>NC_057844.1:84913571-85231428 GCF_910594005.1 Cervus elaphus | reverse complement strand
TCGGTGGGGCTCACGGCCACCCTGGCCTGTTGTCAAGGCCCCCTGCCCTCCCCTGGGTCTTAACCTCAGACAGGGACACCCTCCGGCTTCCTCGCTCGTGGTGGATCATCCTCACCTGCTCACGCTCAGGGCTGCGGAACGCCCTTGTCACTTGGTTTTGTTGTGAATGCCCTTGTGGGTTTGGGAGGCCCTCAGCTTCCTTCCTGTAAAATGGCGTGAACACACCCAGAAAGGCTGTGCAATGCGCCCCAGCAGTGACATTTCACAAGCTCCTCCCTTAATGTGGAAATCCTAGAGCTGAACTGTGGCGTAATTATGTTGCCTGTTTCATTTATTTTTTAAAATGAAACAAAGATGAATATTTTTAATGATGAAAGGTGCAATTCACAAAGAAGATATACATCATAAACCAGTCAACACCCAGCAACAAAGAAACAAAGATACGTAAAACAAAAATCAGAGGAAACATGGGGAAAAGAAAAGAATATAAAATCGTAATGACACACATTAGCATTTCTCTGAGAATATTTTGTCAAGTGCCTGCTTCACTTGTGAGTAAAATTAGTCGGAAGGTATCTTTGAGTACCCCAAAAACCTGTATAGGTACAAATGAAGTTTAAAATTTAAAAAGAGTGATAAAATCATGAAATGCAAAACAGTAAGCAGCATGTATTTTACCGGCTCACGGGCCGTTTCTACGTCATCTGAGAGAACAGTAAGTGTGTTTCGGCTTAGGTTCAGAATCCGTAAAGGAGAGCTTGAATTTTAAAACTGGAACCATAAATATTTAACTCTGACAAACTGTCCACTCATTTTTTGAATCATAAAAGTAAATCAATTAAATGTGTATTACATGAGCTAGTGATGACCTTTCTCCAGTAAGTTTTGTTTGTATTGACTACCTGACTGGTTATGATAAATTGTTCCCCTAGTTTCCTAAGGAACTGAAATCACATTTTAATCTTCATTATGATGGTATTGATCAAGCCTGAAATTGAGCATCAAATTCAAAAGGGCGCATGTACACTTTGGTGCTGTTGAGAAGGTGTTCCCATGGGTTGAGAAAATCCTGAAAAGTAGCCACACCCACACCCCATAGGCCAAAGAATATTAGCTAAACTCATACGCAAAACGACCGGCAATCTTTTCCTGTTTGTTTTTGAAACGGCTTTTATTTTATTTTATTTATTTTTTAACACCAAAAACACTTTCTACTGGAGTATAGCCGATTAACAGTGTTGTCAGAGTTCCAGGTGAACAAGAGGAGCCTCCGTCACACGCAGACACGCACCCGTTCTCCCATGCGCACAAGCCCCGCCATCCGGGCCGGCCATCCGGGCCGGCACACGGCACTGGGCAGAGTCCGCTGTGCGGTGCTGTGAGCTGGTTATCCATTTTAAATACATCAGGGTGTCCGTGACCTTCCCACAGTCCCTCACTATCCCTCCCTCTTAAGTGGAATAATGGAAGAAAAGTAAGCAATCTTCCTAGGTCCATGTTCTTGAAGTAATGAGAACATTCTCATGGTGTGATGTGATAATGTTGGACGCTGCTCTGAGCAGGTGAGCTAAGTTCTGTGGAGTCACACTCTTTCACAAAGAAACCCAGTAAATGCTCGGAGCAGAGACAACAGGGGCGGTTATGCAGCGCCCGCCCTTTGCAGGAGCTCGGTCCACTCCGTCCCCCGGGGCTCCGGATGAGACCTGCAGGCAGGCTGACCCCTCGCGGCTGGTGGGGCGCATGCTTCCCTGCCGGTCACGGCGTGGGCACGGGGAGCTAGTGAGCACACCCCAGCCCGCGGGCAGCCCACAGCAAGCGGCTGCTGGGTCTGGAGCAACAGCGCTGCCGTCCCACCCTTGGCTCACACGGGCCTGGGTGGGTGTCAGCTCAGCGCCCTGAAGATTTCCCCTCCTCTGCCCGTTTCAAGGCCAAATGGCAGCCTCAAAGGTCAGGGCTGTGTTATGGACCCTAATAGCCCTTATCACTCGGGGTCTTGTCAGGTTTAAGTCTGGAATTATCGTGGTCGTTCGGTCGCTCAGTCATGTCCAACTCTGTGACCCCGTGGACTGCAGCGCGCCAGGCCTCCCTGTCCTTCACTGTCTCCCGGAGCTTGCTCACACTCATGTCCATGAGTTGGTGATGCCATCCAACCACCGTGCCCTCTGTCGCCCCCTTCTCCTCTTAGGCCTTGCCTCTTGAATTACCTGGAACCAGTTGTAAGAAAACCAACAGGATTTAATCTTCTAAAAAGAGATGGCTCACATCAGTTCATCTGACTGTTCCCCCTGTGGTCCCTCCCGGGTGAGTCCCGGACTCTGTGGGGCAGTCTTGGGGGGCCTCCTCACGGATGTCCTGGAGGCACCTTCAGTGTCCCTGTGGACACCCCCACTACACAGGAACCCAAATTGTCCAGGTGCGGCTTTGACAAGCGGACTCCACGCTCGCTGTCTAAACGCTCAAGGCCACCTGGCCCACCGCTTTGCCTTGTTCTCTGCTCTCTGAAGAGTGTCATTTTTCACTTTCCAAACCTCAAGACTAATACATTAAAGTGAATGAGGCTCTGGTTACTTTATTTGAGCGCTTTATGTTTCATCCTGTGATCACCCCTGAGAATTCACGTTCTCAGATCTGCATTCTTTTATCAAAAACCTCTTGGTTTCTCCTGTATATCTCCTTGAGTGGGAATTTGGGGGCACAGAGCCTTTTCTGGACTGTGTGAGGTATTTGTGCTGTGTGTGAATTCGCTGCGTCTCAGGATGACGCAGGTGTTGGTCTGAGGGTCTGAAGTCTGCGGGTCCATTGTCAGCTCCGTGTCCTGCCTGGGAGGCGGTCTCTGGGGCAGGGCGCACAGGCTGGGGCGGGGGGCAAAAGCAGAGAGACAGATTTCAGCACGACTCTCCACCATGTTCTTCCATCCCTCTCACGTGCGCGCAGTCACTTTTAGACAAAATATCAGGTGAATAGAATATTGCGTTCTCTCTTAGGTCCCAGCATAAAGTCCGACATCTCCCACTAGGGAGTCTTGTCCCACGTGGGGTCTCCGTGTTTCTGCCCTGTCCTAGGGGGATCTACACACACACAGAATGTGTGTTATGTTATGAGGGCTGCACTAGGCACCCCCACCTTTCCTGGCTGTAGGAATCAAATTTCCACTTTATTTCCTGTAACTGACTCTAAGCACCTTCCGCCAAGCCACCTGAAGAAAAACCACTAATTGAGGGGGAAAGAAAACCTGAAAGCTGATCCCTTTTAACGCTATTCTCTCAAAAGCCAACGTTAAAAAACACAAACCTCAACACACTGGCGTTTGCAGGTGTGACTCTGAAGTTGCTCATCAGGGCCCTAAATTATTTAAGACATGAAATTAAAGCTTCACCCAGGAGCCCGGAGTCCTGATCCCTCAACAGGGGGCTTCGCCAGGGCTTGAGCCCCACTAATGCATACTCCAAGGAGCACTTGAGCTCAAAGAGCCCTGAGACAGCCCTGGGCAGGTGAGAGCCATCCTCGCAGGCTCCTGGTGGGACGCCTGGGGACACGTGCTGCCTGCCCCTGACACAGTCCCCCAGGGCCGGCCGGCAGGACCGCCTGGAGGAAATGCAGGAGTCAGTCCAGGCCCGGGGGGGCTTGAGGGTCACAGAGTGGGAACCCTGGAGTCCCTGGGCTGGAAGGAGGTCCATCTCAGGGAGCCCCTTGGTGCAAGGCCCGTGGAGATGGTGCCCCCGGGGCTCCATGTCAGCAGCAGCCCCCACAAACTCGAGGCCCACCCCCCTCCATCTGCCGTGAGCAGCAACACGGAGCCTCCCTCCCTGTGCCCCCCTCCCAGAATGAGGGCCTGGGGTCTCAGTCTCCCCCCTCCCCCAGGATGAGGGCCTGGGGTCTCAGTCTCCCCCTCCCCCAGGATGAGGGCCTGGGGTCTCAGTCTCAGACAGGACTTTGGTGGAGAACGTGCCCAGGCCGCGTCCCCAGGCCCCCTCCTCTGTGAGGCAGAGGCTGTGGTACCCCAGCGCCCAGCGGCTCTGCGGCGGTTACAGGAAATAGTCCAGGACAGGAGATGCAGGATGCTTGGCGCACAGTAGGTCCTCCACAGATACCATCCCCAACCTCACAGCTGAGCCAGGAGGCTTGCAGACGCATTTGCTGACCTTGACCTAAGCCGGCAGAGGGAAGAGCGTGTCCTCTGGTGGGGGCGGGGAGTCCACGGCTCCAGGGAGCGGCCCCCTCTGCCTGTCCAGAGCCTGCAGAGGGTCCCGGCTCATCGCGTGCCCCCGGTCACGACCGAACAGCAGCCCACCCCCAGCCCCCAGCTGTGGTCCCTCCTCGGGCTGAGCTGAAGGAGCGGGAAGTCTGAGTCTCTGCATCATTTCAGCTCCAACAAATAAAAGCGGACCACTGTTCTCTAATGAATCAACAAACACAGGATTCACCGAGGCCGCGCTTTGTAGGGAAACAAAGATGTCATTCCCACTCCCCGCCAGCCCCATGCCAGCCAGACACTGACTCCTGGGTCCTTCAGAGGGGTAATTTACTGCTGCATGCTACTGCTAGTGTAGAAAAACCTGCTTTCGGGAAAGGCATGAAATAAATCTGTGACTTTGTTTCCAAGAGTCGAAACAGTGTGGGATACTACCCCGTATCTCCAAGGTCACACACCTTGAGAGCAGCGAGGCCGGCCTTGCGTTTGCACTGAGCTCTGGTGGTCCAGTTCCTCATCTGAATGATCTGACACCCCGCGGGGCAGACTGAGAGCCTCTCTCGGTGCTGGGAGAATCGAGGCCCCACCCAGCTAGGTGGGAGCCTGGTCGAGTCTCGCTGGGTCCCCTCCGTGCCCACCACGTGGGCCTGAGGGCAGTCCCGGGCAGGCACCGGAGAAGGGGCCTGGAGGGGTCTTCTCTGCTTGGGGGCAGACGGCGGCTGCCAGGGGATTGGAGCTCTGAAAGCTTGGCATCGAGCGACTGAGCATTGGGTGGCTAAACTGACTTTGGCAAAACTACTTACACGCTCGAGTTTTTCCACATCCATGTAAGGGTGCTGACTTTTGTGAGAGATGTCTAAGGAGAGAGACTAGAAAACGGCGCCTGACACCTGACACGCGCGATAGGCTTAAACCTGGGGCCTGAGGACGGAATTCTGTCTCATGCTCAGAGGAGGCTGATGCGTCTCTGCCAGCTGCTCTCGCCACCTGCGTCCGGGGGCCGCTCCAGGTCTAAGTCGTAGCGATCCACACCTAGCCCTTCGAAAACGAAAAGGGGATAAACATGCAGCAGACAGGTCCATCCTGTTTTCACTAACTGGCTGCCCAAGTTTAGCATTTTTTTCTCACAACAATTCAAGCTGGAAAGCTATTGAGTTGCATGCGGTCACACTTATGAAGCACTTGACTCACTTTGGCTCCATTCTTCTTTACATTAATGAAAAAACCCTTTTTATCCTGGTAAGCTTGGAAGCAAAACTCTTCCATGGCTCATGCTCACGCTTAAAACCCTTCAAGCTCAGGCTTGAGCTGACTTGTGCAGTGCACAACCCTGGGCCCTTGCCGTGGCAGACAGACCGACCTGGCAAGTCCCTGGAGGGGACTCAGATCTGTCCTTCTGCTTTAGCAGAGGGAGGTTTATTTTCAGGCCTTTAGAGCTCTTTTCTCCCCTTCCTCTTATGGAAATTGCGTACTTTCCCCCGGGATTGCAAAAATCATTAAAGGGCAGGAAGGTAGGAAACAATAAAACAGCTTATCCTGTCAGGTAAAAGGAGAGGTGCCGCCAAGGGGCCTTCGTTGGCATCTGAGACGCAGGGCTGGCGGAGGCCGAGCGGCGCCTTCCGTCCCCGGGCCTGGTGGAGACGCGGGCCCAGAGAGAGGCCCCGCCGGCCCAGGCTGGGAAGGGACACCAGCTGCTGCCCTCCTCTGCATCTGGATCAGCACTGTCCTCTCGCTGGTCCGGGGGTGGGGGCGGCCTGAGGTGCACGAGGGCCCCGACAGTTCCCAGAGGCGCTGGGTCCTCGGGGAGACTCACTGCAGGGCGATCTTCAGGTCCTCCCCGCTTCGAGAGCTGCCCCTGGGAGCTGCAGGATGGAGGCTCCCCTTCCACTCCACCTGCGTTTCTGTGCATCCGCCAGGTGCCGGGTACCGATCCCGGGTCCCCCTGAGACGACCCCCGTGGACTCACACTCAGCATCTCGAGGTGTGGGTTGAGGCCAAGACAGGGGGAGGCCTTGGGAATAAACCAGGTGGGAATCTTCCAGAAAGCCGGCCAACACAGACCGGCTCCTGGCTGCTCTCCTGCCCGAGACTGTGGAGCCATAAAGAGACAGGACAGCCTCCTCATTTTGATCTCCGGAGGCCTCGGCCTGCAGCGGCTTCAAGCGGGGCTTGGGTTCCCAGGCAGAGACTGAGGCCGGGTCCCGGCAGTGGAAGCACCAGATCCTAGCCACCAGACCTGGGGTCAGTGACAAGGGCCCTACCTTCAGCTTTGCAGAAAGAAATCCCACAAAGATGGAAAGTAGGTAAGTAAGTAAAATGTTTGTTAAGAGGAAAAAGAGTCCAGCATGCGTGGACAGACACGTGGGCGGACTCAGGGAGAGAGAGGCACTGAGTCAGGCCCTCGTCGTGACTTGAATTCGTTTTATGGGACATTTCTTCCGGGTTTCCTTTGGCCAGTCATTTCGATTTGCCTGGTTCTCAGTCCATACTTGGTCTATCTCAGGCTCCTCCCACGTGCACACACAGTTCTTAGACAGGATGGTTTTACCGCAAAGGCATCTGGGTAGAACATCCCTTGACATGAGCCTCCTTTGGTCTCCAGGAAGCCTTTCTGGGCACGTGTGGTCCAGGAGGTCTCCTGACTTCAGGAATCAGAGATGAGTGGTCTGGCAGGGCCCAGCCTCCTCCCTTAATTGTCCTGCTGTTCCTGTCTTGGAGTTTGGTCACCAGGAAAATGAACCTGCAAGTGCTTTGCCCTGGGGGCTGGGCCTCCGGCCTCACTTTTGCAAAGGCTCCCAGCCCTGCCCCGGGGCTGCTGATGGTGGAGACAGCAGGGCCGGCCCTTTCTGCCAGAGCCCAGGCGGGCTGCGCCTCTTCCCTTCTGACGGGCCCAGAGAACGGGACTTATAGGACTGATTGCAAGGGTGGAGAAGGCGGGCAGTTCTCTTTCCCTAAGCAGAGACCCTCAGCCAGGCCTGCTGATCTCTGCTGTGAGGCCTCCATCAGGACTCCCCTTCCCGGGGGTCTGCGGCCCCTGCCTCCTCCCTCCACACGCCTCAGGGCGGCCTGGGTCCCTCCTTGGCTTCAGGTGCCCCCCAGCGGGCGGGTCAGGCCCCCAGGACTGCCGTCCAGCCCTCCTCTGTCCTGAGAGCCTCTATGGGGACAGGGTCAGCCTCAGATTCTGCCTGCAAACAGCTCCCTCCTCCCCCTGAGGACCCCCCCACCAAGTCCCCATCTGGGCAAATAGGGCTGGGGGAGGTGGGGTTGGCCTTGTGGGAGAGGCTGAGAAATACCTATTGACCACTTTTTTGTTCTACGTTTGTGTTTTTAAAAATGAACTATAAAAAAATAAAATAAAATAAAAGCAAAATAAAAATGAACATAATATGGACAGGCATTAGGTGAAAGTAGAAAACTCATTTCCCAAAGCCCTGGATCCCACCCCCAGGTGTGTGTGCATATGCCCGCATGTATATGTGTGTGTACACGCGTGCACACACGTGTGTATGTGCACGCATGCACCCTGTTGTCTCCATAGTATCTGTGACTTGTTTTCTCACTTAAGGAAAAAGACAGCTTTCTGCCAGCATGTGCAGCTATTCCCCATTTTGTCCTAAATCTCTGAATTCAGTTTTATTCATTGGCTGGATCACATTTATTTCTCCAATTGCTTGGCGATAAAGACCTTGGGGGACACCTGTCCAGGTGTGCTGCCCGACCAGCCTCACTGACGGCCGGGCTGTTCTGGATGCAGGTGACCCCCACAAACAACAGGTTAGGCTGAACTATGTGATATCACCTCTGTTTGACCCTCTTTATTTAGAAAAACTGCAGCTGCATTTGTCTCAATATAAAAAGACTGAATTAAGATCAACTGAAGACAATGAAAAGGAATTTAGTTAAAAGTCTTTGTTTGACACCTACAGAAGCCTTTACAGAACCCCACCCCATGTCCGGGTTTCCTCTCTCTCCCCCTCCAGGTGGGGAGCGGGTTGGGGGGACAAGGCCCAGCTCCCTGCCCATGGGGAGGGTCTGGGACGGACCTGCCCACTCCCCTGATGACGCGGGGAGGCCGCTGCCCTGCACGGCGTGCCCATCTGCAGAGGACTTCTTCCGCTGCAGACTTGGAGGCCCCCAAATATTTCTTACAGGAAACCTACAGAGAGCAGGTGCCAGGCAGGGCCAAGGACAGGGGCTTTCTGAATGCAGCAAACCAGTGTCATTAAATGACGTTCTACCTACGTGACGAGGCATTTTTCTGTCTCTACCTGGTAGCTGACAAGAATTCAAGAATTCTCCTGGTCAGTTTTTTTTTGTTTTAAGTGCTTGTCATATTTTGTTGTTACCTGAATGATTTGGAGTTTTTCTTTTGCTTTTTACGTCACTACATTTACTTTCTCATTTTCTAAGTCAAACTTGACAAGCATCTTGGATAATGCATGATACTTTACTCACAAAGAGCTGGTTGAAGAAAGGAAATTGAAGTTAGCCCTTTCCTGAGAAATTCTACTTATGGTCCAAAGTTTGTGGTCTAAGTGTTGACGAGGTCCATTCGTGAATAAAACAAGCAGGTCAGCAGGGCGCTTTGCAGCTCCTTTGTACTCAAGGTTGCTTTTCTGACTCTCCCTTCACAGTAGGTGTGCTTTTCCTGAGCTTCATGCAGGGCCCAAGATCTCAGGAGGGTGGGAAGCTTTGATCAAAGAGGCTGCGTGATAACAAACTTCAAAGGCTGGTGTCTGAAAATCAGAGGTCATTTGAGGTTTTAAACGGCAAAACACCCATCTGTTCTGAACGCTCCAGGCATCATCTGCATGTTGAGAGTTAAACATTGGCAGGGTTGGCCAAATCTCTGTGGAAAGTTCAAGAACACTTCGGGACCCAGGAGTCTCAGAGCCTCACAATGGATGGAGCACGTGTTTCTAACAGGGCTGGAGGCGGTCCCACCCTCCCCCCACCAGATCTCGGAGGCAGGTGCCCTGCGCTCAGCGCTCCACCCCCTGGGTCCCACTTTCCTGCTGTGAAATGGGAAGTGGACCCACCAGCTCTCCTTCAGGGGAGAAGCGTCTCTTCCCGTGCTTTTGGGGTCCGCGCGGCCACCTGAGCGGTCGCTCCGATCTGCTCCACGCTCTCGGCCGAGGTGCCTTTAGGGATCATCGTTACTGTCATTATCTCAGAGTCCTTCCTCCAACTGTTCTTTGAATTTCAGAGCTTTTGAATCAACACCTTCTGGTCGACTTGGCGGCTTGAGTCTCTGCATGGCCCAGAGAAGGTCCTGGGTGGCTGGTTCAAGGCTGAGCAGGGTGGTGGGGACTTCAGACAAGGCTTTTCGGGGTGGGGGTGGGCTGAGCGCAGGGAGAGAGGAGCCTGGGCTGGAGGCCCCCCCGACCCTGCACGAGATGCTGTGTGAGGTCTGCTCCACTGGGCCCTCAACTCTTCTCTAACAATGTTTCTCCTTAATCAGGCCCATACTGAGCCTGTTCATGGGGGAGGGGTGTGCAGGGGGGGAGTGGCCCCAGGATGAGCGCAGGATGAGAGCTGGGAGCTCTGTCCCCTCTTCAGGAAGGGGGCTACCTGACCGCACTTGAGGGGCTCGGGAGGGCCGGCAGGAGCGGGGGGGGGGGTCCGCAGTGGCCAGGACGCCCCATCCAGGTGGAGCGAGGGCTTCTGGACCCCGATGGACCCGAGAGAAGCACCTGCCAGAGAGCCAGCTGCGCCCGCGTCCTCAGGGACCCCTCCAGCTGGCAGTAAACTGTGGGCCTCCCGAGGCTTCCTGTCGTTCCTCTAACTTTAGAGCAGGCAAGGCTGACAGCGAGCGCCCTGCCGTTCTCCACTGACAAACAGTGGACACCCCCGCCCGCGCCCCAAAACTGGGGTCCAGCCTGTCTGCAAGGAGCGCGACTGGCTGGGTGCAGACGACAAGGCAGCTCCTGCCTCAGTGAGAAGTGTCTGTGGACAGAAGCATGAACGAGTGAGGGTGTGATGAATGAATCAACGATTGGAGGAATGAAGGAGGAAATAGAACAGGCTTGGTTTTGAAAGCAGGACTGCATCTCGGGCCAGACTGTGGACTCTGAGCTCTGTGCCCAGTGTCTATGGAAACGACACACCAACTGGAAAACCGGGCCCCCGGGTGGAAGAGCCCCAGGGCTCGTACCTAGACTCTCTGTCGCCCAAAAGAATTCCCTAATTATCTGTGTAACCAAATAGAATCATACATTCTATTATGCTTACTGGGGTATGACCACAGGCCTATTGATAATTGTCCACTGTTAACTACCTAGGCGTAAGGCATAGGAATCACGGGTTTAAGTGATACGAATCACAGGTGAACTTTGATTGTAACTTTCTTTTTCCTTTGTTCAGACTAGTTTCAGAGAATTTGGGGAGGTGGGTTTGGGCACGTACACTTAGGGTATAGAAGGTTTTCACAAAAACTGGTCGGGGTCCTTGGCTAAGAGGAGACTCTGCCTTGGGCCCGCCGGTGTAATAAACTGCACTCCCCTATCCTCATTGTCCTCTGAGTGAGTGTGTTTCCCGGAACGGATGGCTACAACAGTGTGAATGAATGAATGAAGGTGTGAAAAGTGCTTTCCTGGGCCTCCGGGCCCTGAGTTTACTCTCTTGTGGGTTCTACTTGCTTGAACCCCGAAGTCCCGGGCAACACAGTGAAGGCAGAACTGAAATAGTCACGCTTCTCAGGTCCTGAAACCTGCACGTTTAGAGAATCAGATCGAGACCCAGGGCAGACAGCCTGGCGTTCTTCTCCTGGCCTGACCAGGCCCTGGTCAGCGCCCACACACCTGGCCTCTGCTCCTTTGAGGCCCTGATTCACCATCACCCCTCACCCCGTGAGTCCGATGTGTTACCCTTTCCCACACACAGGACTGAATCGTCTGGGGTAAGCTTGGAGGCCAGCTGTCTGCTCCCCTGGGTCCAGAACCATTGTTGGAAGCCCTGAATCCCCGTGGGATCTGGGCTGGGTGCTGGCCCCTCTCCCCTCCAGGGGACGCTGGCCCTGGGGAGGGAGGGGGTGTCCACCCTGAGAGCTGATGCTCATCCTTCTGGAATGAGGAAGTCCACCATCTCACGTGCTTATTGAGAAAAGCAAAACATGTAATCCCAGATGCTTCCTGTTGGCAAATCCTTGGAGCAAGATTATTTTCACCCATTTAGCTGTTAAATTCATAAGGCGATCATGCCTTTGAGTTAGGTAAGACCCCTGGAACCAGAGCCTCCCAGAGCCCCGCTCAGCGGCTCAGGGCTGAGGCCCAGCAGGCAGGGGTCTGCGTGCTGCGTTTGATCCTAAACTCAGAGCACATGATGAGAAGCTTGATGCTCCATGTGGGTGCGAGATACTGTCTCTCCTGCAGAGGCTGGGATGCGACCGGTATTTCTGGTTCTTAGCTCACCTGGGGCCATGTAAACAAGCCTTGGGGACCCAGCTTTGAGACAGAAATGGCCTCAGAGCTGAGCTCACTTACTTCTAACGAGATTCAAAACACTCATCAGGTTGAAGCAAGGTCAGAGTCCACATCACCAGAATGCCACGGGGGGCTCCTCAGGGCTCATCTGGAGTTCCTCCCAGGCCCCTCCAAGGCTTGAGTTTAGAGGATCTAGCCGCAGAGCCCTCGGCCAGACCGATGGGACGCAGCCCTCTGCCTCCCACACTCCGCTCAGGCCTGGAGACGTGGGGGTGGGGGTGGGGGCTGGCCTCTGAGCTGCAGCCCCTCGCCAGGTATTCTGTCTGTGATGCTGACGGACAAACAGAAAGACATTCAAACCCTGAGGTGAGTGAATTAATTATTAAGCAGCTTGGCACAATCGATACAATATTGTCGCTGTGTTTCCTTGTAGGTATTTTTGGAGTTTGCTTCAATATTTAATTCAACCCCAAACCTTAGGTCATTAGGAAATGTAGGCTCCAGGCTTCCTCAGGGTACAGCCTGTGTTATGTGGTCAGCCCGCAGAAGGATTAGAACCAGGGTGCGGATCTCTGGTTTTAAAGAGCCCCTGCCCCCAACCTCCTGGCCCCCACTGTTTAGAGGCAAGGTCAGGGGACACGTCTCACAGGCTCTTCTCTTGTCTGCCTTTTTAAATAAATACTTTAAAAAACTCAAGTACAGTTGATTTACAGTGTTGTTAGTTTCAGGTGAAAAACAAAATGAACCCGTTATACAAACATTCTTTTGCAGACTCTTCTCCCATTTAGCTTGTTACTGAGTATTGAGTGGCGTTCCTGGTGTGATACAGTAACCAACCATAAGTAACCAAACGCTACCGTAATTACTCCATGTCTATGAGCCCATTTCTGTTTTGTATATAAGTTCATTAGTATCCTTTTTTTTTTTAGATTCGGCATATAAGTGATATTATATGATGCTTGTCTGCCTTTTTTAAAACACAGGTGGGGTTGCTTCATTTGCCAGTTCATGAATCCACATGTTGCCAAGGAGTCGGGTGTGGTGGGGCCCTTGCTGAGGGCTCTGAGAAGCAGGGTGATCATACCCAGGAATTGTGGCCCGTGTTTCTCCTTATTAGTGAGTGAACTGTGGGGCCACAGAGGAGACCTTCTGTGTTTCTGGTGTTTGTTATTGAGAATGTGGAGGTGGCGTCCTGCCCTGACACATGACCGGACTTGGCTGCATTTTCTACTTGACCCAGAGAAGCAGCCAGCACCCCCCTACCCCCAGTAACTTTACAAAGTGACTGAGTTGCTTCACTGGCTGCTGGGTGAGCGGTCGCCCACCCCACGCAGAGCGTCTCCTCAGCGGAGGGACTGTCCAAATGGCAGGCATGTCCGTCTGCTGTTTGGGGAGAGAACGTGTGAGTCCTCGTGCTGATATGGTTGGGAAGTGGCTCCCGCGTCCTCTCCAGGTCGAGGTGCCGCCGGGGCCCTGGAAAGCCCCCTTGCTCCCCGCTCTCCCCGCCACTGCCGTGCGGCTGATGCTTCCTCTCGCCGTGTGCGAGTCCCCCTCCTGGCACAGCCGTGGCCCGTCCACGGACAAGGCGGCCTCTCCCAGCCCTGAGTGCATCCCACGGTGGCCGCCGAGCCCGGAGCCCAGTGGGGTTCGTCCGCGTCCCGCAGGAGGTGACGAGCAGTCCTCGGCCTGTAGGAGCATCTCTGCAGTCTCTGCCCCCATCTCCACGTGGCTCCTCTGCATCTGGGTCCAAGTTTCCCACTTCCTGCAAGGACTCCAGCCATGTGGACGTGACTCTGGGGGACGCTGTCCACGCCTGAGCACCTGCCGGTCCTCCAGTCCCGCCACTGGGGACCGTGATGGGGCTCCTGAGGCAGGACGTGAGCTCAGAGCCTGGACGCTCCCAGGGAGGAATGGTTGGTACTGCTGAGGTCCTTGGGGTGGCGGGGGGGGTGGGGTGTCCAGAGTTGACAGTCTGGGCGATGCTTTCCAACCGCCTCCATGCCCCGTGTCTCACCCTGCCCCGTGCTGACGGCCAGGGAGGTGGGAGAGGACGTGACCACCACCCCCAGTCGGGAGGTGGGCCACAGCCGCTGTCCAGGTGGCCCAGCCTCATCAGGGCCACTTTGTACCAAGTTTCACTGGGATTACTTCCCTTTAGGTGAAGAACGTCTTTGTATTTTAGGCTCATGTAAGACTTGGATGCATTGCTGAAAGGGCAAATTGCAAAATTTCCACACAGTGCACAGGAACATTCAAAAAACCCGGTCCAGGAATTTCTGTATCTGGCTCTTAAACAGGATACGATACAAAGGGATTAAGATTCTTTGATAAAATCCAAAGAAGTTTCAAGAGTCTGTTGTTTTTGGCAGCGACCAAGACCCCTGGAGAAGACCGGACTCAGGACTTCAGTTCTTGTGACTCGTTGCTCCTGTTCTAGTTGTTTTGAGCATCCAGAAGTCGAAAGTTACAAGAAAGCAGGACCTTCGTTGTGAAAGCAGTTACTAACGAAGGCGGCAACCTGTCTCTTAGAGAAGGTGGGTGTGTCTGAGGGACTTTCTTTCCCGTATGAGGGTAAACTGGCTTTGAGTTCATGAAGCGACGAGGGGTCTGCGTGCTTCCCCGTGAAGAGAGATGAGCTTTTGTGGGAGAGTATCCTAAAGGAAATCAGTCCTGGGTGTTCATTGGAAGGACTGATGTTGGAGCTGAAACTCCAATACTTTGGCCACATGCTGTGAAGAGCTGACTCACTGGAAAAGACCCTGATGCTGAGAAAGATTGAGGGCAGGAAGAGAAGGGGACGACAGAGGATGAGATGGTTGGATGGCATCACCGACTCAATGGACATGAGTTTGAGCAAGCTCTGGGGGTTGGTGATGGACAGGGAGGCCTGACATGCTGCAGTTCACGGGGTCGCAAAGAGTCAGACACGACTGAGTGACTGAACTGAACTGAAAAGGAGAGAATGTTTGGGGAGACAAAGGAGATGTAGAAACAAATACTGAATTGACAAAAAAGAAAAAAATCTCAGGGAAAGACCCGAATGACCTTTTGGCCAACCCAACTGATACAAGGCCCGAGTCCTGACCAGTTCTGTGGTTGGAGGCGTGGTGTGGGCCGTCGGGACAGGAAGGGTCCCGTGTGAGAGGAGTGTGACTGGGTGGCAGACACCAAGCGAGGTTCTTGGGGGAGAAGGGCCACCAAGTCTACATGAAATGGATCCACAGGAAAAAGAAGGCGAACAGTCAAGTGCAATGGGTTATTTTTCTCAAGCGTTCTCTATATCTGAAACTATTCACGAGGAGAAAAATCTGACACAGCACAGATTAGCAGACGCCTGAGTCGTGGGGCCGGCCTCTGTTTCCTGAGCCCAGAGTCTTGGCAAACGCCGGGCCCCTCCTTTCACCCCGTGGCCGCCGTGCACCGAGGGCAGGCCCTGTGTGGCCAGCGCCACTTGGTCCCCAAGCCCGGGGGCGTGGGGACAGTCTCCTTTGGCAGTTCTCTCCTCGGGCTTGAGTCTGCTTGTGATGACATCGTGCAGTCCTGGTCCTTCCAGGATAGCTGCTTTGGAAGCGGCTGTGTCGGAACAAGGAAGCGAGTCCTGCAGGGTCTCGATCTGCCCACGGGCTAGTGATTGAGGCGCTAACATGTCCGTGCAGCACCGTCCTGCTGGGTCTGCGTGTGGGCACCTCTTACAGACGAGGGACCGGCGGGGGCTGGCTGCCCGAGATCACACGGCCAGGATGCGGCAGAGCTGGGCTGAGGAGGGGCTCATGTCTTGTCGGTGATGTCATCTGAAACATAAATAGCAAGAAGGCTTTGGAGCGGAGGCCTGGGTAGAAGGATCAAATGGCATTTGTGCAGCATCGGACGGTGGGCACACAGCCGTTTGCAAATGGGAAGCTTAGAAGGCTTCACAACCAAGTGTTGGGGAAGCAGTGAAAAGCGGCAGCACTCTGGCTCCGAGCAAGGCAGCTGCGCTCAGGGTCGAGGTTCTGGCCTCCGAGGGCCGCCACCTCCGGGCAGGAGAGGGACCCGGGCCCTGCAGGGGTTTGACCAAATCCTTGCTGCATAGTGCCACGGGATGGGCTGGCAGCTGAGAGGTTTCTGGGCATCCCTCCCTGGAGGGGTGAGGCTCAGGTCCAGGGAATGGTGAGGCCCGTGTCCCTGACCCCCTGGGTATCTCGGCCGGGCCGCCCCCGGGAGTGGCAAGCAGCAGGGCGCGGCTGCTATGAGCGTCCAAGTGCTGTCCGGACAGGTCTCCCGGGGACGCTGGCGTCTGCCCGCCTCGCCGGCTGCTCCGCATGCAGTCGCCCCCCACTCCCTGGCCTCCCAGCTCTGCCCTTCACCTTCAGTCAGACGCCGGCCGATCGAGCGGCACAGGAAATTTTCACCCTTGTGCTCAGACGTCTTCTGGTTTCGCTTCTATTTTTAATCCCTCGGATTCACAGAGCGCTTTCTCCGATGAGGTCAGGAGCCTCACAGGCAGTGTCTAACATCTCTTCCCAGACCGGTGGGGGCGGGTGTTGTTGACCGGAGGCCACAGAAGGACAACAGCAACCTCCAGAGCTTCGACGGCGCTTCCGTGCAGGCAGGTGGACAAGCACGGGGGTTCTGGGCGTCCCCCTGCAGGAGCTCTGCGTCTTCGAGGGGCTGGGAGCCGGAGCTTGCGTCTGGGGCAGGGGCTGTCCAGGCACAGACGTCCAACATCTCAATACACAAGAGGGGCCACCACCTGCCTTACTCACAGGGACTACAGAAGTGGGGGCTCACGGGAGGTAACAAAGTTCCTTGACAGCGAATCCCCCAGCAAGCTCCCGGATGGCCTGGCTTGGTTATTACCTTATTTCCTACGAAGAAACATTAAAGCTTCCCAGGTGGCGCTAGTGGTGAAGAACCCTTCTGCCAACGCAGGAGACATAAGAGATGTGGGTTCCATCCCTGGATCGGGAAGATGCCCGGGAGGAGGCTTGGCAACCCACTCCAGCATTCTTGCCTGGAGAATCCCATGGACAGAGGAGCCTGGTGGGCTGCAGTCTGTTGTTGCCATTCAGCCGTGTCTGACTCCTTATGACCATGTGGACCGTAGCCCATCAGGCTCCTCTGTCCACGGGAAGACTGGAGTGGGCTGCCATTTCCTTCTCCAGGCCCGGCTGAAGCAACTTAGCACGCACCACGTGGAGCCACACACTAGCTCCTTGTTCTGGGATCACGCAAGCCATTCTCGGCCCAGGACAGCCCTGCCTTCCCGGAAAATCCGCTGGGAAGGGTGCCCTCAGGCCTGGAGCCCTGGATGAGTCTGTAACTTGCAGCCCTTCCTAGCATGTCAGCGCAGGCTGCGTGGGTTCTGAGGGGGAACCTGGCTCTGCTGGGGGCCCCGGGTGAAAGGTCAGGTTCCGTGCAGAGCTCCCCAGGCTGCCTGGACGGCCCCGGTAAGCGGGCGGCGTTGGGGGATCGGGCCGGGCTCTGAGCCACCGTCAGGATGCTGTGTCTTGGCCCGAGCGCCCAAGCCGGCCCCTGGGTCATCTGTGCTCCGTGCCGGGGCCGGTGACTCCGCAGGAGCCGGAACCACGGTTCTATGCCCTTTCTGGTTCCCTGGCACCTCTGGAGCTCTAGGGGCCACCCCCTGGCCGCCTCACCCAGGGGAATCCTCTTCTAGGAGCTCTGCTGATGAGACGGACAAGTCCCTGCGGACGTCTGGCACAGCTCGGGGAAGCCCATGGTGGGACTGGAAGGGGGCGTCTGGCCTCCGCAGGGTGAGACGTCGATAGCATCAGTGTTTGTGTAAAAGAAACACGGCCTGGCCCTGGTTCTCCGTGTCTTAAACCAATGTTCCCTGTAATATTCTCTGCCCAGATATCACTTCAGCAAGGAAGATTTTGGGGGTAGTCAAGCTTTAGTGCATTATCGATTATCCATTCATCCATCTACCTATCCATTTATTAATTTAGTCAATATTATCAGTCTCTATTTAACCAGACTCGGGTGTACACACTTTCACTGTTGGCCAGTGGATGGTGGGTGAGTCCCTCGCTGGTTACTTCTGATAATGCAGTAAGTGTTATAAACGCACCACCCCAAGCACAGCTGGGCTTGAGTGTACCCGACCTTGAACCTCGTGACCTCACCTCGGCCCCGCCCATGCCAGCCCCCTCCCCCATCCCAGGGAACCACCCCCTAATCCTGTGTCTGTCGTCACCTTGCTCTCTTCTCCCTGTGGCTCTGCGTCGTAGGCATTCCTAAAAACTATGTGAGTGTGGTTGTCTTTAACTCTGTAAAAGGGGTCTTGGCCTTCTTGCAGTGTTTCTAGACTTGCCGATGTACCTGTTAAATTGCCGTTTCCCCACGCTGCTCCATCTTGCTGTGGGTCATCTGTTCTGACAGTCACTGTAGGAAGGCCATGTCCAGAGCTGTGTTACCCGACTGCGCGCTCTCACGGTAGCCCACGGGCCCCGGGTCCGGCGGGAGTCAGGAGACCCTGTCAGGAACAAAGGACGGTGTCGCTCCTGGCAGCATCCAGCAGGCAGCATGGGCATCGGCAGGACCGTGCGGTCCCCTCATCCAAGCCCCACGGGGGGCGCTGAAGGCCGGGCAGGGTCCGCACACGCAGTGGTTGCCCTCACCCAGGGACGGGGATCTTCCCTTGTAGGTGACTGATATGACTACCCTCTATTCCGGGGCGCCAGCCACACTGCCGCCGAGGCTGTGCGCTGCACGGACCTTCTGGAAAAGCCCGTGGGGGTCTGGGCAGGTGTCCCTTACCTGAAGGACGCGTAGAGTATGAGAGACGACGGGGAAACCAACTTTCAGTCTTTCAGGTCCTGTTGGTAAAGGAATAGAAATGTCTCAAAGAAAGTAAACCTCCTAGGCCTTTTCCATCCATTTGCATATTAAAGAAAATTAACTTACCTGCTTTTCACCACTTTTCGAGGTAAATGAGCTAAGCTTTAAGGTGGAGGCCAGGAGGGGGAGCGTTTGGGTCCCCGGGAGGTGAATGGAGAGCGGAGGCTGCTGATGGGAGGTTGGGCAGCTGCACCTCATTTCTGCCTCTTGGGTCATTTTATCCGAAGTGACTGCGGGTACGCGTCCACCGGGATGGATGCCGCCCGCCTGCACGGCCGCGGCGTCGAGTGGCCGTTCCCTGACCTGACTGCGTGTTTGCGCTGATTCAGCAACAAAGTCAGGACGGACGGAAGGGACACAGCTCCAGGCAGGATCGAGCTCAGGCTGCAGCGCGGGGCAAGGCCTCGGCTGACCTCGAGCTGAGAAGACTCGTCTGTTCAAGAGCCCCTTCCCTCCAAGACTGTCTGCTTACCAGCTCTCGCAGCTTCTGGGCTGACTGAGGAGTGGACCCTCCAGGGGGACCCCCAGGCAGAGTCTGGCTGCTCCTCGACGGGCACGGGGGCTCTCAGCTCGGCTGCACCTGGGGCTCCCCGGGGCTGCAGACAAGCCCCTGCCAGGCCACGGCCTCACCAAGGGCAGCGGGATCCTGCTGGCACCAGCCATCCGTTTCCTCACGAGGCGTCCAGCCCGCTCGCTCTGTCCAGCCCGCTCGCTCTGCGGTCTGTGTCGACCATGTGGGCCTGGGTACAGAACGGCGTTCATGGAGTCGGTGCTCAGCTGAACTGAGTAGCTTCTCCTCCCCTCACCTGCAGGACGGAGACCCAAACGGCTCTTTCCACCTGGGGTCACAGCTGTCAGCGGGCAGCTGGAGGCAAAGCCCGGGGCCTGGGCCCCAGCGCCGGCCATGGCTGGTGTGGAAGGCTCCCAGGGGAGGCCTGAGGCGCAGCCTCTGATGCCGTCTCCTCAGCACCCGCCCGGGGTGTCGCAGGGCCGGGGTGTGGGTCAGGGAGCCATCGCGATCCGTCAGACTCGCCATCCTCTCCCGCCTCCTCCACTTGACAGAGAGCGGCCCCTGTTCCCTGCATGAAGTGTCCTGAGAGCTCCTGCAGGGCCCACCCGGCTTCTCCATGAGATGCGTCCTGGGGTTCAATCAGGGGCGGAGGTGCCTGGTGAGCGGCACTTGGGAGAAGGGGACTCTCCATTCTCCAGGGGCTCAGCCCTGGGCCTCGAGGCTTCTCTGTCTGGGGTTTCTCGGATTTCTCGGGTTCCGGGGCGGCAGGGGGAAGGCCCAGGTCCTTGCAGCCCATGCAGCGTCTCTCGCTGGTTGCTAGGTGACGGCCTGGCTGTGGAAGCAGGGCTGGTTTCGGTTCTTCCTTTGGGGCCTCTCCCACATTCTCTGTGTTTCTTTAGACCCGGGGCTTCTCCCTGGAGCTGACCGTGCTGACAGAGAGAAGAGCCTGAGGCTGAGCTTGGGGAAGGAATCCGGCCTCTGGGGGGCTGTAACGCTGCCTAGAGCCTCCTGACCACTCCCCGGGAGAGGCTCGGGGGCTCTGGGCTCCAGCAAGACAGCCTCACGGAGGGTGGGGCCACGTGGGGATGGAGGTCCCCCGTGGGCCCTTGTCATCCACACCCAGACCACCTGTCACCGGTCTCCCGGTGCCCTGGGGACGAGCTCGGGACCCGGCAGACGCTGGGGGAGCCCGGGAAGCTGGCGGGGGCGCCGGCCTGTGCTGCGTGGCCGTGACACGCGTGCCTCTCCGTGAGCATGGGTGGACCCCGACGGCCCCCGGGAGGAGCAGGCTGCGGTGAGCACGGGGGTGAGCCAGGCCGCTGGGGGTCTCACCCGGGTCCACCCTGACTCGCTGGCTGGTGCTGTGTTTCCGGCTTCCTCATCCGGGACGTGGGGATTGCAATAGTCCATGAGAGGCACCCCTGGGGCCATGCCACACGCTGAGTGCCGCCAGCGCCGCTGTCCCTCCCTGCCATCCAGGAGGGAGCGGGCAGCCCCAAGCCCGGGGGTGGGGGGTGGTGACCGGTCCAGCTGCTCTCCAGTCTCGGATGTCCCCTGCCCGGGGAGCCTGGGCCCCAGACGGGGAACACGGTGGCCTGCAAGCACCGCCCACCCCGCTGGCCTGGGGCCTGCCAAGCGCGGGCCCCGCCATTCGCGAGGCTGGGAACGGCCTGACCGCCCAGCTGCTGTGTCTTTGCTCCATCACAGTCTCAAAATAAAAAGGGAAGCCCAGTCCTGCTAATTCCCGATCGGCGACTTAGCTCATTTGCAGAACCAGTTGACAGACCAGAACGCAGGCTTGTCAGACACAGCGAGCGGAGTGCGCAGATGAGGAGTGCTCCAGACAGAGGGACTCACTGCAGAGGCGGCGAGTCAAACGCTGAGTGAAGGAGAGCAGGACCTGATCTCTGAAACAGATGCCGATTTTTTCCATCAGAAAAATGAAAGGGTGGGGTATATTCGAAGCCCCCGGGAGTGAATAACCAGTATCAGCCAGATCAGGTCTGCCAGCGTATGACTCTGAAACACCTTTTCTCTTAAAAAGGCATTTGGGTTCTGAGCATCCTTAATGCTCCCAGGGCTCTCAGTTTTCCTTTGAAGATTTCCAAATTCTGAAACAGCTAGATTTGGCCCAGAGAGCAGATAGCCTGAAATTGCTTACATTTCACCTTAAAAAGGGTTTGGGGGATTTTCACCTAGTACAGGCCCCCTGGTTCTGCCTGGCCTTTTGGACAAGCCCCGCGGGAGCTCTGCGTATCCCACACGTCCGTCACTGACCGCCGGACTCGGGGTCACTGTGTCAGTGACCGCAGGACAGTGACTCAGGGCCGTGATTCCCTTCTGTTTCTCCCGCCCCTTGGCCATTGGCAACAGCATTGTCAGTGCCTCCTCGGGCCTGGGGAGGGGACGCTGGGGCCCCTGAAGTCCTCTTTCTCTTCCCTGGACCCCCGTTATTTCAGGGCAGAAAACTGAGGCTGCCCGGAGACCACCGAAGGATCAGCCCCCCTGCCTGCAGGCATTCTCCCAGCTGCCCAGGGATGGAAGGAACCCGTCAAAATCCAGGGACGTGCTGAGGGCCGGGTGAGGGTGCTGATGCCGGGTCTGCCTTGCTGGAGGAGCCGATGGCCCCCCGCCCTGTGTAGCCCCCAGCCCCGCCAAGCTGCCTGCAGCTGAAGGGCAGGGGAATGCAGGGGCTAGGAGACCAGGGGCCGAGAAATCCAAAAGCCACGTGTGGCTCTGGAAGAGATCCTGTCCTGGAGGCAAAGAGGATGAAGGACACTCTGGGGTCAGTGACGCAACCGGACCACAGGTCAGGTCGGAGACTAGATGGAAACCTCATGTCAGTGCTGAGTTTACCAACCTTGGCCGCGGCTCTGTGGTTGTGTTAGAGAACTTCCGTCGGTTAAGGAAACCCGCTCCAAGGTCTGCAGAGGGTCGGTGACGTGTGCGGCCATGGTCACGCGGCTCGGGGGAGGGTGCGTGTTTACACACGATCACCTGTGTCCATTGCAGCGGCTTCCCTGCTGGCTCAGATGGTAAAGCATCTGCCTGCAATGCAGGAGACCTTGGGCCCGCCAGTGTAATAAACTGCGCTCCACTATCCACATTGTCCTTCTGAGTGAGTGTATTTCCCGGAAGGTGTGGCTACAACGGAGCCTGGCAGGCTATAGTTCCTAGGGTCGCAGAGTCAGACACGACTGCGTGACTAAGCATGCACGCGCATGTGTCCGGGAGAGTGGGGACACCTTTGCCAAGCACACGGGGCAGGGCGTGACCAAGAGGTGAGCCTGGGCAGGGTGTTTATGGACGTTTCTGAGTGATTCTACAAAATACCTGTAAGCTGCAGGTTTTTTAAATAAAGTCAAGTCTCTGCAATGAATGTTCATCTCTCTGTGAGGCCCCTGTCTCTGACACACACACACACACACACACACACTTACACACACACTCTGTCTCATACACACCCATACTGACATACCCTCTTACTCACACACCCACCCACACTCACACACACACACACCCACACACACACTCACACACACTCACACACTCTCAGACACTCACACACACCCACACATGCTCACACACTCACACACATTCACACACACTCACATGCTCTCACACGCTCACACACACACCCACACACTCACACATGCTCACACACTCACCCACACACTCACCCACACACCCACACTCACCCACACTCACACACTCACCCACACACTCACCCACACACCCACACTCACACACACACCCACACTCACACACACACCCACACACTCACACACACCCACACTCACCCACACACCCACACTCACACACTCACCCACACTCACATACCCACACACTCACACACACTCACCCACACTCACACACACACTCACACACACTCACCCACACTCACACACTCACCCACACACTCACACACACACCCACACTCACACACCCACACACACACACTCACCCACACTCACACACTCACCCACACACTCACCGACACACCCACACACTCACCCACACTCTCACACACACACACACTCACCCACACACCCACACTCACACACTCACACACACTCACCCACACACTCACACACACACACACACACCCACACACGCACACACTCACCCACACTCACACACTCACCCACACACTCACACACACTCACCCACACTCACACACACACACTCACACACACTCACATGCTCTCACACACTCACACACACACCCACACACTCACACATGCTCACACACTCACCGACACACCCACACTCACACACCCACACACTCACACACACTCACCCACACTCACACACTCACCCACACACTCACCGACACACCCACACTCACACACCCACACACTCACCCACACTCTCACACACACACACACTCACCCACACTCTCACACACACACACACTCACACACACTCACCCACACACTCACACACACACCCACACTCACACACCCACACACTCACACACACTCACCCACACTCACACACACACACACACTCACACACCCACACACTCACCCACACACCCACACTCACACACACTCACCCACACACTCACACACACACCCACACTCACACACCCACACACTCACACACACTCACCCACACTCACACACACACCCACACTCACACACCCACACACTCACACACACTCACCCACACTCACACACACACACACTCACCCACACTCACCCACACACTCACCCACACTCACACACTCACACACACACCCACACTCACACACTCACACACACACCCACACTCACACACACACACTCACCCACACACTCACACACACACCCACACTCACACACCCACACACACACACTCACCCACACTCACACACTCACCCACACACACACACTCACACACACTCACCCACACTCACACACACACACACACTCACACACCCACACACTCACACATGCTCACACACTCACCCACACTCACACACTCACACACACTCACACACACACCCACACTCACACACCCACACACTCACACACACTCACCCACACTCACACACACTCACACACTCACACACACTCACACACCCACACACTCACACATGCTCACACACTCACCCACACTCACACACTCACACACACTCACCCACACACTCACACACACCCACACACTCACACACACTCACCCACACTCACACACACTCACACACCCACACACTCACACATGCTCACACACTCACCCACACTCACACACTCACACACACTCACCCACACACTCACACACACACCCACACACTCACCCACACTCACACACACTCACACACTCACACGCTCACACGCTCACACTCACAGGGCACTCTCTCTCTCACTTGTCCTCCCCCATCATTCACGAGGGCACGCAGGCCTGGTTTTCCATGGCTCTGTTTCACCGGCAGAGCTAATTTGAGAAGGTCGGCGTTTAAGCAGATGCACCGGGCAGTGCCAGATTTCCCTGTGTGAGGGGGTCACAGGGCACAGGTGCGTGTGCCTGCGGCACAGACAGCCAAGCGCTTCTGAGCCGGTATTTGCCGCGGTCAGGGTTCACCTGCAGGCGCTGAGCGAGGCCAACAGGAAACTCATGTTAAAAATCCCGAGCTCCCCGCAGCCCTCCAGGCAGTTTGGGGGGCAAGGGTCTCCGGGTGCATGACCACCCCAGGGCTGGTGGAGAGGTCCAGGCGCATCTCAGCCTTCTGGCTCCAGCCGGCGGCCGGCTCGCGGTCGTCGTCCCCGGGAGCGGGCGTGGCTCTCGGTTTCCACAGGGAGACATTCATCATCTTAGCTCTGTCCCTGCAGGAGGCGCTGGGAGCCAGTGACCAACTGCTGAGTCTGCTCTGTGGAATCGGGGGAGGCCCCGGGCACAAAGCCTTTTTCTACAAATAAGGAATGGGAGGAGGAGGGCCCCACGGGCTCCTGCTTGGCTGCAATTCCCCCTTTCTGTGACTCTCTCCACCCTGCGGGGGGTGGGGGGCAGGCGGGCACAGGAAAGGGAAGGAGGCTTTGGTTGGAGGAGTCCCTCGAGAACTCAGCGGGGGCCTTGCAATCGGCACTAGGCTGAGGGGGTCTCATTATCTTACAAGTGACCTGACGTGGGGATTGGGTCAGAAGCCAGGGTGGAGGGGGGAGACCCACTCCTGAAGCTGAGGGCAGCAGCCTCCCCTGCTGCTCCCCTCCACCCCCGGACACCCGGCTTCCAGAGCCCCCCGACTGTTAGCCCTGAGCCCGGCCTCAGACCTGAGCTCCCAGCCCCGGCAGAGCTGTCGCTGAGCCCAGGATCCCGTTACAAGTCAGAGAAGGCCCAGGGAGGGGCCGGAGGCTCACCGAACGCTGCCCTGCCTGGCACCGGGCAATACCCAACCTATCGACGGGTCGATGCATCGACAGGCGGGTCGGGGCCATGCTTCCCTGCCTCTGGTTTGACCTCCACTGCAGCTCGGAGACCACCCACCCGCTGGTGCCCCGGGCAGGCGGGGACCACAATGCCTGACTCTCAGCCCAGGCCTCCGCCCACCAGTCTGGGGACGTGGTTCTCAGCACGGCCTCCTGCTGTGAGGAGTTGGCCGCCCCGGGACAGCATGTCGGGGATCCTTCTTCCTCCAGCTCAAGAGCAGCCTCAGTTCCACATGGAGAAGCAGGAAGTGGATGGTCATTGGCACAAGAACCACAGTCCGCCCTGGCCCTGGTCACTGATTTGCTCGCTTATCTCTGACCCCAGCCTGAACTTAAGCTGCGGTCAGACCTCCAGAGACTTGGGAAGAAGAGGGTGAAGAAGGCTGGGGAGTCAGCGGTGGATGGAACCTGATCTTCTACCAGGGGTCCCAGGGGACCCACATTCTCACGCTCCAGCCCAGGTCTCCGCTGGCAACTTTTATGAGCAGTTCTCTTTCCAAACGAGCACAGTGCGTGTGACTGTGTCTGTGCACAGACGCTGCTCCATGTTGGGGCTTATCTGACCCATCGCTAGTGAGCTCCTGGTCCAGGGAGGGGACGAGGGCTCCGAGGTGTGGTTAAAACACCCGAGGCAGGAGCCCGGGCTGGTGAGCAGCTGTTTCCCACCTAGTATTTCCTTATCAGCTCACCTCACCTGTGAGACCCTTGAGGACAGACACACACTTTACTTCTCGCCAGGCTCCGAGCACCGACCCAGGGCCCAGCCTGTCACAGGCACCGAATAAGCTTTTTAGGTGAACCCATGGTGAAGCAGAGGTTTGGAGGGGACTCAGGAGGGGGGATGAATGAATCTGGTGGCAAAAGGGGTAAAGGTCAGAGGAGCAGGACTACTGGGCTGGGGGAGTCAGGAAGGCCGGTGGGGGGCGATGCGTCGGCTGCAGGTGGGGCAGGGGGGTGTTCCGGGAGGTGTCCAAGGGAAGCATCCTGGCCAAGGCCGAGGACGTCTAAGTGGGATGGCCTGCTGTGGCCACAGGAAACGCCAGCAGCCACCCCCGAGCGTCGTCAGGAAGGAGGCAGGAGAAGGGTGGGAGGACCATCCTGCCGGCCCCGCACCTGACGTCTGCACTGCCTCCGGTTGCTGAGTCTGAGTGAGGGGTGGCCGGAGGCTTTCACAGGGAGACTGAGGCGGGAAATGGCTTTACTTCTCCGTCTGAAAATCAACGAAAGAAGAAATCTAACTTGGGAAGATGCATTGATTAGCTAAATCATGTCTGACTCTCTGCGACCCCGTGAACTGAGCACGCCAGGCTCCTCTGTCCAAGGATTTCCCAGGCAAGCATACTGGAGTGGTTGCCAGTTCCTTCTCCAGGGCCTCTTCCCGACCCAGGGATCGAACCCGCGTCTCCTGCCTCGTTCGGCGGGTTCTTCACCGTCTGAGCCGCCAGGGAAGCCTGGCGATCAGTCATTGTTGCTGTCCAGTCGCTCAGCCATGTCCGACTGTGACCCCACGGACTGCAGCACACCAGGCTTCCCTGCGTTCGCTCAAACCATGTCCATCATGTGATAAGTAGATTAGGTAAATTCTTCTTTGCTCAGTTTCAGAACAGGAAGCGGTGAGAGTGTGCCTGAAGACTAAATAGAGAAGTTCAACACAAACAAATGAAACTCTGGCTACAAGTTCCCACAGGGAGCACAGCCACGCCCACCAGAGGGTTGTGCTCACAGCCCAGAAGCCAGCAGGGTCTTCCCAGCGCTTCCCGAGGGTGGCAGACTGGATCCTGGCTGAAGGAAGCGGCTTCACACACCTGGCCAGAGGCAGGAGGAACTTTTAAAACAAATAAGTATTATTTAATTCATTTAGCAATAAAAAAAAAATCAAAGTCTGTTAACCTCAAAGGATAGATTGGAACCAATATTTCAAATGTTTATATACATATCATATAGTATGTTGTATATTTAATAAAGTAGAGATGTAAGCTAAGGTTTTTTTTTTTTCTAAAACTTGAGAAATACATGTATCTCACTTGAAAGAAAAAAATACTTTTGTTCTATAAACTTTCAATAAATTATTTTTTAGTTATGCTAATACTCAAATATGGACAGATCTTCCCCAGTAGCTCAGATGATAAAGAATCTGCCTGCAATGCAGGAGACCTGGGTTTGATCCCGGGGTCGGGAAGATCCCTTAGAGAAGGGAAAGGCTACCCACTCCAGTATTCTGGCCTGGAGAATTCCATGGACAGAGGAGCCTGGTGGGCTACAGTCCATGGGGTCGCAAAGAGTCAGACATGACTGAGCGACCAACACTTCAGATGTGTGCAAATATAAAATTACATATGATCTCCTTATAGGAAATTAAATAAGACAAAACTGTAGAATCAGTAAAATCCTAATGAATATCATTTCGTCATAATAGACGAGTCATCCCGGTTTATCTAAGATACCGATGAGTTTGCGTGTTTCGTGCTTCACTCGCTGGCTGAGAGCGTAGTTCGCCATCATCTGAGTCGTCGGGATCACATTTCTCTTTTTCCCCAATAAATCCGTTTAGCCGCGGTTCATGATTTAGGCGAGCCAGTCATAGTAATGCGCCATCGAAACACAGCGCTGAAATGTAAAAACAGCCGCACAGATAAATGAATGTTGTGTGTGCGCTGGTTGCTCGGTCGTGTCTGACTGTTTGCGACCCCACGGACTGTACACACCAGGCTCCTCTGTCCATGGGGTTCTCCAGGAAAGAAGACTGGAGTGGGTTCCGTTCCCTTCTCCAGGGGATCTTCCCAGCCTGGCTCTCCTGAATTGCAGGCAGATTCTTTATTGTCTGAGCCACCAGGGAAGTCACACAGGCAAAAAAAAAAAATCCATAGGAGACATCCAGGTCCTTCCTGGCTCCATGATCCCTTGGATTCGCCACTGCTTGAAGTAAGAAAGAAGCAATTCCACATGCATTTTGAAAACTGGAAGATCCGAGAGGGTCTTGCCAGGGCGTGTGAGTGATTTGTTTGCACGAGTGATGGGAGGAAATTCAGAAGATAGAAGATGCTCTGGTGTCTTGTAGACAGCTTATGAGCCCAGTGAGTACAGAGAAATGCCACAGGTCATTGAACAGCTGCTGAAGGTAGATGGGAGCTCCGGCCTCCTCTGGGACAAAGCGCGTGAAGCCCAGGCTGGAAACGCTGGGGAGATGCTGACAGTCCACTCCAGGCACAGAGGGAACAAGAGGTGTGCTGAGAGAAGACCGGCTGCAGTCAATCACCTCTTGGGAAAAGCAAGCTGGAAGGATGGAGTTGCCTGTCTGAACATGGAAGCCTTTGAGCGCAAGGCTGACTTCTGTAAAACCAGGAAGTTCAGAAGAGTGAACAGACTGATCCTAAACCCAGATCCCAGAACCTGGGGAAACTTACTTAGTTTGGAAAAGACACTACTTTCCAAAGAAGGCATTAATTTTTCACAGCAAGTAAATCCATGGAGCCCCTGATGGTATAGTTAACACTAGGGAGGTCTGGAAGATTTTAGACATGACTGGTGGTTGAGACGCAAAGTCCCGTGGAGGGAAGCGGGGTTTCACCCACCTGGGGTCAGCCTGAGGAGCCCACGTGCCATCACCGTGGGGACACAGTCCTGGGCGGTGGACCTCGGGCTTCTGCGATGATGACCTCATAGGGAGAGGCTACCCGGAAACGGTGAGCGCTGAAGGCACATTGATGGCCTATCGATCCAGAGAAATACAACTTTCATCTTACTAGTGACGTTCCAAACTAAGGAATACCAGACCCCACTTCTGCTCTTTCGCGGGGACAAAGCCAGGAGCAAAGGTGCCTTTTCTCAGCCTCCTGAAGCGCTTACTGATGCATCCCCCTTGGCCCCCCCTCTAAATATTTATGACTCATGAATGGTCTTTCCCCTAAGTGCCTTTTGGATTGTATTTAATCAGCAGTCACTTATTTATTCATAGCAAACACTTATTGAAAGGCAATACATCGATAATAGGAGGCAGGTATTAATACGATGTGGCCTCTGCCCTCCAGGAGCTCACGGTCCAATGGATGAACCACACGCCGAGAGCTGAGGGCACCATGCAGAGGGCAGGCTCGACCCCCACCGGCTGGCTGGCCAGCTGACCGCCCTGGCTCCTGAGACCCCTTCCTGAGGCCTCCTCCAGTGTCCAGACGTGTGGGGGTCAACGCTCTGGGAACAGCCCCAGAGTTGGTGGGTGGGGAATGACAATGTTGTGTATACATGGAACATAAACTCTCGGTGAAGACAGACTGTGAACCTGGGCGCTCTGCTCCTCGAGGGGTGGCTGACGGAGCAGGGACCCCGGGGGGAGGCAAGGACAGTGATGGGAGCTCCATGGACCCGGAGGACCACGGTCCTGACTCCGAGGAAGGAGATGGTCCTGAACACAGGCTGTCATCTGGGCAGCTAGGAGGTGATGGGGACCAGGGTGCTGGCCACAGGGCGGGGACAACAGGAGCCCCGGGGAAGCACCATTCGTGGGTCCGCTCCCTGAAGGCTGCCCTGAGCCTTGTCCTCGGGAGGGACAGCCTCTGCTCAGCGATTCAGCATCTGAGCGCCTGGGGAAGGCTGTGAGCTGTCTGCACCATCTCCTTGTCCCGACCCCGTGAGGTGGACCGGGCAGCCACTCTCATCCCCATCTCCATGGAAGCGGCCACAGTAAAAAGTGATGTGAATAAAAAATCGCAAGCTGTCATTTTAGCTGCATTTTGCACTTCTTTTCCTGGTTGAATATCAACCGCCTGCCCAGACTCTGCAGGATGCGGTAACAGATGGTGTGAGACTGGCCTCAGGGTCCTGGGGTGGGGGCGTGGGCCTCTGCTGGGGGATGGGCCCCCAGGGTGTCAGCACCAAGGACTCAGGTGGGGGGTAACCTCTAGGAACACTACACGGCGGGCGTACGCAGGCCAGAGGCAGGCAGGAGTCGGAGAGCAGAAAGGAGCGTTGGTACCGCGGCGGCGGCTGAGAGCGAGGCTCTGCGGAGGAGAGGAGGCGGGCCTGGGGCCGCACACAGAGCGCCCGCCCTGGGCCAGGACCCTGAGACACTGGTGGGGTCGTAGGCTTCTTCACGCAGCTATGCAGCCGGACTGGGAACCGCAGATGGTGCCAGCGAGCCCGTCCTCTGGGGCTGCTGGGGAGGTAAGTTGCTCCTGCGTTTAGTAGGTGCACAGTGGATGTGGGTCCCTCCTGTCTTTTACCTCCTGCATCATTTAAATATATGACAATAGCTGCTCTTTTCAGCCATCTCCCATGTGTAGTGCTACAAGCCTTGCAAGAGATGTGTCCTTGATTACAATCTGGTGACCTATGAGGTCACTGCAGAAGAAAATCATTTTTTAACCATCATTTTATTTATTTTGCCAAAATTGCACTTTCGAGTCTGCTGTTGGCAGGGACTGCAGCACCATTTCTAAGCATTATCACGAAGACGACGCTGGCGAAGGGAAACCTGATATAAAACACCCCTTTCTTTGATATTGATTTAATATCAGAGGGCCATTTTCTCTTCATCTCAACCAGATGCTAAAAGGAACTTGAGGTGGATAGAAAGGACATTTCCTGAGCATGGTAATGCTCATTAACCTAAAATAAACCACAGCTTTTTTCCTTCCTTTGAAATATCTTCGCGCATTTTTTTTGTATATATAGAAAAGAGCTCTTAGCTTTGTGTTGAGACAGCAAGATTCTAAAGGATAAAAATAAATGTGAAGGACACATTTTTGCCTGTTTATGTCTGTCCTTCATTCTTTGCAGTTTTATTGAGACATAATGATCAATAACACCCTGTAAGTTTAGGGGGCAGGACAGGATGATTTGATACATATATAAATGATTACGTCATCAGATGAGTTAACACATCCACCACTTTAAACAGTTTCCATTTGTGTGTACACGTGTGTGGCAAGAACATTTAAACTCTGTAGCGTTCAGTTCAGGTCAGTCGCTTAGCCATGTCCGACTCTTTGCAACCCCATGGACTGCAGCACGCCAGGCTTCCCTGTCCTTCACTATCTCACAGAGTTTGCTCAAGCTCATGTCCATCAAGTCAGTGATGCCACCCAACCGTCTTGTCCTCTGTTGTCCCCTTCTCCTCCTGCCTTCAATATTTCCCAACATCAGGGTCTTTTCCAATGAGTTAGTTCTTCTCCTCTGTAGTGTTAGCAAGTTGCAAATATTCGACACAGTTTTAATAGATAGCTTCAGTTCCCACGCTGAACACCAGATTCGCAGAACTTATGCCTCTTATAACTGAAAGTCTGTATCCTTTGAGGAATACTCCCTTCCCTATTTCCTCCACCTCCCAGTCCCTGGAAACTAGCCTTCTACTCTCTGTTTCCATGAGCTGGACTTTTTTAGATTTCATGGTCAGTGAGATTGCGTGGTATTTGTCTTTCTCTGCCTGCCTTTTTTCACTTTGCACAATGCCTTCGGGCCCACCCGTGTTGGTGCAAACGGCAGGACCTCCCCCCTCTCGGCTGATGCAGGACCTCCCCCCTCTAGGCTGATGCAGGACCTCCCCTCTCTCGGCTGATGCAGGACCTCCCTTCTCTCTTGGCTGAGCAACATTCTGTGGGACAAGCTCTGCGTCTTTGGTCCACTCACTCCCTGATGCAGGCTTAGTCGTTGCCAGGCCTCGGTTATTGTGGATAAGGCGGCATTGAACGTGGAGCCAACAACTCTGAGATCCTGATTCCATTTCCTCCAGATAAACACCCGGAAGGGGGATTGCTGGGTCACATGGTGGCCCTGTTTTAATGTCGAGGCCCCCTCCACTGTTTTCCACGGTGGTGGCACCGGCCTGCGTCCCCGCCCACAGGGCTCGTGTCCTTTTTCTGCGGCTGTGTCTGACCTTCTTACGGTGCCATCCTGACAGGTGGGCAGTGTCTCATCACAGCTCTGACGTGTATTTCTCTGATGACTAATGAGCCACTTCCCTTGTATCTGTCGGCCACTTGTATGTCTTTTTTGGAAAAATGCCTTTCAAGCCTTACGCCCATTTTAAAACCATATCACTTGTAGGCGCTCCCTATGTCTTTTGGGTGTTATTTGCTCACATTGGGTTCACAGAGCCTTCCCTTCTCTGCCATTTTCTAGAGGCAGTTGGGTGAGGTTTACTCGTGAAGCCATCTGGATCTGGATATTTCCTTTTCAGAACTTTTAGTGCAAGGTCAATTTTTTTTAAAAAGGCTATATATATATTCAAGTTATCTATTTCATCTTGGTTGATTTTTGGCAGTGTGTGGTTTTGGAGGGGTTGGTCCCTTTCTTCTAAGTCATCACATGTATGTACCTTGTTCACATAGCTCCCTTTTATCCTTTAGTGGCCACAGGCTCTGCAGTGCTGTTTATTGCTTTATACCTGATATTGCTGACTTGTGTATTCTATTTATCTTTCTCAGGTTTTCTAAAGGTTTGTTAATTTTGTTAATTTTTAAGAAGAACTGACTTTGTGTTTCATCAGTTTTCTGGATGTTTTTCTGTTTTAAATAATATTGATTATTGCCTTTATCATTTTTTTTTCCTTTTTTCTTGCTTTGGACTTGTTTTGGCCTTCTTTTTCTAATTTCTTGAGTTGGGAACTTATATTATTGCCCTGAAACTTTTCTTATTTTCTGAAATTTTCCTGTCAGCACTGTTTTAGCTGCATTCCACAGATTTTGACACGCTGTATGTTCATCGTCAAAGACAATGTAGCTTTTGGGACCCTTTCAATGCCATTGTGGCCTGCTTATATTTCAGTAAGGTCAAAATCTTACTAAGCACGTGTTCACTTTGTAATTAGAAAAATGAAAATTCAGTGTGATGTGTGTCTTCTGCCTCCTAAGTCATCACGGAAGATGCCAAGTCTAAGTTAACAGCAGGGTCCGTGTAATGGCTGAGAGTCATGGCCGGGAAAGAGGGCGCAGACGACACGTGCTGGGGCTGGGGCGGAAGGGATGGTCCGGCCGCATCCAGGAGGAATGGTTTGCTGACCTCTGTGTCCGCTGGGTTAAGACACGTCTGTCTCAAAGACCCTGTCCAGCACCTGAGAGGAGTTTGCCAGGGGATCAGACTTGGACTCAAATTTAGGACCGCAGGCTCTGAGGCCAGAACGCTCTCTTTTAGAAAGTGAGATGAAAGACAGCAGTCTTCATTAACTGACAGACTACTTTCCCACACTTACAGCGTGGCTCTAGAAATTTCACCTAATAGTCGCAGCGTCGTTTGTGACTCGTGTGTCTCAGGTGGGCAGCAGAGCTCTGGACAGTGACCAGCGCCCGGAGAGGAAACCATCCCTGCTGTGGGATCAATAAGCTCTGCAGACCAGACTCTTGCTTACTGATTAGATGGTGAAGTATCCGCCTGCAGTGCAGGAGACACGGTGAGCCCTGTGTTGGGAAGATCCCCTGGAGACGGGCATGGCAACCCACTCCAGCATTCTTGCCTGGAGAATCCCATGGACAGATGCGCCTGGCAGGCTACAGTCCGTGGGGTCACAAAGAGTTGGGCATGATTAAATGACTAAGCACTATGACTGTTGAAATAATTTTATATATTTAGAAGTTTTGCGACTTTTCATCTTTAATTTTAATACAAGTAATAATATATTTGCATACATGTAGTGTTAAAGAAAAACATCCATTTCTGCTTTATTGACTATGCCAAAGCCTTCGACTGTGTGGATCACAATAAACTGTGGAAAATTCTGAAGGAGATGGGAATACCAGACCACCTGACCTGCCTCTTGAGAAACCTGTATGCAGGTCAGGAAACAACAGTTAGAACTGGACATGGAACAACAGACTGGTTCCAAATAGGAAAAGGAGTACGTCAAGGCTGTTTATTGTCACCCTGCTTATTTAACTTATATGCAGAGTACATCATGAGAAACACTGGGCTAGAATAAGCACAAGCTGGAATTAAGATTGCTGGGAGAAATATCAATAACCTCAGATATGCAGATGACACCACCCTTATGGCAGAAAGTGAAAAGGAACTAAAAAGCCTCTTGATGAAAGTGAAAGAGGAGAGTGAAAAAGTTGGCTTAAAGCTCAACATTCAGAAAACTAAGATCATGGCATCTGGTCCCACCATCTCATGGGAAATAGATGGGGAGACAGTGGAAACAGTGGCTGACTTTATTTTGGGGGGCTCCAAAATCACTGCAGATAGTGACTGCAGCCATGAAATTAAAAGATGCTTACTCCTTGGAAGGAAAGTTATGACCAACCTAGATAGCATATTAAAAAACAGAGACATTACTTTGCCAACAAAGGTCCGTCTGGTCAAGGCTATGGTTTTTCCAGTGGTTGTGTATGGATGTGAGAGTTAGACTGTGAAGAAAGCTGAGTGCCGAAAAATTGATGGTTTTGAACTGTGGTGTTGGAGAAGACCCTTGAGAGTCCCATGGACTGCAAGGAGATCCAACCAGTCCATCCTGAAGGAGATCAGTCCTGGGTGTTCATTGGAAAGACTGATGCTGAAGCTGAAACTCCAGCACTGTGGCCACCTCATGCGAAGAGTTGCCTCATTGGAAAAGACTCTGATGCTTGGAGGGATTGGGGGCAGGAGGAGAAGGGGACAACAGAGGATGAGATGGCTGGATGGCATCACCGACTCGATGGGCATGAGTTTGAGTGAACTCCGGGAGTTGGTGATGGACAGGCGTGCTGCGATTCATGGGGTTGCAAAGAGTCGGACACGACTGAGCGACTGAGCTGAGTGTTGAAGTAGGCTTCCTTTTAAAATAGACTCAATGACAAAATTAATCTCTTTGCTGTTCCTTTTAATGTAATCTTGAAAAATTCAAATAGTGAAATCTACTAGTAGGCATTCCATAACCTCTTATATAAACTCTAATTTTCAAAAGTTTATCAGGTATTGTTTTAAACATTAACTTGTTGAATCTTCTCAAAGTTTGGCAAGGTGAATATGTTCATTCTATTTTAAAAATTAGAAAATTGAAGTTGGAATGAGAAAGTTGCTTGGAGTCACACGTCCACTAGCAGGCACCGAGCCCCGTCTTTCCGATGAAGCCTCAGTACACTTTGCTGTCTCCTACTTTCTCTTACTGACGGCAGGGTGAAACAGTCTCAGAAGCATTCTGAAGATGAGACAGACTCTTCCAGCATCATTTTTGAAGATAGCATTCAATTCATTTGACACAGCAAAAACACACTCCCGATTACACACACTCCCGATTCGCTTTTTGCAGTAAGGCAGGGATTGTGGGCCAGATAGTAAAGTGAAGTATATAACGTCTGCTAGGTTTATTTCTCTAAAACCGGTTGAGAGGATTAAGTCGCAATTCCCAGGTCTCATGGTGGCAATTCACGCTTCTGAACAGCAGAGGGCAGCAGGAGGCCGGCTCTCGGAGACCGTCCGCAGAGACCACCGTCACCCGGCTGCTCTCCTGATTCCCCGCGGGAACCCGTCTCGGGCCCCTAGGGGGCGCTGGTGGCCTGGCGCCATAATGACGAAGGGGGCGTCCTCGCTGGTCCTCTGAGGGTTGGCGGGATGGAGAGAAGAGTTGAGAAAATTCTGAACCAAACTACATTTTCTCCACCTAGTGATCCTGTCAGATGTCTGCATCCCACGACGCGAATGCTTCCTTCAAAATGTTTCTACTGTACGCCCTGCAGCAAGAATTCCAAATGATTTCCCAGGAACAAAGAACCTTCCATTTCCACACAGCCCACGGGGACTTTTGGAAAGGAAACAGCACTCACTGGGAAGAGAAAAATAGCACGCTGCTTTAAAAAAGCGTACCGAGACTGCAGCTTTGACATGGTAGATGTCAACTGGCAAAGAATTTTTTTTGCTTGTGGGATGGTCGTGCCCGGACCAGGGACTGAACCTGGGTCACAGCAGAGAGAGTGCTGAGTCTCAACCACTGGACCCCCAGGGAAGCCCTGCAAGATGCTTTGATACAGAATTTTACATGAAGTTTTTATCGCCTAATTTTTAAATGAAGTGTTAAAATAGGAAGTATTAACACACTTTATGTTTGCGTGTTCAGTTGTGTCTCATTCTTCGTGGACCCATGGACTGTGGTTCAGATGGCAAAGAATCTGCCTGCAATGCAGGAGACCCAAGTTCAATCCCTGGGTCGGGAAGATCCCCTGGGAAATGAGTGGCCACCCACTCCAGTATTCCTGCCTGCAGAATTCCATGGACAGACCATGGGGTCCCAAACAGTCAGACATGACTGAGTGATTTTACTCACTCACTCACTCATCCATGGACTGTTGTCCACCAGGCTCCTCTGTCCATGGGATTCTCCAGGCAAGAATACTAGAGTGGGTTGCCATTTCCTTCTCCAGGGGATCTTCCCGATTCAGGGACTGACCCCGTGTCTCTTGTGTCTCCTGCGGTGGCAGGTAGATTCGTTACCACTAGCGCCACCGGGGAAGCAACGCATTTTATAGGCCATCGTTCATCAGATAGAGATTTTAAAATAACATTACAGCAGTGATTTAGGTTTCTTTTACGATTACTCTTAGGTAGGCATCTGGTCCCATCACCTCATGGGAAATAGATGGGGAAACAGTGGAAACAGTGGCAGACTTATTTTGGGGGGCTCCAAAATCACTGCAGATGGTGATTGCAGTCATGAAATTAAAAGATGCTTACTCCTTGGAAGGAAACTTATGACCAACCTGGATAGCATATTTAAAAGCAGAGACATTACTTTGCCAACAAAGGTCTGTTTAGTCAAGGCTATGGCTTTTCCAGTGGTCATGTATGGATGTGAGAGTTGGACGGTGAAGAAAGCTGAGTGTGGAAGAATTGATGCTTTTGAACTGTGGTGTTGGAGAAGACTCTTGAGAGTCCCTTGGACTGCAAGGAGATCCATCCTAAAGGAGATCAGTCCTGGGTGTTCATTGGAAGGACATCACGATGCTGAAGCTGAAACTCCAGTACTTTGGCCACCTCATGCGAAGGGTTGACTCATTGGAAAAGACCCTGATGCTGGGAGGGATTGGGAGCAGGAGGAGAAGGGGATGACAGAGGATGAGCTGGGTGGATGGCATCACCGACTCGATGGACATGAGTTTGGGTGGACTCCGGGAGTTGGTGATGGACAGGGAGGCCTGGCGTGCTGCGGTTTATGGGGTTGCAACGAGTCGGACACGACTGAGCGACTGAACTGAACTGAGTGTGTTAAGAGCAGAGAGAACCCAGCCTGGAAGAGACACGAACCCTAAACTTCAGCTGTATGAGCTTAGGCAAAACCCTCAGCTTCTCTGAGCCTCAGGCTCCCTATTTCTACCGCTCAGGTCACACTGTCCTCATCAGGGAGGCCTGGTGAGGAGAGCTGTCTTATCTCTGACGCCTGGTCGGCAGCAGAGACATAACTGACGCAGATGCTCAGGGTCCCTGAGAACCCAGCCTGGGCAGCATTCAGCTGTGCTTCCCTTCGCAGCACGGCTGCCTCCACCGCCCTGGCCGGGAAGCCTCGGTTCCAGCACGGCCGAGCCTTTGCGGTGTCCCGTGGGTGGTCCACGGCAGAGCGGGGGGGTGGGGGGGAAGCGCTCATGTGGCCCCACACCCTGCCCCCGTCTCGTGGCGCTGCCTGGTCGGCCTGGGAAGCAGAGGCAGAAAGGCCGGAGGGGTTCCCCGACACCCTGCCTGCTCAGGACACGGGCTAAGAGAACGCCGTCCCCAGGGACACGGCTCTGACAAAGACTCAGCGTCTGGGTCTCCTCTGAACTCATGGCTTTCCAAATGGGCTTCAGCCGGCAGTGTGGGCCCAAGGCTGACTTCACTGGCTTTAATGTTCTTTACATATAATAACAAAGCATTTGAAAGCAACGGGACTTCTAAGATGGGGGAGAGGAAGATCCGTCACGTGAACTGTGACATGTCCTTACACAATGCTCGGTGGTCATTCAGGGTCAGAGGAAGACTGGGTGTGTAGATGCTAGAACATTAAAACGGAAGAAAAGTTTTCTGGAGGAGAACTTCCCGGTGGTCCAGTAGTGAAGACTCCGCCTTTCAATGTCAGGGGTTCAGGCTCCATCTCTGGTCGGGGAGCTGAGATCCCGTTATGCCTCACAGCCAAAAATCCAGAACAGAAAACAGAAGCGATATTGTAAAGGCTCAGTAAAGGCTTAAAAAATGTCCACGTTAAAAAAAATCTTAAGAGCAACAGGGGCTGTCCCTATGGGCACAATTATGCCTGATTTTTATCCTTTAGGTATTTTTGTGGCTTCTCAATTTTTCCATGTACATTTGCTATTTGGGGGGCAGAAAAAAGTCTACTTTAAAATAATCGTATGTATATATTGCCACTGAAATAAAAACAATTTTGTAAGTTAATATATGGAGACCATTTCCCCAGCTAAAAAGATGACAAAAGAAAGCCCTAGAAATACAAAATGAAGCTTAAATTAAAATAAGAGGCCACGATGCCAAGACACTAAGGAAAATGGGGTAAAACCTAATAAGACCTAGTAGAAATTAGAGCAAAGCATTTGGCATTGATTGGATTGTTTTCTCCCAGGAAAACAAGAAATCCTATCGGGTTACGGCTAAAATGCTGTTTGGAGTTCCAGAAATAGAGCTTAGGTAGTGATGTTGTGTCTGGAAGTTTGCTGTGAGAGCCCACGGAGAAACAGTGATCTGATCAGAGACGGTGGACGGTCTCACGGTTAAAGAGCTGAGGGTCAGCTTGGAGCAGAGTCAGCGGGACGACAGTCTGGCCGTAAAGGGAGTGAAGTCAGTCTCTTCCCTCCCCCCACCCCCCTGGCCTCTTCGTGTACACGTCACCTTCGACCCCCATCTGTAAACAAAGGTGAAAAATTAGGAAGATAAGTGGGTGTTGTTCGAGGGTAGGATTGCTATCCTGAATTCTTTTTTTTTTTAAGGTTTATCTATGCGTTTGTTCATGGCTGCACTGGTCATCACCGCTGCACGCGGGCGCTCCCCAGCCCTGGGAGCGGGGGCTACTCCCTAGCTGCAGTAGGCAGACTTCTCTTTCTTCGGTTTCTCCTGTCGTGGGTCACAGGCTCCAAGCACTTGGGCTTCGGTAGTTGTGGCTCACGGGCTTAGCTGTCTGGCGGCACGGGGGATCTTCCGGGACCAGGCATCAAACCTGTGTCCCCTGCGTTGGCAGGCGGATTCCTTACCACTGAGCCACCAGGGAAGCCCTCTCCTGAATTATTAATGGCTCCTGAGTTTAAAAGCAAAGCAAAGCAGATCTACCCAGCATAGAGAAGTAGTAATTAAATTACCCCCAAAGAACAAAGACTTACCTAGTTTGAGGGGAAGGAAACTCTGAAACAATCCCCTTACATTAATTCAAAGGCAGCTGAGGACGCTGCAGACAGTGCAGCCACTCTTGGGAAGTGCTTCTGTGAAGGCTGGTGAGGGACGTGGGGTTGTCAAGGTCAGGTGGGGTCAGAGTGTACAAGGTGTGGACCGCTTGGCTCTTTCAACAAGAATCCCAAATTCATGAGACACCTCAGTGTTTGTTTTTCAGATGAGAAAGCGGGCAAGACGTTAAACAGCCAGCCCTCCTCGGGAGCAGAGGCGCCAGACAACCTACCTCTGGTTTCAGGGCTCTTCCTGGGCTTGGGTAAATCTGTCGCTTTTATAGAAAAGTTAACTTTTTATTGAAATACAGTGGGCTTCCAACGTCGTGTTACGTCTGTAACTTCTAAATTGTAAACTGAGTGTGCACACAGGGAGGCTTCAGACTGCAGACCTGCCCTGGGACCATCCTCCGGGTAATTCTGTATTTATATTACACTCCGAATGTGAGCACTCGGGAGGGACTGTGCGGGTGTGGTCTGTGCAGACTGAAGCGCCAGTGTGTAAGACGCTTCGATTCTGTGCTTCATGTTATATAGGCTTACCCTGTGTATCCCAGCTGTATCTTTAAAAATACTCTCAAGCCGACTTTACATAAAAAGAACAAGCAGTGGGGTTGTGCACAATGGGTTCTGGGTCTGTCCCGTTGTCTTGGGAGGCTTAGCAAATAGACCGTCATGACCGAGAGCCAATGCCTTTCTCCGCTCTGCAGAGATAAGCTGAATTCTGCAGCTGCCGAGGTAACGCAGGATAGATATTTATAGAAATGAGTGAGCAATTCCGTCGTTTCCTGTGCTTCAAATCAAGCCCGGAGCACAAAACCCCAGCCCGGGAGAAAGAATCTATTCAAACTGCCTGGGAGACCCCAGGGGCCATGACAGCGCCTGGAAGGTTTGCAGCCGAAGGTTCTGGGGCCCAAGGAGGCTCCCCGGCTCCCATTGTTGACTCGGGTGCAGCGTTTGTTCCGCAAAAGGGGACTAAGCACTCTAATCATCCAGAAAACTAATTAACTTCTTTTTTTTCAAATGCTTTATCAGATTTCTCCTTTGCAGTGCTCCTCGGATTCCTCAGAACTGGAGGGCTGAAGACCCCAGAGCCGCTCCAAAAGGTATCGGTGCTCAGGATGTCTGAGGACGGACTGAAATGGACCACCCTTGGGTCCTGCCGCCCGAATGTGAACGCTGGGTCCACCCCCGGCGAGACCTTGTCAGAGGGACTCATGGCTTCGGAGGGCAACGGGGAGAACGGGATGGGGCTTGTGGAGATCGGCGAGGGGCTATTCCATGCCGGACATGGAGAGCAGGTCGCGGGCCCATCACGACCCTGTGACCTGGCACCGTTGGGCCAGGCGGCTGTGCTGGCCTGGTGGACACCGGGGCCCAGCAGTCCCTGCGGAGGGGCCCTGAGGTTCCTGAGTAGACGGAAGCAGCCTGGGTCCCAGAAGCATCACAGGCTCTGGGGCGCTGGGGCCAGCCTGGGCCTGCGGCAGATTCAGCCTGGGTTTATCAGCCCGATTTAGCCTGGGACGCGTCAGGCTGATCTCAGCGAGGCGGCCGTGACCAGTGGCGAAGCCAGATCTTAACTCCCTGCCTGGCAATTGAACCTGGGAAGCTTGGAAGAGAACCAGGAATCCCAGCCACCAGACCAGCAAAGGATAGAGGCTAGAAGCCGTTTTTCCCTGGATCTTGGACCCTGGTGAAAAATGCATTTATCATGGAGGAAGAAACTGTAAATGCAGGTTCAACGTTTATTATCAGAGACGCAGCAGGAGAGCAAGTGGGACGGCACGCAGAGCCGCAGGTCGTTTAGCTGAGACGGAAGCGGGGCAGAGACGCGCACCCAGAGAGGAAGCATGTGGGCGACCCCCAGTGAGGAGGAGCGCAGGGAGGAGGCGGCCACGTCATTTAGATCGGTCAGGTCTTCCCGGTCTTTGTCTTGCTTCAGCCAATTACTGGTTTCTGTTTCCACACTGGACCTACCCGGGGACCCACCCTGGGTGAGCGCCACCCCCACCCCCAGCCAAGATGGATCTCGAAGTGGGCTTCTGGGAAGAGCGATACTCATTACGGCCTGGACTTACCCCTTGACTTCTGACCCACAAGGAGCCTTTCGTCCCCAAAGGGCGGGGCGGAGATCCCTTCATCCCGCCCTCACACACGGTTTTGCCCGTGACTACTGCCATGACTATTACCCTAACATGCTCACAAAAGACAGACACTGGCTATTTGCCCCATTTCTGTCGCTACTTCCATTTCGGAGGGCAAAGAGGAGGCTGAACGCCAATGCTTCAGCTGGAGCCCACCTATCTCTTGTCTCAGAAAAGACTGAGAGCTGTAAGTATCCAGCCTGAGGCCCACTTGGTGCCCCAACAAATGCAAACAGCAAGCCAGCTGGAGCCCATCCACCCCCTAAGTCAGGCCTACTGACTGTGCCTGGGGCGATGGGACAGGGCGGGGGGCGAGGAGGGCCACCAGGCAGCACTGTCACCTTCAGCCTGACCTGAGGGGTGTGTCCGGCCCCCAAGCCTGGAGGCAGGTTCCAGGCCGCAGGGGTCAGTGGCCAGCGCCACGTGCCGACCTCAGGCTACACTGCAGACGCGGCCCCAGCTCCGAGGACAGCCTCTCCACCGCGCACCTCCACCTTCTTCACTCCTCACGACGGCTCTTCTTAGACTTGGGGAATCTCGAAAAAGTTGTTCAGCCTTCTACCAAGGGCATCAGCATATTCCCAGTCACCCCCAGACAACAGAGCGAACAGTTAACCAGATGGTGAATAAACTGGGACGTTCACATTGGTAAACGCACGGTCAAATGGGTAGAGATGAGGGCAGGATGGAATTTTGTACCCAAATAAAGATGTTTCATCCCTCTTATGAAAAGCCATTTTTCTTTTAAAAGTGTTTTAAAATTCATCAATTTAAAATATGTTTAAAATCAAAGAGGCAACATTCTGGTTGAACACCATATTTTAAAAAACGTGATATGCTTCAAACACTGTAAGTATAGAGAAAGAAGATCAAAGAACACAGGCAAAATCAATGCTGGAAAACAGGGTGGACGGAGGATTTCTGCTTCCCGAGCTGGGCTGGGAAGGAAAGGTAAGACTCAGTCCTGGGGGTATGTACAGAAAAACCATGTCAGGCGCCAGCCTTTGAAAACTGAGGCCGATTTTTTAAAAGTGCAAGAAGAAACATAACGTACTCACAAAACAAGATAACAGAAAGGACGGTGGCACAAAAGACTTCTTGACTTCTAAAGTAATTTATCCGTCTACTTACAAGGGCTGGATGACAAGTTCCTGAAATACGTGAGTTTTCAAAGCCTAATTGGAGTTTCTCTCTGTTAATCTGATGTCAGAACAGCAAATCATTATGGTCTCAAAAAAGAAAAGTGAATATTAATTGAAAAGTTCATTGGAATTTGAAAGACTGTTCACTAGTTTTAGTCAATCAATCACTCACAATCTTTACAATGATGGAGCTGGGTACCGAAAGCTTGGTAATCACAAAGCTTTTCTTGGAGGTGGCTCGAATGAGTTTTTCTGACCATGTCGAATATGACATGAAAGATAGGACATGAAAGAATTTTAAATCTGGCCCGGGTCAAGGGGAAGTTAGAGCACCACGTCACATGGGGGTGAAGGGCAGGTGAGTAGCCAGGCGTGGAAACTGTCTCCCACAGGATTCAGCCTCAGATGAAGGGGCCTGTTTTACAGAAAACTGAGGCAGTGGCACATGGCCCCAGAATTTGCTGCCTTATCGCAGCATCCATCACCCAGAAGCACTGGGCTAACATAAACTATGGACTTCAGTTAGAAATAATGTGTCCACATTGCTTCATTAATTGTACACCACCCTATTGCTGGTTAGGGAGGGCTTCCTTGATGGTGCAGTGGATAAGAATTCACCTGCCAACGCAGGGGGCGTGGGTTCAATCCACGGTCTGGGAAGATGCCACACGCCTCGGAAGGACCAAGCCCACGTGTGACAAGTACTGCAGCAGCCCTGCTCTGGAGCCCGCCTGCCGCGACTCCCGAGCCTGTGTGCTGTAAGCGCTGAGGTCTGTGCTCCGCGGCAGGGGAAGCCCCGGCAGTGAGGGGCAGCCCCCGCTCTCCGCAACGAGAGAGGAGCCCACGCAGAGCCTCAAGGATCCAGCACAGCCCCAAATGGCCGAATTAAAAACACGTTCATGACAGGGGAAACTGTGTGCCCGGAGCGGATGGGGGCATGAGCGTTTCTGTGCTATCTACTCAATTTTCTATAAATCTAAAGTGACACTAAAACCCGCTGTCTACTCATTATTTTTAAAGAACTCACAGCCACGTGGGAATGTCAGAGGGATACGGAAGCCGCCTGAGAGGGCTCCTGGGGGCCAAGGCTGCAACAGCCTGAGTAAGAAAATAGGTGATGCGTGACTGGATGATGAGCACCCACAAATGCATACCGATGGAAGTGCATCGATGAACGAACAAACGAGTGGGGGAGAATAATCTAATCTCCACGCAGAAGAAATTTAAAGACTCTGCGTAAATATTCCACGCTGAGGGGAGGGGACCACAGGGCCCTCCTCCCTGTGGCCGGGCTGCACGGTGACGGGCTCCCAAAGAGCAAGAAGGAGAGAAGCGACCAACACCGCCGAGGGCGGCCGACCGAGGTCCATAGCAGCAGGGAGACGCCCCCGATGCACTGCAGCCGTCATGAGCTGTGATTAGAACTGTGCCTCGCCTCTGCGGATTTAGCGCATTCAAGTTTAAGCCATTTGTGACCAATTATGGTTTCAGCATACCTTCTTAAAACGTTTTCCCATTCCTCCTGTTCCACGCTCACTTTTCTTTTTTTTAATGGATTTTCTTTTTTTTTTTTTTTTTACTGTTCTATATTCTACTGTATCATCTGTCCAGAGCGAGAGAAAGAGCTTGAGTTATTTTAAGGGACTGACTCGCATGAGTGTGGGGCTGGCAAGTCCACAGTCTGCAGGGTGGGCTGCAGGCTGGGGAACCGGGGAAGAGTTTGCAGCTTGAGTCTGAAGGCCGCCTGCTGGCAAACTCCCACCTCCTTGAGGAGGATCAGACTTTTGTTCTACTCAGACCTTCAACCGATCAGATGCGGCCCACCCAGGCTATTTACTCAAAGGCCACTATTTTCATGTTAATCCCATCCCCTAACCCTCTCTTGGAAACACCTAGAACAGTGACCTCACATCTGGGCATCACAGCCCAGTGAAGGACACGAAACCCAGCCTCACAGCGTGAAGATCCTGGGGGGCTACACTTGCACCAAGTGGGCCCCCAGCTCTGGGCGAATCGTGGGCTGCAGGGCCGCCCTACCTCCCTCTACCTGGTGAGCCACGGCTTTTCGCCAGAGCCTGCCCCTCCAGGACCTCAGCTGACCTTCTGGCAGCCGCCCTGCACGGGGGGACACGCTCTCCTGGCTCACGCTGTGCGGTGGGGCTGGAACAGCCCTGGTAAGACCGCAGGTGCGCATCTGTCTCCCTAGAGACCCATCGCTCCTTCAGGCACGAGTGCTTGCCAGTTTGTGGTCCGTCTCTGGTTGATTTCCCGTGCCACGTCTCGGTTCATTTGGGCAATTTTGTCCAGTTTCACGCCCTTTTTTTTTTTTGGTGGAAATGAGTTACTTACATGCTCACCCATCACCTCTGTAAGTCCCTCCAGCTTCATGTATTCTGAGGGCCCGTCCTCGGCACACACACAGTTACAGGTGTGTCTTCCCAATGAACTGACCCTTTGATCAGCACGAGATGTCCTTCTCTGTCTCTGGACACTCCTTGTCTCCATGTGTATCCCCCCAGTGTTAATGTCACCTCTCCAGCCTTGCTACACTCACTGTTTTCATGGTGTATCTCTGCTCCTTCATGGCCAACCGATGTGTGTCTTTGTATTAAAATATGTCCTCACATAACCTGTGATCAGGTCCTACTTTTTTTCTTCACTCATTCTGGCGATCGCGGCCTTTTGATACGGTGTTTCATCCACTAACAAACTTGTTGCGGTCATTAGTGTGGTTAGGTTGGATTGATGAACAGTTTTGAAACTTTGCTTTCTGTTTTTCTCTATGATTTTTTGCTTGTCCACTCTTTCATTCTTTCTTCTGGATGATTTGAGTCATTTTGAATTCTGCTTTATTTGCCACTGAGAAGAGCCATCCTGGTTCTTTAGCAAATCAAGGAAAGGCCAGACTCTGCACACACACGAGGAGGGGATCCTGCTGTGTTGAGGAAGGTTCAGGGGGTTTGGACTTTCACGTTTTACTCAAACATCTCCATCCCAGATCTTGGGGTTCACTTCTTCTTAATTAACAATCTACCTGTAATAGGAGAGACTTGGTAGGACTGTGGATTCAACTCACATCATACTTTACAACTCCAACAGTCAGGATTGGAGTCTGGTCCTCAGTTCTGATGACTGCAGGTACAGAATAAGAGGTTTCTTCTAGGGCTGTTATTGGAGCTCTCTGGTTCTGTCCACACTGCCTCTAGCTAGAAGTGCAAGGGCCCCGCTTTCCGCAGGCGCCCAGCACAGTCCACACCACGCGGTCTCTCTGCAGTCATCACCCAGCAGCCAAACCCCATCACAGCGGCTGCTGAAATCCCCAACGTCTTGTCATCAGCCAGGGCCTTGTCCCAAGCAGCCACACGCCCACAGAAGCCTTTTCGGTGGTCCAAAGGCTGGCCCCCTCTCTCACTGTTGTGTGATTAGTTATCCGGGGCTGGGGGCGTTGCTGTTGTTATTCGATAGCTAAGTCTTGTCTGACTCAGTGTTGGAGACTCAGCTAGGGGTGGGGAGGAGCCAACACCGCTCTTATGAGAAGCTAGAAAGGACTGATGCTGAAGCTGAAGCTCCAATACTTTGACCACCTGATGCGAAGAACTGACTCATTTGAAAAGCCCCTGATGCTGGGAAAGATTGAAGGCAGGAGGAGAAGGGGACGACAGAGGATGAGACGGTTGGATGGCATCACGACTCAATGGACATGAGTTTGAACAAGCTCCGGGAGTTGGTGGTGGACAGGGAGGCCTGACGGTCCATGGGTCACAGAGTTGACACGACTGAGCGACCGAAAAATAACAAAACACTGGGGAGGTGCGGATGCTCAGCCAGTGTAGAAAATCATGACACCCTTGTGCTTCCATAAACAGGCTGCTTCCACCCAAAATGAAAGTAGAACCAACGACCCTATGAAATTGGCGTGCCCTGTGAAGGCGCTCCGGGGCGCCCAGCGCTCCCTGCAGGTCCAGGCCCTCTGCCGGTCGCGTTTGGGGGTGTCTGAGCACCGTGGGCGTGAGCGGCTGCCACACCTGGAGCCGGAACTCTTCCGCCGTAGCCGCAGTGCTCGGGGAACTCTGAGGCCTGCGCCCCGCGGCCCCGCGCGCCCGGAAGAAGCGGGGCATTGTGGGAGGGGCGCGCGTTTCGGCGGGTTCCGTTAAAATGGCGCCCTTCTTGCCGGCGCTGCCCGCGGGGCCTTAGCCGGTGGGGGAGCCGGGAGCCCGCGGGGCCGGCGCGGGCAGCCCCGGGCGAGTATGGCGACCCCGGACCAGAAGTCGCCCAACGTCCTGCTGCAGAGCTTGTGCTGCCGGATCTTGGGCAGGAGCGAAGGTAATGGGGCTGCGGGCGGCTGCGAGGCGCCCCCGGGCCTTCAGGGTCGGGGCGGCCGGGGGAGGGGCCGGCCGGGCCGGCTGAGTCACGGCCGCCCTGGGCGCGTCCGCCTCCTCAGGCCGCGGGGCCGGGCGCGCGCCCCCGCGCTTCTCCGGGCGCTGGGCCGCGCGCGGCGCCTCCTGACGTGGGCGAGAAGCGGGTCCCGGGTGACGCGGAGGCCCGCCTGCGGCCTCGGTCCCCGCGGTGCGGGCCGAGGGGCACCTGAGATGAGCGTCGTGCGGTTCCGGGCCCGCGGGTCGTCACCGCCCGCCGTCTCTCCGCTCGTCGTGGCGGGAGGGGGGCGACGGGGCGGCCCAGTGAGGGCCCTCCGGGCGCAGGAGCGCTGGGTTATTTGTCCCTTAAGCACCACAGTGTGGGCAAGACAGTCTTCAGGTTTTGCTGGAAGACTTGAAGCAAAACTGAAGCGTTGAGACGGCCCCTTGTCCTCCCACGACTCTTGAAATTGGCCCGCGTAATTTATCTGGCGGTCAGTGATAGCCTCAGCAGCTAAAGATGGCTGTTTCGGTTCAGCCCGTGAAGTGACCCTGACTTCACTCAGGTCTCGCTCCAGTTTGTGAAGTTTCTCTCTGCCACTCTGTCCCTCTGAGAAGCCTGGTTCCCCCTCCTGCAGGCACCGCGAGAGATGTCCGCGGTGCAGGAGTGGGAGGTAGGGCCGCCGCCTCAGGTCCTGCCTCCTGTTCACCGTGGAGGGGAGCCCACAGAGTCAGCGCGCTCACAGTGTTGAGCAGTGGGGTGCCTGAGGAAGAAGAAAGCAGGGCAAATGGCTGTGGAGGGAAGGCTGAGGAAACCCGAGCGGAGACCTGAGTGTAGACGCGGGTTCCCCGCACCCCTGGGCCAAGGTCTTGAGGCGGGTGGGGGCCTGGCTGTCTTTGCCTTTTGCCTCCAGCTCCTCCTGCACTCTGAGTTGCCTTTCTGATTTGCCATCCGGATCTTCCAGCCCTGAGGATACCCACAGACACCAGGGAGCTGAAGTTGGTGGTCAGGACTCAGTCAGGTTTCATTGGGGTTTGCTTTAAGCCAGCGGGCCCTCGGTTTTCCTCCAGAGTGAAGCCGCATTCATGTGTGGTCGTGGTCACAGCTGGGCTTTGAAGACTGCACCCGTCCATGGTGCAGCATAGTGGTTCTCAGAATACTTTTTTTTAACATTTGAGGATCTTGTCGATTGACTTAGTTTCACCCATTCTAAGAGGTTGAAAAACTTCTTTTCAGAAAGTTCTGCACCACCCTCTCATTTAGAATTTTGTCTAAATTAAGAGTAAATAGGCTCCTATACACCTTAAACTTACACAGTGATGTAGGTCAGTTATATTTCTACAAAATGAGAAGGACAAAAAAGTAAATAACCTGTGAGATCCTCTCGGAATAAAATATAAAATCCACTAAAATGCTCTCTTTCCTCTGTTCTGGACAGCTAGGCTTGCCAAACAATTGTATTCACGTTGCCAAATTATGCTTCTGTTCACTGAAGAATTTATACGTCTTTATAGCTTCCCTTCTTCTGTTCTAATTTGTTCTACCCTATGAGTAAAGAAGCAGTGCTAATTGCTGCCTTTACAGTATTTGAGATTTTAAAAGAATTTCATTAGTGGGTGTTTTGTTTGTTTACTAAGTAGAACATTTGATTAACTACTTCATTTTCTAGTGATGTTACAAACAACTGGCCTTATGCTTTTATAATACATTGCTTTTTTATTTTTTATTTTTTTTGCTTTTTTAATACTATGAAATTGAAGCATTATAGACACTTGTTACTTTTTATGTGAATTTCATATGAATTATTTTTTCATAAAGTATTTAAAAAAATTTTTAGTTGGCCTCAAGGGACCTTCAGAAGCCAAGCCCTGAGCTGTAACGGTGCTTGATATTTTTATAAAGTTAGTGTAGCCATTATTTCTCACCTTTTCCTGCTTATGACACTTGTGGGTTTGCTGGAAACCCCCAGTGCCAGCCAGTGACAGGGGAGGTCTCAGCACCCCTGAGCCTCCTCTGGAGAACATTTTGCTTATTATTACATCTTTGGATAGTCAGTATTTCTCTCTTTGGAAACACTGTCCTTACATCGCTTCACCTCTGTCAGAGGCAACATTCCTTTTCTTACTTTGCAGTCCTCTTTCTAGTCGGAGATGAAGGAGAAGTTCAGGAGTTTCTGTTAGGTTAAGTGTTTCAGCGCAATACAGTCCCCTGCACAATGAGGTCAGATGGTGACATGATCTGGAAGCCATGTGTGAGGGTCTCATGAGCCCCCCGTGCGGGCAGGGATGAGTGTTGTCTTGGTAGCTCATGGGCCGCAAGTGGTACTGTGGGTTTTAAGATTTTTGAAGATGGTGAAGAGCTCTTGATGAAGTTCCAAATAAAGGATAGTCTTACTCTTGGGGAAATGAATGTGTATTAGATAATACATTAAAACTTGTCATGTATTATTAAAATGTTCACTAAATGTTGATTAATTGGGTATGTTACTTTTTAAAGGTTTAGACTTCATTTGAGAATTGTACTTAATGGGCTCGTTATTTTAAATGAATTAGTATTTAAAAATGATCCTGGTTTACATTTCTAATACAGTGTAGATAGATAGATGTAACCCCCATAAATAAAAACTTCCAGGGGTCCTCAATCTTAGAAGTATAAAGGGGGCTTGAGACGGAAAAGTTTGAGAACCACGAGCCTAGAGCAGCGGTTCTGTTTTGTTTTGAGTGTTGCTTTTCAGCTAGCTCTGTGATCAGAGTGGCCTGGGGTCCCGTGAGAAGCTGATGTAGGGCTGCTGCTCTGGGGAGAGCAGCTGGTGGCAGACAGTGGTGGAGGGGGAAGACCTCCGCATGTCCACTGTCAGGCCATTCCACTGTGACTCCTCTGTGTGGCACTTGCCCAGAACGAGTCCGTGCGCCCCGTCTGCAGAGGCCTTGGCGCTGGCGGGTCTGTTGGAGCACGGTGTCTGGGGATTGGTTTAAGAAAAAGCTGATGGATTTTCCAAACATTTTATCATTAACAGGAGAGACAGACTGGAAGCGTGGCTGGCAGACAGACAGGGAAACTGCAGTGTGGCTGTGGAGGTGGGAGGGACGTGAGAGACACATGGACATGTGGGGAGGGTGTGAAGATGGGGCTGTGCTTCTGGTTCCGAGGGGGCCTGGATTTGTGGTGGGGAAAATTCAGACGCTTGTGAAACTCTTGGAGTGGGATTTTTGTCTGATGTCCCGAGCATGTTGTTAGTGAGCTGTTGTTTGTAGGATCCTGTTAGTCCCAAGGTAATCTTTAACTAAAATACACAGCTCTCCTTTTAAATATGTGATTTCAGTGACCCTTTTAATATTTATAAATTTAAAGTATTCTTGATGTAGGAAATTTTTTACGTGTGGAGCCCCGTGACCCCACGGGAGCCCTCCGCGTTCCTCCCTTTTGCTCTTCCCTCCGCGTGTCTCACCGTGTTCAGTACCTGCATCATGTGCGGTGGTGTCCGAGGAAGACTCCGTGTGTGTGTGTGTGTGTGTGTGTGTGTGTGTGTGTGTGTGAGAGAGAGAGAGAGGGAGAGGGAGAGAGGGAGAGGGAGCGGGGAGGCAGGCTGAGGAGCTGGGGAGGTCAAGGTTCTCAGTGTCCTTGCTGGTGCTGTGAGCCGGGCTGGGGGGCTGGCAGGGGGCGAGGGGCGGGTCTGTCGGCTCTGGGCGGGATCGCCCTGACCGGAGGGGCGTTCACTCCAGGGGCAGGAGGAGGGGTCGTCTGCTCCTCAGGAGGCGTGCTGCGATGGGTTGGAGGCTGTGGCGTGGTGGAGGACATGCTGGAAGAAGCCGAGTCAGCAGGTGTAGGGAGAGAGTGAATTAGCCACGACGGCGGTGGTCAGGCCCCCTCGCCGCACGTGTTGTAAATACGTGGTCCTGTAGCAGCCGGGCTCCCTTGCAGCACTGCGCGTGCGCGTCACGACGTACCCGCTTGGCCGCGGGCCGCGTGTGGTCTGTGAGCACATGCGAGCTCCACACACATGGGCTCCACTTCACGCGCCCTGGGGGCTGCGTTACGGCCGCCTGGGGGTTGCGTCCACTGGGTAAACCGTGAGAGAACACAGTGAACCTGCTGCTACGGCTGCGGTGCCAGTCGGGGGAGAACAGGCCTGTCTGCAGTTCCCGGGGCTCCTTCCGCTGTCTTCCAGCTTCCCCGCGCCCCTCGCCTCCCCCGGGTTAGACAGACAGTGAGACGCGGCCCCTGCAGGGCTTACTGACGTGCCTTGATTTCTCTGCTCTCACGGTTTATGCCTTCAGCCTTCCTTTTCTCAGTTTAGTCGTGTTTCTGAAGGGCGTGGCGACACACGTCTGTGTTTAAGCCATCCTCTTTATCTGGAATGGCACACGTGGTCAAAAGTTACTGCCCCTGTTGGCAGCTTGTGGCCACTCCTGGTGTGTGTGTGTGTGTGTGAACGCACACGTGAGTAAGCCCTGCTCTGCTGGTACCACGGTGTGTGTGTGTGAATGTGCGTGTGTAAACCCTGCTCCACAGGTACTGTGGGGGGGTGTGTGTGTGTGCATGAGTGTGTGAGTAAGCCCTGCTCCGCAGGTACCGTGGTGTTGGTGTGTATGTATGTATGTGTGCACATGTGTGTGTAAGCCCTGCTCCACAGGTACTGTGGGGTATGTGTGTATGTGTGTGCATGAGTGTGTGAGTAAGCCCTGCTCCACAAGTACCGTGGTGTGGGTGTGTGTGTATGTATGTGTGCGCATGCGTGTGTAAGCCCTGCTCCGCAGGTATCGTGGTGTGGCTGGGGCTTTTCCTGCTCCTTTTCTTAGGATTATCCGTCCAGTTAGTCTTCTGGCTCCGAGCAGCTTTCAGACTTTGTGGCCTGTTGCTGCCTCCCTTTCTTTGCTTGTAAAACACCCCGTTCATTTAGTCCTTCATCCTGTTGCCTTGTGGCCCTTCTGTCTGCTCAGGTGGGACCTGGGCAGGTGGGAGGCAGGTGCCCCGTGCGCTGTCTTGAAGAAGCGGGAGCTTCAGGTGGTCACCGCTGAACCTGGTTGGCCGTAACTTATATGCTTTGTTTACCTTCCAGCCGATGTGGCCCAGCAGTTCCAGTATGCCGTGCGCGTCATTGGCAGCAACTTTGCCCCAACTGTCGAAAGAGATGAATTTCTAGTAGCTGAAAAAATCAAGAAAGAACGTATGTATTTTTATTAAGTGTTAATCTCGTGTTGCATTGTTAAACTTGTCAAAGCTTAAGAATATGTATGAGCACCCAGATATGTATCTGTGTATTTCTGTATCTCTGTATGTACGTATTAATGTAAGGACAGCTCAGTTCTTTTACTAGAACACGGTGGGAGGGGTTGTTTTAAATACTGCTTTAACGGCACAATTTGGGTTAAGAATGTGAGGAAGATGAGAAGACTTAATATCAGTTGCTGCTTCTCTTGTGATTCACAGTTTTAATCTTACACACCTTTTGAGCAGATAACCTAGCATGTTATCTTGGCGGTTGAACAGCCGTGTGAGTTGAGTACCGCGTCTGTTGATTGTTACCATCCAGACTTCCAGTGCTTTGGAACTTCCTGTTGAACGTTTTCTGAGATGGTACCGAAGCTCTCCTACACTTTGTCACCTTAGAGAAGAAAGCTCTCCATATGTTAGCAGCTGGTTGTGAATGGGTCTCTGACGGTGTGTTCTTGGAGAGGCTTTGAGCACCAGGACCCCCTGTGAGAGCCGCTCCTGTCCCGATCAGAGGGTCTTCTCTGATGGCCAGGCCCCCTTCCTCACAGTTCCCGGGACTGAGGAGCGGGCCCCAGCTGTCTGGGACACAGCGTTGGCCAGCGCGTTCTCCCTGCGGGCCTGGCTGTCATAGGTGGTAACAATGCCTTCTAGGAGCAGGTTCCCACGGCATGGTTTCTGCCCGCCCCGGCTGTTGCATTATTGACTGTGTTTGGCTGGCGTCTGCGTGGATGTCCTGGTTCAGAGCTGGGTGCTGTGGCAGCTGGGGGTAGGGAGCGGCTGGGTCTGGGAGTGGCTCGGTGAGCAGTGTAGGACTGAGGTGGTTCAGATCTTGGGGTGACCTAGCACGTAGGTGTGTGTGCAGTGGGGGTGGTAGGCTGTTTGTCCTGCTGTAAACACTAACTTTCCTTTCTCGTTTGTAAAACTGGACCTGAGAACGCTGTAGTTCCTTCTTGATCGCTGATGTCAGTACATTTAAACCCCTAGTGAGAACCCCAATACTGGGCATGTTCACAGACTGCTTTGCAGATGCGCAGATCCAGGCCCCTGATGGGCATGTTGCACAAGCTGGGAGCAGCTGAAAATAGTCTGTCTTCAGAGTTAAAGGCCTGGCAGCCATGCTGTCAAGTGGGTCCTGAGGATCTGTTTTCAAGAAGGAAATAGTAACCATGTGCAGATTATTCTTCTGTGTGTTCTTGAAGTAAGACTTGCTGGGTAGACATAGTGCTCTTCCTTTGCCGGTTACCCGCTGGTGTCCGCAGCTGCTCGGGGCCCCTGCCTGAGCGCCCGAGTGCCCGACCCTGACGTGGGCCCAGGCTGCCTCTGTCAGCTGACTGACCTGGTGGCACTTTGCCTCACTGGCTCTCATTACTGTTTATGGATGGAAATGATGGGATTTTCCAAGATTCTATCACTTTAGCTAGTGTTCACGTAAATTCTTTGATTCTAGCCTAATTGTGTCCATATTTTACAAGTTTGGTGTTTTTGATGACTTGATGAAATTCATGGAATGGAAGTGGCTATGGCAGTTCAGACTCTTCAGCCCAGGATTCCCTGCAGACGTCAGTTAGCTGTTGCTGTGGGGACAGTGTCTAGGAGTGAACTCGGTGTCACTAACACGCTCCTCTTGGCCTTTCAGTGACGCGGCAGAGACGAGAGGCGGACGCGGCGCTGTTCTCAGAACTCCACAGGAAGCTGCACTCCCAGGTACCGCGCGGAGGCCGGCGGGGTGACTGCTCCGCACGGCCAGTGCTCAGGCTTGGATGGTGGCCGTGGGGTGTCCGGTGCTGCCGGGATAGAGCTCGCGGCCCTTCCCAGTCCTCTCTCCTTGTCCGGGGTCCCCTTACGAGAGGCTGAACCTCGTTTGCTGACCATGTTGGTTCCTTAATGCCTTTGGGTTTACTTGGATTCATTGCTTTAAGTCTATTTTTCCGTTTTTGATAATATATATGAAGTTACAAGACAGAAACTTTTTTGTATGGTCATTTTTAGGCAAATAGTTTCAAACTGCTGTATCATTTGCTTTTCCTAAATTTTCCTCTATTTTTAAAAGCAGCTCCATCTGTACTCTAAAAATTACTAGGGTCTGCTTATCAGGTGTCATATCCCATGGTGCTCATAAGCCTTACCAAGACTGCAATGTGAGAGACCTGGGTTTGATCCCTGGCTTGGAATGATCCCCTGGAGAAGGGAATGGCTCACTCGCTCCAGTTTTCTGGCCTGGAGAATTCCATGGACTGTATAGTCCGTGGGGTTGCAAAGAGTCAGACACGACTGAGTGACTTTCACTTTCAAGATCCTGAACGGGAGATTCATCAGTGAAAGCTGTTGTGTCTTAGCATTGGCCGTTATGTGATCACACACTTAGGCGGTTTGATTTGAACGGTTGCTTTCCACAGTTCAGTTTGGAACACTGAATGCTTACTCCTGAAGTAGTCCTGTTTTAAATAGTAGCCGACTTCCTGGGGCTAGGAGACCCGTTGGGCTCAGGGCGTGGCTGGAGGATGGGAGGTGTCAGGGAGCCGTGTGCCCGCTCCTTCTTGTTGCTGAAGCGTCTGGTTCTTGGAAGCTGCAGTTGTGGTCGCTGTTTCGTCCTCTCGCCTGCCTGTCAGGGCCTCTGATCAGGGTGTCCGTGGAAACTGGTGGGATCTATGTGACAACCGTGCACGAAACCTGGGGTGACTGCTGACTTCTGAATGCTTCAGGACCTGGGTCTCCCAGGAATGCCTGATGCCGAGACCCACATCTTAGATTTTAGAATTATTTTTTCTTTTCCTGATATTCTTTTGTTATGGCCTAAGTCAGGCTTAAGTAGGGGGAGGCATGCACACATTTTATGATGGCACTATTCTGATAATCACAGTGTTGGGAAGCTGGCTATTGAGAGGATTATTTCAGGGAGGACTTGCCGTGCATCGGGCATAGGGTAATCTAAAAGCATGTGCACATCGGGCCTTGGGGTTAGAGTTCAGGGGTTCAGGGTTCCCAGGGGCTTGAGCTCTGAGAACATTCTCTTGCCTGCTGATAGAAGTGCTATGGCAGTGCCTGAAAATGGGCACGTTCCGGTGCGATGTCCCCGGGTGAATTTTAAAATGCATTTCTGTTTTGGGAAATTAGAATAATTTAGGAGAGGGAAAGGTAAAACTGCGGAGTAGTACAAAGTTTTTCTTCTAATGTTTTCTTTCTCAACAGGGAGTTTTGAAAAACAAATGGTCAATTCTCTACCTCCTGCTAAGCCTCAGTGAAGACCCACGCAGGCAGCCGAGCAAGGTGAGGCTCTGTCTTCACACTGCGGTGCTGTCTTAAGGCTCGATGTCTCGTTGGGACAGTTATGCCAAGTTTTGATAGGAATTGGCTTCTGTACTTTAGAAAATAATATTAGAAAAGCAAGGAACTTGACTTGTCTAGTTTTCTGGGTGGCCATGAGGGTCAAGAGTTTTTTTTTTTCCCCTTTCTTTGTTTTTAAGGGCATTTTTAGTCAGTGTGCTGTGTTTCCTTAAGATGTCTTTGAGAATCATGTTATAACATTGCTTCAAATATAATATCTGGTTAAGTAGAGCATGAACTATCGGTGTTCAGATTCTTACTGTGTAAAGTTACTATTAGCCCAGCTTCATTATTCTTTGAGTCAGAAGATTTTTTAGGGTTTTCTTTTGTTTTTGAATATCATGATGAGCATTAATTAGTTACATCCTGAAAAGTTCGTTGTCTGTGGGTTCAGGTTTGACTTGTGCAGTGTTTGAAGGTGAGATTGGGCAGTTGCCCGAGTCCCTGAGGGTCTGGTGTAATGAGGTGCCCCACCCCAGAAATCTGAGAGCTTAGAAGGTTGGAGAGTGTGCGTGAGGGAGTCAGATTTACCTTGAAAGCCACAGTCTTGAGTAATGAGCCTTCTTTCCTTATATAATAATGCCAGACTTTTAAAGCTATTTGAGTAATTATTTGACTTTTATTTGCTTAGCTTCTGAATAAAGTGTTTAGTTATGAGACCATGTGGGAGTCTTGGGATTTAGAAAGCTTTCTAAAACTTCTATTGGTTCAAGCATACTTCAGAAATACAACTAATTTATCATTTAATAAATATAGTACATCCTTTATCGTGCTTTGCAGATGCTACTTTTTTTGTTTTTTTGTAAGTTGAAGGTTTGTGGTAACTGTGCCTTGTCACATGATGGTTGGCATTTTTAAGCAGTAAGGTATTTAAGTTAAGATGTGCGTGTTGCTTTAGAGGCTGGTGCTGCTGTCCGCGCAGCAGATGGAGTGTAGTGGAAGCACGATCTGCAAGTGCAGTGGGAAGGCGGACGTTCGTGTGACCTGCTCCGTCATTTGCTTTGCGGAGCTGGTCTGGACTGTCTCTGAGGTCTGCCTGTGTGACTCCAGGCACAGAAACGGAGCTAGAGAAAGAGAGATGGAGTGTGAATTGTCTGTCAGCTGGGGAGAATGTCGTGTGATTCTGTATCTGCATTTGCGATGCGTTTATTTTCAGGTCTCCAGCTATGCCACGCTATTCGCTCAGGCATTACCACGCGATGCCCACTCCACGCCCTACTACTACGCCCGGCCTCAGACCCTGCCCCTGAACTACCAGGAGCGCAGCGCCCCGTCGGCCCAGAGCTCGGGCAGCCTGGGCAGCAGCGGCATCAGCAGCATCGGCCTGCACACCCTCAACGGCCCGACCCCGCCGCCCCCGTCCCTGCTCCCGGGGTAAGCCCGCACTCGCCCGGGTCCTCCGGGGTGGAGGTGCAGCGGCCTTGGTCTCAGTCTGGCGTTTCATCTTCAGAGCCTCATGCGTGTGTGGGGACTCTAGGCCCTGGGTCCTACGTGCTCTGTGGTGGGAGTCACCCGTCTAAGCACGCCCGCCGGGTCGCTTCCGTCCTCGTGGACCGTCGGGTCGGCTGCCTCCTGACCTGGTAACACACCTGCCGCGGGCAGGACCGGCTCGCAGGGAGGCGTGAGGCGCCTTCGTTGGTGGGAACTGAGAGTAGGCTCTCGTATCCGCCATCAGACAATGTTTTCCACATGATCATAATCCGGTGATAGTTATGTCATTGTATTAGTCAAGTGAAATTTTATTAAAGTTATTGGAAAATAGAATGTGTGTCCAGACACAGGGATTATAAACAGTCTAGCATTTTAGAAAGACAGCATCATACCCCCCAGAATTTAATCTCAAACTCATATTTCAGCTGAAAGACTCTGGCTGAAACATACTTTCTTATTTTTACCTTTAATATAAGTAGTTGAAATAATTATTGTCATGATACTGAAAAAGTGGTGTAGAGAACTGTGAACTGAAGTGGTCTTTTAGACTTTTTCTTACATTTAGAACTACATTCAAAACCCTAGTTTGATTTAGTGTCTCCCCTGCTGAGGGGAGGGGAGGAGGTCGGGCTGTTCCGGTTCCGTCTGGAGTTCCCTGGTGGGCCGCTCGCGGGGCGCTTGGGTCACTGAGCGCCGTCCCGACCTGGGATGGGCCTCTCCTTATGGTTGGTGTTGCCGTGTGTTTAACACTGATTGCAGATCACACTGTTTGTTTGCGTCAAGTGCTGTGAAGGCTGAGAGATAGGACAGAGCAGGGGGCAGTAGCGTCGGTTTTTACTCAACAAACGTTGATGGGTTTCCAGGGTAAAATCAGTAGTGAGTCCTAGAGTGTCTGAGCTGGGAATGTATGTGGATGTTTGCAGGCAGAGCCGGGTCGCCTTTTGACTGTGCTGGGAGGGCTGTGCAGGCGGCCGGAGGAGCGCGGGGGGACCGCAGTCGGGGAGAGACGTCCACACAGGTCTCAGGCCCACACGGGTCAGTCGCTCAGTGCGGTGACTCAGGGAGCGTGTCCGCAGCGTCTCAGCGGCCTCTGTGACTAGCCTGGCGTGCGGGACCCAGCAAGCACCTCCTCTTTCCAGACAGTCTCACCCGGGCCCGGGGACGGGCGACTGTCTCCGGCAGCAGCTGGGCGCCCGTCTGGCATGGACGTTGACTGCAAGCCAGCCTTCCTTACAAACCACTACCTCCAAAGGCGTCCCCAGCGCGGCTTCCCGCAACGTGACGCGGCCGCGGAGAGACGGGGATACGGGTGGTGAGTGAGGACGGGCTCTGGGTTTACAGAGTTTCCAGCCGACAGGCGTCCCCGCGCAGCGCCGTGGGGGTGCCTGTGCTCAGTCCTGAGTCTGGCCTTGCCGCCCAGTCCCACCCGCTCTCAGGACTGCCGGGCGTGGCCCTGGGCATGCCTCCTCCTCCCTGACGACAGGCCAGGCCAGCCCCTTTATGTTTATCTGGCGTTTGTGGAGGGTTGGACCCTCTGTGCTTTAACGGGGCCTCTCCCACTGGAACCTCGCCTCTCCGGGCCTTGCCTCCTTGTGGTATTGGGTGACAGCTGAATTCTCAGCTGGCCTTTGTTCCAAGGTTTGTGGGGCTCATAAACCCTTTCTGGTGTGTTAACGCCTTTGCTGTGGTGGGGGTGGAGCCAGGCCTACACACCTGCTGTGTAGTCAGTTTTCTAACACCATGTGAAGTAATTATCTATCCCTTTGGGCTGATTTGTGCTGCTCCTAGATCGTATGTTAAACTCCCACAGATTGCTTTGTCTTAAAAAAAAAGACTTTTGGAAGACATTATATAATCTCCATATGCTTTTCAAAAAATGCTTTTTTTAAAAATATAACTTCATATTCTTTTTATCTTAAACTCATTTAGCTTTTAAATTTTGTTGTGGTTGTAAATATATTATCTAAAACGAATTGTATCGTACAGTTCATCTTACGGATGCCGTGTTACAGGTGCTGTGGAGGTCACTGAGGCAGCCCTTGTCAGAGACATCCTGTACGTCTTCCAGGGCATAGATGGCAGGAACGTCAAGATGAGCGCTGCTGACAACTGTTACAAAGTGGAGGGAAAGGTACGGTCCCTGGACCCGCTGCAGCGCTCACGAGTCAGCTGAATGTCCCCAGGGCCAGGCGGGAGCCGCTGGTCTGGGAGGTGCTGCCCTGTGACGCGGGCGGTCTGCAGGTGGGGGTCCTGGCCCCATGCCGTCTGGTCCTCTGCGGTCACCGCCTCCCTCCTGACGCTGGTGCCAGGGTTACCTGACGGACCGCTGTCCTGGCATCCTTGCTGCTGACACGGGTCCCACGTGAGGTGCGCCTGCTTGGTTTGGTTCCTCCGGAACCTGCCTTTCTCACAGTCCTTTTTGTTGACTGTCTGTCCTTCTGTGTCTCTTAGCTGAGACTCAGGCAGCTGACATCACAGACTGAGCCTGCTGCCCGGGCAGTCCTGGGGCAGTGGGCCTCCAGCCTGACGCTTGCCTGCAACAACGGTGCTTTCTGTGTCCTGGGTCTCACTGTCTTCACTTCAGTGATGCTGTGTTAGTTATCTTTAAGTTTTGTGTTGAAGCCTAAGAATTACAAACATAAAAGTACAAGTCGTTGAAAAAAGTAATAATTAAAATTCCAGTGTTAAAAGTATTTTTTTTAACTGTTGACATGTTTCTTTTTAGGCAAATCTGAACAAATCCTTGAGGGATACGGCTATGAGGCTGGCTGAGTTGGGGTGGCTGCACAATAAAATCAGAAAGTACACTGACCAGAGAAGTCTGGACCGTTCGTTTGGACTTGTTGGCCAGGTGTGTTCCTTGTTAATAAGACACCTGGGAGTTTGGGTGACATTCACCTCGGGAAGTGCTTAATCTCCTTAGAATCTCGTATGAAAGTCATTCTCAGGAGGGCTTTTTTTACATGAAGCAGGTTTGATAATACTCTGTGTCAGCTGTGGTCCACTCAAGAAAATAAAAAACACAGTAAATATTGACACAGGTAATCAAACAGGAATTTTTTTAATGTTTAATGGATATTTAGGAACACTGACCTGTCCGAGTCACTTTACGTATTTTAATGCTTTCCCTTTGACCTGATTTTCTCAGTTAAATAAATTTGTTTAATTGAAGGATAGTTGGTTTACAGTATGGTGTTTCAGGTATATATCAAAGTGATTTGGTTATATATATGTTAAGTTGCTTCTGTTGTGTCCGACTCGGTGCTACCCTGTAGACTGTAGCCTGCCAGGCTCCTCTGTCCGTGGAATTTTCCAGCAAGAAGACTGGAGTGGGTCGCCATTCCCTGCTCCGAGGGATCTTCCCAACTTTGCTGTTTACCTGAAACTTAACGCAGTGTTGTAAATCAGCTGTGCTTCCATGAACCAGGTTAAAAGGGGTGTAGCTAAAAATACAGCATCAGTGTCTAAAGGGAACACCCTTCAGGTTATGAACAAGGCGTTGCGTGTCTCCACTGCTCCTGCGATCCGGTGCTGAGACGACCTCCCCACCACTGTCCGTTGTGTGTGCTGTGGTGGTTCACCTGCACGGGCGCCGTGGACAGAAGCAGACTCATCTCGGCCCTGAGTTCTGTCTCAGCCGTCCTGCGCGGTTGGGCTGCATCGCCGCGTGGTGACCACCCTGAGCGCAGTGACACCTCCTGCCTCTTCTTTCCCCACAGAGCTTCTGTGCGGCCTTGCACCAGGAACTCAAGGAGTACTACCGGTTACTCTCCGTTCTGCACTCCCAAGTAAGCCCTTGTTTTTATTTCATCATGATCTGAAATGTTACAAAGCTCCCTTCTGCAGAATTCCTACATCTCTTCATACGTTAATTTTAAGATTTGATGGTCCTGTTGGAAGGATTGGGCCCCTGTAGAGCTGTGGTGTGTCCTGGAGTCAGCTCACAGCTCACTCTCAGGGTCCTGTCCCCCTGAGGCAGACCTCCTGTATCTTGAAGGAGCTGTCCTCTCCCAGAGGCCCTCTGTCTCGTTTATGTGAGGATCACCCCTTCCCTGGGACTTTGTGTGGGTTAAGACGTGACTGAGCTCCTGGGTGGCTGTACTCAGGCGTTCTTTCGTGCCTGTTTTTCAGCTGCAGTTGGAGGATGATCAGGGTGTGAATTTGGGCCTCGAGAGCAGCTTGACGCTCCGGCGCCTCCTGGTGTGGACCTACGACCCCAAGATAAGACTGAAGACCCTGGCGGCCCTGGTGGACCACTGCCAAGGTCATTCTGCTCGGTTTCAAGGCAGCTCTGGGGAGTGTCCCTGAGGTTTATCTCTGTGTCTGCCCTTTATGCATAACAGCCAGAAGAGTGCTGCCAGAGACGGATGGATAGACTTGGACTTTCGGGGGGAGTGACCGCGGGCCAGGATTTGTGCCTGTGGCGCTCAGGTCCTCCCTGAGGTGAGGGCGGGGAGGGGCTCTGGTTCCCAGAGGCCCCTGTGCCCGGAGACCCCGGGGCGCGGGGCTCGTAGGGGCTGCTCTTACTCTGCCGCCTCTCCTCGGCCCCCCGGGTCTGGCTCAGCAGCTGCGTCGCACGCCCCCGTGTGTGCGTCTGCCTGGGCGTCTCCCGCCCTTGGCCTGTGTCTCGGCACTTTCCTCTCCGTGTGTGCTCCCCTGGCTCTTCCCCCCTCACTTTGTCTCTGTGCCTCGGCCTCGGCGTTCGTGTTCAGTTGCCGGCTTTTGTGTCCCCAGGAAGGAAGGGAGGCGAGCTGGCCTCGGCCGTCCACGCCTACACCAAGACGGGGGACCCGTCCGTGCGGTCGCTGGTGCAGCACATCCTCAGCCTGGTGTCACAGCCTGTCCTGAGCTTCCTGTACCGCTGGATCTACGACGGCGAGCTGGAGGACGCGCACCACGAGGTGAGGCCCGCGGCCGGGCCTGCTCGGGGCAGCGGGGCGCCGGGCGCGCCCACGGCCGGGCCTCTGCAGACGTCCTGTTAGAGCAGCGGGGCGCCGGGCGCGCCCACGGCCGGGCCTGCGGGCGCCCTGTTAGAGCAGCGGGGCGCCGGGCGCGCCCACGGGCCAGGCCTGTGGGTGTCTCCTCTGAGCAGCTGGGCGCTGGGCGCACCCACGGGCCAGGCCTGTGGGTGTCTCTTTGGAGGAGCGAGGCGCCGGATGCACCCACGGTCCGGGCCTCTGCAGGCGTCCTGTTAGAGCAGTGAGGCGCCGGGTGCACCCGCGGGCCAGCCTGTCCTCCCGACATGGCGTCAGGCAGAGCCGTGCATTTGGTGGGAAATAGTTCTTCCCGTAACTCAGTAGCCCGGACATGTCCCTGCTCCTCAGCGCGCTGGCGGCAGAGCCGTGGCCTGGGGTCCTGCGTCCTGGTCTGTCCTGGAGGCGGGCCTCGTGTGTTCTCCTGCCTCGCGTGGTTACTGGTTACCTGAGCCAGGCTGTTTATATGTGTGTTTGTATTCTACCTATTGAAACATGCTTAGTTCTGCTAGAAAGGAACGTATTTGTTTGAAAGTCACTGTTACCCAGAGTCATCTGGTGAAACTACAGACTTCTGACAGAAGTAGAGCGAAGTAGAGAGGGCCCCACGCTCGACCGTGTCACTGCGTTATGTTAGTAAAGGGGAGGACTAAGTGAAAGTTGTAGCTTTAACACACGGTAAGCAGTTAAGAAATACTCAGATTCTAGCATAAATGTGGCCCTGACCTTGGCAAAGCCCAGGGGTTGGCAGGTGGGCGTGGGCGGAGTGGCAGTGGGAGGTCCTGGCCCTTGTGGCCGGTCTCCTGGGTTCACCTCATTTCTTGTGGGTGAAACTGCATGTGAGTAACGGAAGCAGACACGACCGCAGACAGCCCTGTTCCCTAGTGCGTGTGTCCTGGGCGCCCTGTTACCTGGTGTGAGTGCACACGGGGCCCTGCGCATGTGTCCTGGGCGCCCTGTTCCCTGGTGAGCACACACGGGGCCCCGCGCGTGTGTCCTGGGCGCCCTGTTCCCTGGTGAGCGCACACGGGGCCCCGCGCGTGTGTCCTGGGCGCCCTGTTCCCTGGTGTGAGCGCACACGGGGCGTCCCCGTGCGTGTGTCTTGGGCGCCCTGTTCCCTGGTGTGAGCAGACACGGGGCGTCCCCGTGCGTGTGTTCGGGCGCTTTGCAGCCCCCCGTGGCGGGGCTCCTGTGTGGACGTGGTGCTTTACCCGGTGACTCTTGTCTGAGCAGATCGTGTTCTTGTAGTGCGTCTTCACCGATGTTAGTGAGGCAACTGTGCCTTCATGCGCCTCCGTGTGTGTTTCTGAGCGTCTCTGAAGCTAGTCCTGGGAGGTGGGCTGGCTTGGGGGTGGAGGGTGGGTGCACCTGCAGGTTTGATTTTGTCTCCAGCGCTGGGAGACTATCCCCCACCCACCCTGCACCCCACGGGCTTATCCTAGCTTCTGTGCGCTTCACAGGACTCACCTTGAGCAGGACTGTTTTTCATCTAACCCTAACTCCGGGCTCTTCTCGTGGGCCTCCCAGGCAGCTCTCTTGAACACCCATGTTTCCCTGCCCTTTGGACACTCCCCTCTTCTGCTGCTGCTGCAGAGTGAGGCCCAGTGTCCTGCCTTGACCGCCTCTGGGTGGGACTGACCTGCACCCCGGGAGGAGTTTTCACTCCTTTTTCCTGAAAAAGAAAAGTTCCAGGTCACCGCTGAGTGTTGCTACTTCTGCAGCATTATTAAAACTGCCTCTGGGCCCACTAGTTGGGCAAGACCAGAGCCCTGAAAGTCTTCTGAAATAGGCGTTTCTCCAACAGAGATGTCCAGATGGTCAGCAGGCACATGAAGGGATGCTCAGCATCGCCAGTCGTTAAGAGAAATGCAAACCGAAACCACACGGTTGTTTGTGAGGTATTACGGTACTTCACACCTGTCACGTTGGCCATCATCAAAATGACAAGAATGGCAAATGTTGGCGAGTGTGGAGAGAAGGGAACCTGTTGATGGCAGTGTAAATTGGTGCAGCCACTGTGGAAACAGTATAGGGGTTTCTCAAGGAATTCCACTTCTGGGTATACAGCCAAACAGAAATACTAATTTGAAAAGATGTGTGCACTCTGATGTTTGTAGCATTATTGTTTCCAGTTGCTAAAGTGCAGAAGCAGCTTAAGTGTCCATCAGCAGATGAATGAGGAAAGAAGCGAAGTGTGTCTCTGCAGTAGAATGCTAGTCACCGTAGGAAAGAGTGAGGTTTTGCATTTGCAGCAATGTGGGTGGGTTTGGAGGGACTTTATGCTGAGTGAAATAAGTCACAGAAAGAGAGATCCTGTATGGAGTCAGTGCTTACATGCGGAGTCTAAAAAGTACAGCAGACTAACGAGTGTAACAGGAAAGAAGCAGACTTGGACGTAGAGAATGAGATGGAGTTTACAGAAATAAAAGCACACGTCTGTTAGGGCTGTGACTGAAAAAGGAGAATGTCCTCGGTGCAGTAGCAAAGGAGCTGGAAGCAGTGATGACTTAGTTTTCTCTCTCCTTCACGTCCCGAGTCCTTTCTGCCATTAGCAGTCAGGCTGGTGCCTGGGTTGGTGGGGCTGAGGAAGCAGACCAGGAAGCCTCCGAGTGTGGCGGTTCTTAGGGCAGAGCCCCCCGAGAAGGTCAGTGCCCGCAGCGCTGCTGGGTGGCTGTTGCTGGCCATGCGCAGGTCAGGAGCTGGCCACGTCTGCCCTCTGAGCTGTGTGCCTCAGGCGGGGCACCTGTGCTCCAGAGCTGGGCCCCTGCAGGGATGGGGCGGACACCTCTGCAGGGGAGGCGCAGTTGTTTGACGCAGGAGGGCAGGAAAACTCTGGTCAGATTGAATTGACAATTCAGACGGGCCCAGAGGTCTGGGAAGAGTCCCTGTGGGTTAGCACCACCCTTACCCACCCTCCATGTACACAGCAGAGGCTGTGGTTGAAGGACCACCTCGTGTCTTAAGGAAAAAGCTTGTCTTAGCTCCCTTTTGTTACAAGAAATGGGGAATAAGTGGTTGCGTTTAGAGAGATCTGTCCAAAATGCCCTTTAAAACAAGTTGTAATGTAAAGGGTAGGTCCCCCTGTATCTGGAGTCTAGGATTGCTTGTGTTCTGCTGTGCAGTTAGTGAGCACTTTGCTGGAAGCATCACTTTGTCGCGTCTCACTTGCAGTTCTTCGTGGCGTCGGATCCGACTGTGAAGACGGACCGGCTGTGGCATGACAAATACACGCTGCGCACGTCCATGATCCCATCCTTCATGACGATGGACCAGTCCCGGAAGGTGGGCTCCCGCCGCTCAGGCGTCAGTGTGTGCCTGCCCCCGCGGACAAGGCCAGTCTGCAGGGAAACACGTCTTCTGACCTTTTAGGGTTTGCATTCTTGAGGTGAAGTGTATGTGAATTGACTGCATCAACGTATATTTGTATGTGTTTTGTTAGAAGTTTTTTCAGGTGCTGGGCTTCACTTGATTCTATCCACAGTGTTGCTGCTGTTTAGTTTTTAGTCAGTAGAAGAATTTGTGGCTTGTGAATGTTTGTAGAACTTGGATGTATGATCATTTTAATTCTGAGTAAAAGTAACTCCAGGGTGCTCCCCTTCTAGGTCCTTCTGATAGGAAAGTCGATAAATTTCCTGCACCAGGTGTGTCACGACCAGACCCCCCCAACGAAGATGATCGCCGTGACCAGGTCTGCGGAGTCCCTGCAGGACGGTACGTGGCGGCGGTGGCCGGGCGCCTGCTCCTCCATGCTGGGGGCCTCCTCGCTCACTCAAGTGTCGTCAGGACTTCTAAGTAGAATGCAGTATTGAGATGTACTGAGATGTATTTTGTACATGGTTTTGGGTTACGTGGGTGTGAATCCGCATCAAGAAGCTCCTCATGTGTATCAGCTCCAGGTGCCCCTCCTCCTCCGTCTGACGCTGGGGACACCAGCTGAGGGCTCGGTCCCTCGGCCCCGAGTGCTGTCCCCCAGCTGCCCTGGTGGTGTCCGGCCTCCCTGGGGCCTGTGATGCCCTGATGTGGCTGCGTGCTGACGGCACCTAGCCATCACGCCAAGAAGTGTCATGGCCAGGACGCCCGTAACACGTGCCATTTCGGGTTTATCCTTGAGACAGCTCTGACACCATCTTCCCCACGATCACCCTGACCTGCCCCGCGCCCCCAGAACCAGTGTTTCAGTGCGGCCTGGAGTTGGCTCCGCTGTGGAAGGGCTGTGACCTTTAAATCCGTGACAGGACGAGCAGTGCCCTCTGGCTCCCCCAGGTGGGAACACAGGCGTCTGCTCCATGTCCAGCATTGGCAGCGTTTTGGGGTCACAGCTGGGGATGCTGGTGGCCCCGACGGTTCCCATGGCCTGTCTTGGAGCCACGGGCGGGCGTGGGCTGAGGCGTCTGTGTGAGGAGCCACGGGCGGGCGTGGGCTGAGGCATGTGCGTGTGAGGAGCCACCGGCGGGTGTGGGCTGAGGCGTGTGCGTGTGAGGAGCCGCGGGCTGGCGGGGGCTGACGCTTGTGCGTGAGGAGCCGCGGGTGGGTGGGGGCTGACGCGTGCGCGCGAGGAGCCACGGCGGGCGTGGGCTGACGCGTGTGCGTGTGAGGAGCCGCGGGCGGGCGGGGGCTGAGGCGTGTGTGTGTGTGTGTGTGTGTGTGTGAGGAGCCGCGGGCGGGCGGGGGCTGACGCTTGTGCGTGAGGAGCCGCGGGCGGGTGGGGGCTTGCGGGCGGGGGCTGAGGCGTGTGCGTGAGGAGCCACGGCGGGCGTGGGCTGACGCGTGTGCGTGTGAGGAGCCGCGGGCGGGCGGGGGCTGAGGCGTGTGTGTGTGTGTGAGGAGCCGCGGGCGGGCGGAGGCTGACGCGTGTGCGTGAGGAGCCGTGGGCGGGCGGGGTCTGACGCATGCGTGTGTGAGCCTCTCCTTCCTCCTCCGTGAAACGCGATTATGTGTGTATGTGCTTTCCCTTTTTGTTTTTCACAGCTGCAGACTTATTCACAGATTTGGAAAATGCGTTTCAGGGGAAAATTGACGCAGCTTATTTTGAGACCAGCAAGTATCTCCTGGACGTCCTGAACAGGAAGTACAGCCTGCTGGACCACATGCAGGCCGTGCGTCGGTACCTGCTGCTCGGCCAGGGGGACTTCATCCGGCACCTGATGGATTTGCTCAAGTAAGATGGCGCTAGACGTTCCCGCGCGTGTGCGGTAGATTTCAGCACGGCCTAGGGTCTTGGGTTGTTTAAACAGCGAGTGCCACTAGAGGAGATGTGTTGAGTTCTCGTAAAACCTTGGGGAGATGAAGGCTTCTCAGGTCCTCACGTCAGTTCCTCCGGCTCTGCCTGCCTGGTCACGGAGGCGTGTGTGCTGTGAACACAGGCCCCGGCGGGCATGAGGGGCGTGCCCGCTCTGTTGGCGCAGCTTTAGGTGAATGCTGTCTGTAGGGCAAATGGGGGCCAATGTAAGTGTGTGGGGGGAGCGGGCGTTTCTGAACATTCAGGCCACGTCACAGATCTCATTATTGGGGTGACTCACCCGTGTTTGCCTTGTGCTCGGTTTTAATAACTGGAGCGTCTCATCCTTGGTATCAAATGAAAGCTTCGTTTCTTCTCAAAGGAGCGTTTCCAGTTTCTAACTTAGAAGGAGGCGGCATCCCCGACCAGCTTGCCTCAGGTCCCCTGAGCGACGCTGGCGTTGTTGGTCTCCTCAGCCTTTCTTGCTGACATCCTGTGCCGTGAAGGCTGTGGGGGCAGTTTCTGTGCACCCCTGGGGAGGGCGGGCTGTGCTGTTAAATTCAGGCCGCGCTCGGCCCAAAAGATGTTAGCATCGTGTGTGGGGACGCGGATGTCACTCATCCTCAGGGTCTGCTGATGGTGTGGATACCTGGCTTCCAGTTGCTCTGATTTAACTGAGGCCTGTCCTCCCACTGGAAATCTGCAGGCTGCTCCAAGGCCGGGCTTAAGTTAGAAACAGTGTTTGTTAACATGTGGCGTGTTTAAGTGTTTTAGGAATCAAAACATTCAAGGCCCAGTATTAAGCTGAGTCAAAATTAATTTTAAAGAAATGTTTTACTGACATAAATGCTTGATGAAATTTTACTTACAGTTAATTCTTTGAAACTTTTGTTCCTGTGTTGTATCATTTCCATTTGTCTTTTTAGTTTTTTTAATTAGAACTCTTTATAATTTTAAGTTTCTCCAGAGATCATTGTGAATTCAAGTAACATTCTCTTTTACTTTTATAAAAATCTGTGAAGGCCAGAGCTTGCCCGTCCGGCTACGACTCTGTACCAGCACAACTTGACTGGAATTCTGGAGACCGCCGTCAGAGCCACCAACGCCCAGTTTGACAGCCCAGAGATCCTCAAGCGACTGGACGTGAGGCTGCTGGAGGTACCGACCCTGGGTCCCACTCGGGGCCCGCGAGGCCGTGTCCTCCGTGGGGGTCGAAACACTGTCGTGTCTGCTCTGGCCTGGGTGGTGGTCTGGAGGGGGAGGTGGTGAATTTGAGCTGGACGCGCCCGTCATCCCTGCGTGTGCCCGCCACTGTCCAGGTGCAGGGCGCGGTGTGGACAGAGATGCGCTTCTCTGCTCGCGCAGCTGGCGCTCCACACCTCTGAGTGGGTTTAGAGACGGGGCTTCATTCAATGTGTTTTCCTTGGGGTTTGACCGTATGAGGGCCATGGCTGCGTGGGGGTGGGAGGCCCTGCAGTCGTGTGTGCTGTCTCACAGGTCTCTCCGGGGGACACTGGCTGGGACGTGTTCAGCCTGGACTACCATGTGGACGGCCCCATCGCCACTGTAAGACCCTCGGGTGGCTTCAGAGCTGCTGCTTCTCTGACAGCTTCTCTTGGAAGTGATCACTTGGCACCAAGACATACCCGCTGAATGAATGCTCAAGCCCGGATTCTGTGTGTGTGTGTGCGCACGCGCGCGTGAGAGAGTCACTGAGTGCTAAAGCGCTCTGTTATTTTAAGAATTCTTAAAAATATCATTTATCCTATCGTAGGTTTCAGCAGGTGCTTAATAAATGGATTATTCATTTTGTTCCATTATTCTTAGACTGGAGCGACTAATTTAGGATCATTTGAGGCAAACTATGAAGTATATTTTAGGGGAGTCGTATTTTTACTACTTAGATAAAATTTGATGTTTATTATTCGTTTAAACGACTGAGGAAATAGCCGTCCTGTTGTTCGTGGTGCTTTTACTGTGTTGAAAGAAAAGCACCGTTTCCTTGAACGGTTCCTGGATCACAAAGGGCTGACAGCCGAGCTCTCTCCTGCACCTGTGGTTAGACACCCTCTTCATGCCCAGTCTGTCTTGTTCAGACTTGGGTGTGCGTCCTTGACCGAGATCCCTCTGACCTTGCTTGTCGCTTTCACTCTGAAGTATTGAAGGCGGACACCCGTTTCTTCTCATTCTCGGGAGGTACTGTGTTGAGATGCTGCATCCCCGCTCTGCAGCGCCCCCCTGTGGCCTCTGCGGGCGGGGTCCTGGCTGGCCTGCCTGTCCCGAGCGGCCTGGCTCCCCCGCGGCTGCTGGCTCTGCCATCTGTCTTCTGCAAGGTGGCAGCTGCCGGGGCAGGTTTTCATACACAGATTCCCAGACCAAAGCTACCGTGTTTTCAATACATAGCTGCTCTCAAGTTTTATTTTTGGTTATATTCAAATTAGTTTTTTCTCCATTGACGTATATCTTAAACAGTTTTAGTAATTTTAGTGTACAAAACCGGATATTTTAGCAAACTGTTGGAAACTATTCTATCATCTACCATGTTAATATCGTATATTGATGTGTTTTTTTCATAGTATAAATGATAACCATAGCAAAGCCAGCTGCCTTGATTATTTTACAAAATGTGTCTGGAATAACAGCTAAATTGAACTTGGTCTGCATAAATAGTTAATTATTATAGTATCGAGGTTGTGCACTGCATGCCTTGTGCATAAATGATCGATCCTGCAGTGTTATGTCTTCAGAATGTTAGATTTTTCAGAGCTTGAGCAGAGTTAGGAAAAGAAGTTAGTATCGTAGATTTATTTGAAAAGAAATTTGGGATAGATCCTACCTGTGGCTAATAGGCGTCGGTTTCCGTGCCGATGGGAGAGTCTGGGTTGGAAGGACGAGGGGTCTCGGCATTGGTTGGTGGGTGTCCGCCGGGGACTCGCAGGGAAGTAGCCGCTTCCCATCTGGTCTTTGCCCTCCAGCCCTAGGGTAGGCATTTGTCTTGGGTTGGTACGTGCTCAGCTAAATGGCCATCACACAGAACTTCTGGTCGTCAGGCCAGGCCGCTGAGTGTGCTCTGGCATGTTAGTGGTCAGCAAGGTTGTTAAACGATGGAGCTTTCCAAAAATGCACCATGTGTGCTTACATACTGCTTAGAAGGTGTGGGAGTTGGCTCTGTGTCCTCCGGCTTTTGTTTGAGGAATAAAAAGAAGACGGAGCCCTGCCCTGGCCGCACCCTCATGTCCTGGGATCCCGTCAGTCTGTGCTCTGCTCTTTGCAGGTGTTCACTCGAGAGTGCATGAGCCACTACCTGCGGGTGTTCAACTTCCTGTGGAGGGCCAAGCGGATGGAGTACATCCTCACGGACATCCGGAAGGGGCACATGTGCAACGCCAAGCTCCTGAGAAACTTGCCAGGTACCCGCCCGCCCACGGGTCTGCAGCCTCTCTAAAGCGGAAGTCCTTAAAGCAATTGAAAAGTGGTTTCTTTTGTGCTGTTGGGTCTGTCTGTCGTGAAAAGGCTCGTTTGTAATATCGCTATCTTGACTTCAGTGCGTATCAGGAAAAACAAATTGAGTCAGGTTAGAATCCCATGGAAGAAGGAGCCTGGTAGCCTGCAGTCCATGGGGTCGCTAGGAGTCGGACATGACTGAGCGACCTCACTTTGACTTTTCCTTTCATGCAATTGAGAAGGAAATGGCAACCCACTTCAGTGTTCTTGCCTGGAGAATCCCAGGGACGGGGGAGCCTGGTGGGCTGCCGTCTGTGGGGTCACACAGAGTCGGACATGACTGAAGTGACTTAGCAGCAGCAGCAGCAGCTTTTTTTTAGGCCATGAAGTTTCTTACAGAATCATATAGTGTTCATACATGTTTAAAACAAATATTAAGGAAAGAGAGCCGTTAAGTAACATCACCAGCTCATTTATAATTCATTTATTAGTGTTTTAATTAAAGTCTACCTGGGAATTGCCTTATATACTGGTTTGGATCATTAACCAGAACATGAAAAGATTTTATATTATTTTACAGTTAAAAACTGTTAATAAAACTCTCATGTCAGAGAGTCAAGTTTATTTTAATGTTATAAATGTTGAATGACTTCAGTTGTAATTTTGAAGTCTATATGTTGAAAGGGATTTGGTCAGAACCTTTGAGAAAGTATTTCTACCAATGATGTTGCCAGAGAAAAACAAGCGGTCACACCCTTAGTCCTCTGGTGGTGGAAGCAGGTTCTGTAAAGGGGCCCATGTGGGCTCAGCCTGTTCACCAGGCGGAAGCCCCCGAGTTCAGATCAGGGGCAGCCCTGAGGCTGGGGTTGGTGGGCACCCAGCCCTGTATGATCGTGCGGAGTCGAGGGCTTGCTGGGTGCCCTTGCTGCTCGTACCCCCGGGACCCGGCCAGTGGCCCATGACGCCCTTGTGCTCCTGGCCCGGCTTCCTCTGGGCTCATTTCTGAGAAGGTGGATAGTGGGGCCCCTGAAGTAGCTGGGAGGAGGCCAGAGGGGACGTGTCCTGTTAGATCCTGCCATGGTTGTGGACGGTAAATGCCTTCAGCATCCACCTTCTAGTGGCCGTGCGCTGCCTCGCCTGTGGGCCCTTCGGGAGGAGGCGCCCCTGCCGTGTTCCTGGCCCGCCCCACCTTCCCTCTGCCCTGCCCTCCTCCCTGTGGCCTGGGGTTCCCGTCCTCCCTGCTGTCTGATGTGGGTCCGTTCAGTGTGATGGATGGACTTCGTCATTATTTTACTCTCCTTCTAAATAAGCAACTGTAGTATTTATAGATGTGGGGAAATCTGAGCTTTGTAGCAGTTTAACGTGTTAGCTGGTTGTGGTGCGTTTTCTCGTGGGAGTATCAGTAGTGTCTGTGTGAACTGGCTTCTCTCTTACTTTGCGTAATCATCAGTGAGTTTACTCCTCAGAGATAACTAATACATTTATTTGATCAATTTTCTGTGTAATTTTAACTTAATTCTATGATGTCATGTTCAGTTTCAGCTTCTTTGAACCTTTTCCCTTGTCATTAAAATTTCTTGTAAAACATTTTTGATAGCATGATATTGCCTCATGTGGACATATTTTATCTTTTCTCTTTGGTTAGTAGCCTGTTTTTTTTTTAAACTATTTTCCACTAATATTAATAATGCCGTAAGTGTTTTATAAATATATATTTATATGCTTCTGAATATTTCTTTAGAATAGGTGAATTGGAAATGGAATTGCTGTGTTAACAGGTATGACTCTTGCTCTTACTTTATACTTACTAATACTTACATTTGTTAGTATTTACATTTTAACTCTCTTGGTACATATTGTCAGGTTACTTTTCAGGAAAGCTGTACCAGTTTAACTTACATCCCCACAAGCACAGCTCTCACTGGTCGAAAGTTGTCTGTGTTGCTGGTTGGGGTGTTTTTTTGGGGGGGGCTAACATTGGATATTATGTTCAAATTGTCAATTTGATTGGTGAAAATTGAGATTCACTTATTTTTATTATTTGTTACTTTATTTTTTTGGCTATGCCCCAGAGCATACGAGATCTTAGTTCCGACCAGGAGTGAAACCTGTGCCCCCTGCAGTGGATGTGCAGAGTCCTAACCACTGAGCTCCCAGGGAAGACTAAGTTCATTTTAATTTCCTTTAATGCTTTAAAATTGCCTTTGACTGTACACAGTCTTCTTTGTGTCATTTGTGTTTCTTTTTCCAGCAAATTGCCCTTTTTTGCCCTTGATTCTTTTGGGGTACAGAGTTCTTATTTTTAACTTAACTTAGAGGGAAGTACTTTACTTGTTAATGGCCAGGCAACTTGATGAGCAGAGATCTATCAGGTGGTTCGTCTTGTTAACACAGCAGGTTTAGAAATGTCCTTCCCACTGTAAATCTGAGGCAGAAATACAGGAAGACTCACAAAATGCTCCTGTGAACAGCCTGTGAGCCCTTCACACATGAGCCTGTCTGTCTGGCCACGTGCACAGTGTCCATGACGATCATCCCAGGTACCATTTTAGTAACGTTCCTCAAGGTCAGTTGTTTGGAATAAATAGTTAGGCCTGAAAATGATTTGCTTAGAAGAGTTTTTGATAATGGTCTGCCTAGACGATTAAATCCATTTATGTATATTTAGCTGGACAAAAGAGAATGTTGATCTGAAATGGTTTAAAGTTTTTAAAGATATTTTTTCTTTAGATTCAATGAATCTAAAAACTGTTGCTGTTAGTGGCAACTGGATTTATATTTCAGATATGATGTAACCAGATGAGACGGACAGGTGCAGTCCAGAGCCACTGGTGAATGAGCTTCGTGTGTTCTTTCTCAGCCTTTGTGTCGGGGGCGGTGTGGGGGGAGCGCAGGGAGGCCCCCTCCCCAAAGAATAGTGTTCAAATAGCCCCTTTTTGGTCCTTGTTGGAAATAAAACTGAACAGGGAGGAGTGGTTGACTCCCCGTCACCTCGGGACTGTTTTCCTTTTTTGGCGATGAATACGGTAACGGTCCATCTCACACTTGGAGTGGTTCAGGCTTGGCTCTGAGGTCGGTAGGCGTTCTTCACTGTGAACTTCCCTTTGTGGCTCGTTTTTGTCCCTGTGGAGGAGTAGGTCGTCCTCAGTGACCAGACGCCTATGATGCGTCCTTGTCTTGTTTGCTGGCTTCTAAGCTGGGCGGTTAGTGCTCTGCCCAGCTGCTGGGCAGCACCGCCCAGCTGGGCTGTGGCCTTGGCTGCTTCCTGGTCTCCTGCCTCAGTGCCTCACCCGGGCTCCGAGCCGGCCATCAGGAAGCAGCGCTCAGGGGTCCCAGTGGACAGTGGATGTCAGATGGGTCTGCAGGAGGCCTGACCCTGATCGGAGGCCCCGAATCCAGGGGAGACCTGAGGTCTTACCAGTGTCCTCTGACTCCAGAGCCTCGAGAAATGAGCTGTGTGGTTCATTGATAAAGTCACGTTTAAATACTGCTGCAGCAGCTATAGATCCAAGTGATGTGAATACCTGGTTTTAGGGTATTTTTGTATTTTTAACAACTCAAGGCTGTTTCCACTGTGTCTCCAGTTGGCAGAAGCACCTGTGAAGATGCTCAGAGGACAGCCAAGCCTGGAGGGGTCAAGCCCTTGAGAGCTGGTGTGTCTAAAGCCAGCCCTGAAGTTCCTCCTTCAGCCTTGAGGGGGCAGTAGAGAATCGCACACAGTCTGACGCCTGGGTCAGCCGGAGGGGAGGTTAGGGTTAGGTCCCTCCTGGTGTCTGTGCAAAGCTGTCTGCTGCCCACTTGGTCCAACGGGAGCTGTGCTTACTTGTGTCCTTACTGGACCTCAGGGTGAAGGTTGCTTCGCTCTCGGGATTTTTAGAATTATGTGCATATTTGTGGACCAGTCATAAAAACAGAAGTACTTACGTTTTAACTGTGCTTTAAACGTTATTCTCAAGGCGCTGGGTAGAGAGACTCAGGGCTGCTTCAGGTGTGAGTTGTATTGCTCGGAGTTAAGGACCAGCTGACGGCTTGTGAGTCCAGCGGCCTTGTGCCTCAGCTTCTCCCCGGCCAGGAGCTCTGTGGCCTGCAGAGCCCCCACGTGTGGCCTGGCCTCAGCTTGGGGGAGTGTTCAGGCTCACAGTTGAGTGAGGTGCACAGTTCTCTTCACCCTGCTCGTGTGTCTCATGTGGTCACTCCTCTCTGAGGAGGGATGCAGACGGTTCCTCCTGGAGCCGCAGCTGCCGTGAGCAGCTTGTCTGGGCAGTGCAGCACAGGCCTGGGGTGGCCCCAGCGGCGCACCAGATCTGACCTGGGGCACGTCTTCTTGTCGGTGTCCCTCTGGCCCTGGTCCCTGATGGGGCCTTGGGGACAGTGCTGTCCCGTAACGGTCCAGCGGAGTCCCTGAATAAGTGAAAAGTCCAGGCAGACAGCGGCTGCTCCCTGGTGACCCTCCAGCCTTTTGCTGGTTTTATAAAGAACAGGAGTGGAGCATGGACTCTGCCCATCCCCTCCAAGTTCATGTTCCTCCCAGGTGACAAGGTCATATTCCTTAAGGGGATGTCATTTTGTCTCCAAATAGCTAGGGGATAGTAAAGGTCTCATGCACTGTAGGCAGACTGACTTAACTGTAAAGAAACCATAAAATTGATCTTATACAAGATACCGCATTATTATAAAATAACTTTTTCTTCAATTTCAAGTTCAGTTACGTTGTTTTCCGCGTTTCTTGTCAGATCCTTGCATTCTGTGGCAGCGATGCTCGATGCTCAGTTGGGCGGCCCTGTCTGTCTGCGCCCGGAGGCTGGCTCAGAAGGCTGCCGGCCTCAGGCCGAGCGTCAGAGCTGGCGCTGCAGGAGGACCGCCCCGCCCCACCCCGCCCCGCCTGCGGGCACCCGCGGCCTCCCTGGAGCCTGACGGCCGCCCCGATGTCTTGCAGAGTTCTCCGGGGTGCTGCACCACTGCCACATCCTGGCGTCCGAGATGGTCCACTTCATCCACCAGATGCAGTATTACATCACTTTTGAGGTAGGTCCCGGCCGGCCCCGTACGCGGTCCACACGGTGTCCCCGCGCCGCGCCGCGCCGCGCCGCCTGCCTGCTCCCCCCGGCCCTGGGTGTTGGCTCCTGGGCTGGCCGCGCAGCCTGCCTACTCCCTCGGGCCCTGGGTTCTGGCTTCTGGGCCGGCCGTGCCGCCAGCTCCCCAGGGCCCTGGCTGCGGTTCCAGGTGCTTGAGTGCTCCTGGGACGAGCTGTGGAACCAGGTGCGGCAGGCGCAGGACTTGGACCACATCATCGCCGCGCACGAGGCCTTCCTGGGCACCGTCATCTCCCGCTGCCTGCTGGACGCCGACTCCAGGGTAAGGCGGACGGACGGACCTGTCTTGGTGGCGGGTCAGTGTGTGGTCTGGGTCTCCCGTTGGGGCTGGAGCAGCGGAGCTGAGGCAGGAGCGGGCATGAGGCGGGGAGAGCGTGCAGGGAGGGCAGTGCCATCCTCGTGTGCTCCTGTCGGGAGAGCTGTCCTGACGGACAGTGACCTCTGACCCACACACACCCCCAGGCAGCTCGGGAACGAGCGTTCAGGGCTTGCTTCTCTGTCAGGGGTGTGGGTGGAAGCACAGTCTTGGGCCCCGGCTACAGAGTCAGGACAGGCCGTCCGTCAGGATGAGCGCCCTTGTTGCTGACAGTCCCTCCTGCAGGCCCTGCTCTGAGTGTTGTGTCTTACGTGTGCTGAGGCTTCTGGGAACTTTGATTTTATTCAGAAATCAAAAGGGAAATAAGCAATAGTTTGCTTTCACTTGAGATAAATGTGAAGTAGGAAGTAGAACTTCAAGTGCATCTTTGACGTTAACTGTGTGATTTCAGTGACGTGTCAGGCTTGCTGAGGGCCACTCCCCACTAAACCTCCGCTTGTCTCAGGGGCCCTTTTGGGGAGCATGATGTTTGTAGGGCGTTTGCTTCCATCTGAGTTTTTGAGTCGGCTGGTTAGCCATCCGTGTCTGGGCGAAGATGCTTTGAATTAAGCAGACATACTGTCACACTTGTTCAAAACCGCCCTTTCATTCCTGACGCAAAGCATGGTATGATACCATTTTCTGAAAATCCTTGCAGAATCTGCTTACAGTTTTTAAAGAATTTTCTCTCATATTTTCTGGGTCTGGTTTTGGCATATGTCACCAAAAAAAAAAAGAATAGATGCTTTCCCGTTTCTTTCTGATCCTCCGAGTAGCTGCACTGCAGACGCGGCTCTGCACTCTGGGGGTTGGGCAGCACGTGGGGCTCGCGAGGTCGCGGCGGGGAAGGGAGGGCGGGGTGGGCGGGGCTGGTTCTGGCCGCTCCTCTGTGGCGGCTCAGGGCGCGTGTGCTCCTGGGACGGGTGTGGGATGAGTGAGAACAGCTAAGAGCCCCTGAGAGTCAGAGTCGATGTCTGGGTTTACGGTAGCTTTTCGCTAAGGGTCAGTGTATTATTTGAAAGGTGTAGCGATTAATATGTATGTTGGGGGCTCTGTTCTTAAAAGGCTGTCGTCTCTCTCCAGGCTCTTCTCAACCAGCTGAGAGCCGTGTTCGACCAGATCATTGAGCTTCAGAGCACGCAGGATGCCATCTGCAGGGCCGCCCTGGAGGAGTTGCAGAGACGCCTGCAGTTTGAGGATCAGAAGAAGCAGCGGGAAGCTGAGGTGTGGTTTGGGGGCGGATGGCATGTTGGTTTAGGTGGTAAGCAGTTGCCATGGAAACTGCAAGCCCGCAGGGACTCTGCTGTGGTCACCTTGGGTCTCGCCGGGTCCTGAGTGAGCTGGGTGGTCACCGTCACCCAGCTTAAAGACAAACGAAGGCCAAGTGCACGGGAAATTTCGGTCTCTGGCCAGTGTCCCTCAGGGCGTGTGCAGACGTTCGTCTGCGTCGGTGTCTCCGCAGGGCGGTGCCTGGCTCTGCACACACCCATCTGGAGCTGGTGGACACACGTGTGCACACAGGAACTGGATTTCTGCACTTTGGCTGTGTTTAGCGACCTCACTGAAGTATTTCATTTATGACCTTGAAGTACAAATATTGAATAAGTTTGGGTCTTCGTGGGATCTCTTGTATTGGATATAATCTGTACAGGCTTTGGCTTTTTCAGGGTGCTTGTTCTCCGGGTGGTGACGGATGGCTTTCCAGCTGACGCAGTTTGGTTGTGTTGCGTATTTCCGGTCTGTGTCAGTGGGGGTGTAACTTGGAGGACGGCAGCGCATCCGGCAGGTTGTCTTCAGTGTATGTGGAGACAGGTGTTTCAGGGCCGGCACCTCGCGGTTCTGACACACGGGGTCATGGACGCACGGCTGGGAAATCACCCTGCTGCTGCACCATGGGGGAGAGGCCAGGACGCCCGCTCGAGGCCGTGACGTGCACAGGTGTGTGTGCTGGGGGGAGGTGGGGTCAGAGAGCAAAGAGCGGGGTGGGCTCCTGCTGGAAAACAAGACTTGTAAACATGAGACACACGGAAGAATCCTCTGTGTGTCCTGCACTCGTGTTCACTCCATTTGCGTTGCCAGGAGCAGGGTCTGGCTGAGACATCAGAGCTGGCGACACCCCCTGGGGCCTCCTGGGCAGGACAGCGTGGAGGCCCACGCCTGTCGCTGGCTTCCTGCCTTTGCTGACTTGCCCTGCCAGAGTCCAGTTTCCTGATTCACAAAGCAGGCGTGATAATAAGTAAACACGCTCCCTGGAGCACCCGTTTTCACATGCTCATGCGTGTCGCTGCTTGGCGGGCAGACAGTATGGGGAAAGCCAGCCACGCTGTGGCTCCCAGACCGCCCTGGCCTGGAGCACCTGCCCTTCCTGGGAGCCGTGAGCCTGCGCTCTGGGCCCAGGCCTGTCTGCAGATGGTCCCCGCTGTGCGCGCCAGCGCCTCGCGGAGCAGACCTGCATCGTGAGGCGGGGTGTTTGGTGTGAAATGTCCAGACGGCAGGAGTCGACAAAGCTGAAACCACGCCTGAGGGGTGGTCAGTGTTGAGGAGGCTGTGACTGGAGAAGCCACCGTCAGACCTGAGGCCCCTGCATGTTGAAGGGCCTGTGCGGGGCCCGGGGAGCTGTTCTCTGCTGTCTCCCGGCTTCCTGGAGCACCCACAGGTGTGACCAGGTGTCCAGGATACGTGCAGGATCCTTCTGTGTGTCTCGTGTTTGGAAGTCGTGTTTTCCAGGAGGAGCCCACCCTACTCTTCGCTCTCTGACCGCTTGCCCCCCGCAACACACACACCTGTACACACGTGTGCACACCACGGCCTTGGAGCCCCCCCCCCCACCTGTACGCATGTGTGCACACATGGTCTCAGAGCCCCCCTCCAGCACACACACTTGTACGCGCACGTGCACATCACAGCCTTGGAGACCCCCCACCCACACACACACCTGTATGCACGTGTGCACACCACGGTCAGAGCCACCCCACCCACACACACACCTGTATGCACGTGTGCACATCACGGTCAGAGCCACCCCACCAATACACACACCTGTATGCACGTGTGCACACCACGGTCAGAGCCACCCCACCAATACACACACCTGTATGCACGTGTGCACACCATGGTCAGAGCCACCCCACCAATACACACACCTGTACACACGTGTGCACACCATGGTCAGAGCCACCCCACCCACACACACACCTGTATGCATGTGTGCACACCATGGTCAGAGCCACCCCACCCACACACACACCTGTATGCACGTGTGCACACCACGGTCAGAGCCACCCCACCAACACACACACCTGTACGCACGTGTGCACACCATGGTCAGAGCCACCCCACCCACACACACACCTGTATGCACGTGTGCACACCACGGTCAGAGCCACCCCACCAATACACACACCTGTATGCACGTGTGCACACCACGGTCAGAGCCACCCCACCCACACACACCTGTACGCACGTGTGCACACCACGGTCAGAGCCACCCCACCAATACACACACCTGTATGCACGTGTGCACACCATGGTCAGAGCCACCCCACCCACACACACCTGTATGCATGTGTGCACACCACGGTCAGAGCCACCCCACCAATACACACACCTGTATGCACGTGTGCACACCACGGTCAGAGCCACCCCACCCACACACACCTGTATGCACGTGTGCACACCACGGTCAGAGCCACCCCACCAATACACACACCTGTATGCACGTGTGCACACCACGGTCAGAGCCACCCCACCCACACACACCTGTATGCACGTGTGCACACCACGGTCAGAGCCACCCCACCAATACACACACCTGTATGCATGTGTGCACACCACGGTCAGAGCCACCCCACCAATACACACACCTGTATGCACCTGTGCACATCATGGTCAGAGCCACCCCACCCACACACACACCTGTATGCACGTGTGCACACCACGGTCAGAGCCACCCCACCAACACACACACCTGTATGCACGTGTGCACACCACGGTCAGAGCCACCCCACCCACACACACACCTGTATGCATGTGTGCACACCATGGTCAGAGCCACCCCACCCACACACACACCTGTATGCACGTGTGCACACCACGGTCAGAGCCACCCCACCAATACACACACCTGTATGCATGTGTGCACACCACGGTCAGAGCCACCCCACCCACACACACACCTGTATGCACGTGTGCACACCACGGTCAGAGCCACCTCACCCACACACACACCTGTATGCATGTGTGCACACCACGGTCAGAGCCACCCCACCAATACACACACCTGTATGCATGTGTGCACACCACGGTCAGAGCCACCCCACCAATACACACACCTGTATGCATGTGTGCACACCACGGTCAGAGCCACCCCACCCACACACACACCTGTATGCACGTGTGCACACCACTGTCAGAGCCACCCCACCAACACACACCTGTATGCACGTGTGCACACCACGGTCAGAGCCACCCCACCCACACACACACCTGTATGCACGTGTGCACACCATGGTCTCGGAGCCCCCCTGCAACACACCTGTACGCACGTGTGCACATCACAGCCTTGGAGCCCCCCTGCAACACACACACCTGTACGCACGTGTGCACACCACGGTCTTGGAGCGGGCGTCCCAGCCCGTCCCCCATGGTGCAGCAGCAGGGTGAATTCCCGGCCGCGTGTCCACAACCCCGTGCATCAGAACTGCGAGGAGACGGCCCTGAAACAGCTCCCCCACCCACGTCTACCCCAGCCTGCGTGCGCCTTGACCTCTGGTTCTCCTGACTCAGGGCCACTGGGGCGTGACAGCAGCAGAGGAGGAGCAAGAGAACCAGAGGGTCCAGGAGTTCCGGGAGTCCATCCCGAAGATGTGCTCCCAGCTGCGAATTCTGACCCATTTCTACCAGGTGCGTGTCCAGACCTTGTGCCGTCCCCCACAAGGCACATGTGCTGTCGTGGGACAGACAGACCTCACTCAGTCAACCCAGCTTCGTCTTTGCGGCTCAGGGACGGGTCGGAACTCCCAGGCGCGTCCCCTGAGTGGAGGGCGGTCTGCGGTGTGAGCAGGGGGCCCACTAGTGACTCAGCCCTGGCCCTAGGCCCCGAGGCCTTGGCTTCCAGTGCACGTTGTTCCTCAATTCTTGAGTGTCTCCCGTCGGGGCTTCCTGACTCAGCGTGCTTTCTAGTCGCGTGGAAGGTGAGCAGCGTAGTGCTGGGCTTTCCTGCTCGGAATTAAAACGGCAGGTTCCTTTTCCGAGCTTGCTTTGCTATTTTACTGATTCTTGTAGGACTTAAGGGCCAGAAGGACAATCTGTTGGTTAGTCCTTTCCCATGAAGCTGCTGTTGTGAATTTCACTGATGGTGTGCCCCCCTGGTCCCGGGACCCCGCCGTGGTGGGAGCTGCCGGAACCCCCTGCGGGGCTCTGCAGCGGGGGCTCTGACTGTGCCTGAGCGAGGGCACCCCTCTGTCTCCGCAGGGCGTGGTGCAGCAGTTCCTGGTGCTGCTGACGACCAGCCCCGATGAGAGCCTGCGCTTCCTGAGCTTTAGGCTGGACTTCAATGAGCACTACCGTGCACGGGAGCCACGGCTGCGCGTCTCCCTGGGCGCCCGGGGCCGGCGCAGCTCCCACACCTGAGGCCCAGCCGCGGGGCGGCCGCTGGGGCGGCGTCACGGGAACGTCGCATGGCCTCCGGGATGGCCTGCTGGCCTCAGCCCCGCCGGCCGGCTCGGCCAGAGGAAGGGCGTGCTTCTAGACGGCGAAGCTGACAGTGTTTGTGACGTCACTAAGTTAAACAGGCTGGCTTGCACTATCCGAATTTATTTTTTAAAGTCTTCATATGTAAAAGATACCATACTTTGAGGTCTCTTAAGCCCTCCACAGTATGATTTATATTTGTCACTTTTTAAAAGATCACACTTTCTTTTAGAGAAAATTAAGGCGATGGATATTCATCAGTTGAGATGGTAATGTCATTGCTATTTTTTTAACATCCTCTTTAGAGGCAGTTTTTGTTAATATAACCAAATTAAATTGAAATCTAACGTCCCTACTAAGGAAATATAGAGAGCATTTTATTTTGGTTTTTAGTGTTGTAAAATATTAACCTCTCTAAGGACCTTTCTGTCAGTGCGTTTACACGTTATTGTTTTTTTCTCTTCCTTCAAAGTTTACATTTTTGTATCATTTACTCTCAGATAACTTGGGAAATAGTGTAGAAAAGGGCAGAGTCCTGACGCCTCAGTTCCTTGAACCATCAGCTGAAGCATGGTGTAAATATGGATGCCTCGAAAGTTAATGAAGTACTTTATTTTCAGGATTCTGATAAGCATTGGAAAGAAATTGTCTTGAATAATGAAGATTTCCTTTTTCCTTGCCTATTTTTTCATTGTAAATATTTATATACTGCTGCCCAGATGTTGGGGGGACATTTTTTGTAAAAATGTCATATCAAGTCACATAAATCTGCCTTTATTATGTTGCGTAAGTGAAAACTTAGACAATTAAAAGCAGTTATCTTTCAGATGTGTTGGTTTTTTCTCCAGTTGTCTGTGAGGACGGTTCACCCCCCAGGCTCCGGGCCGGGTGTCAGCAGGGTTTCTGCTTCAGCACGTGAATTACTGCGTCTGGAGCCAGGAAACTGGACTGTGTGCGCCCCTTGGGCTTGGGTGAGCGAGGGTCTCCGCGCCGGCGGAGGTGAGGGGAGATTGGTGTTCCGACACCCGCACCGGCTCCTCTGGGCGCAGGGTCCTGCAGGACCCAGGGTGAGGGTCAGCGCTCCCTAGCGGGTACACGTTTACCTTCGCTTTAGAAATTCAGAGCTGGGAAGCGGGTTCCCCAGTCCGTCTCTGGGACGGACTGCCGAGAGCCTGCGGGCCTCGGAGCCTGCCTCTGTTCTGTCCCGAGCGTCTCCCAGAGACGAGTCCTCGGCAGAAAGCATGGCAGAAAGCATGCTCGCACGCTGCTGGAGAGCCGTCAGGCAGTCAATGCTGGCCTGTGGGCTGAGGAGGAGCTTCGCGGAGCCGGGGCCGGGGGCCGCGGGGCGGGGGCGGGGCCGCGGGGCGGGGGCGGGGGCCGCGGGGCGGGGCCGGGGCCGCGGGGCGGGGCCGGGGCCGCGGGGCGGGGCCGGGGCCGCGGGGCGGGGCCGGGGGGCCGCGGGGCGGGGGCGGGGCCGCGGGGCGGGGGCGGGGCCGGGGCTGCGGGCCGGGGCTGCGGGGCGGGGCCGGGGCTGCGGGGCGGGGCCGGGGCCGCGGGGCGGGGCCGGGGCCGCGGGGCGGGGGCGGGGGCCGCGGGGCGGGGGCGGGGGCTGCGGGGCGGGGCCGGGGCCGCGGGGCGGGGCGGGGCCAGGTGGAGGCGCTCACACCCCAGGGCGGGCTGTGGGTCTGGCCCCCTCGAGGGTCAGGCAGCCTGTCACCCAGCAGGGTCTCGCCCAGAAGAGTCAGCGTTGAGTAGGGGCTCCCCCTAGGGTAGGGGAGGGGAGAGCCCACGGTGGGTGAGCTGTCTGGAGGCAGGAGTTCCCCATGGCCCCGGGAGGTCACTGCTTCCACCAGAAAACGATCAAGGCTCTCAGCTTCTGGGCCGTCACGGGGGGCGGGGCTGGGTGGGGCCAGAGCACAGTCCTTGGTCAGTGGGGCCATGTGCCCAGTGGACAGGACCCCCCCGCCCCTGCTGCCCCCACTGCCGCTGCCCAGGGAGGCCAGTTGCTGAGGCCAAAGCCCCAAGGCTGGCCTCGTGCTGGAGAACTGGCCACCCGTCCTGGTGGGCAAGTGGCCTGTCCCCCGGGCCTGGTCGCCAGCAGACTCCCATCATGGGCGACTCCCCATCTCTGGGGAGGGCGTGTCCTCCAGATTGGACTCCGGGACAGGAGGGCACAGCCCATGGAGAGCCCCACTTGCAGGGAAAGGAGACTTGGGTCGAATAGCCACAGTCAAACTCGGACTGGGTCACGGGGCGCCAGGTCCATGCGAGGGCAAGACGGGTGGAAACCACGCTGGCCACGCTGGGAAACCACATAGCACGCTGGGGGGTGCTATGTGCGCCTGGGCAACCAGGCAGACCCCCCACCCTGAGTGCATCTGCACTGCTGTGCCATCCGGGGGGACCCAGGTGCAGCAGGCCCCGTGCTGGGGTCGCCTGGCCCCACGAGAGCAGGCTGCCAGGCGCTGAGGCCCCGCGCTGGGGCTGGGCCGTCGGGGTCAGACCCCCTGCATGCTTGAAGGGGGCGCCGCGGGCGGGGTGTGCACAGCCACTGCGGCCTCCCGGGCCACACCCAGCCCTCGGACTCAGGGAGCAGGGGCGTGAGCACACGGGGATCTCTGCCTCCAGAGAACTGAGTCAAACAGTGTGCAAATTCCACCAAGTGACTGTGGATATTGTTCTGAGGACGTGATGCAGGTGTCTCTTCAAGGAGAGAAATGTGCTTCTCTGCCTTTATTCCGGTTTGGCTTTTAATAAAAATGCAAGGGGGGAAAGTCGCATAGCAGCTTGCCCGGAGCACAGCTTCATGCTGCTGACGGCAGTTTCCGCCTGGTGCCCTCCAAAGGGCTTACCAGCCCCACCACTAACCTCACCCCGGCCCCCACCCCCGGGGGTCCCCAGAGGGCGCGGCAGCCTGCGTCTGCCCCGCGGGGATGCCGGCCGGCCGCCTCTGTCAGGCCTCCCCTCCCCACCGAGCGCAGACCAGCCTCGCAGGACACCTGCCCTGCTCCAGGCACCCGCTGCGGCCGTCACGGCTTCGCGTTACCCAGGTATCTGGAGACGCCCCTGTGGGCACAGGGCTGGTCCCACGGGTGGTCGTTACCCCACGGGGGCCGGGCCTGGCCCCTGCCTGCTCCTCTCTGGACGCCCGCGCCCCTGCGGCCCAGGCCCTCTGACAGGCATGGGCAGCCGCTGCCCACCTCTTGCCCTCCGGTGCCGAGTCTCGCTCGAGGTGAAACTTGGACAAGAGCTTCCATGGAGGCCCTGGACCTCCTGGGCACACCGGACTGCCAGTGGTGGCCTCGAGGCCCTCGCATCTCCATGCCCTCCTGGCTGCCATGCAGACCTTGCTTCGTCCCGGCTCAGGTTTTCTGTGGTGGGGACGATGTCCCGCTTGTTGACTAAGACTCTAGATAGTTAGGTCAAATTAGTAAGTGACGAGCTGTTCTGTTCCAGGTTGTCCTGCCTTCTTCCCCGTGTTGCCCTCCCTTAGAGGTTCTTCTTGTCCTCTATTTGGCTCAACGAAGACAGTGCAACCTGCCCTGGTAATTGTGCAGTGGAGGTCTCTGCAAACACATTGGCTTAGCCATGGAGAGGGGTTGACTTTCAGCTGAACACAGCGCCTTTTCAGCTGAATGGGATCCAACAGAAAGACACCCATGAAGGGTTCGCGGACGGAAGGAGCGCAGCAAAGCACCCTGGTCGGCAGTGGGGGGAGCAGCGGGGGTCAGACGGCAGGCGCTGCTGCCCGGATCCTCTCACACCCCACCACTGCGTCCCTCCGTGTTCCCACGCTCGTTTCTTAAAACCTACACAGAGCCCCAGTTTGCATTTCCCCAGCCTGGTGAACGGGGCGATGCAACGGCGTTTATGTGTGCGCGCACTTTGTTGCCAGAGGAGGGAGGCGCGAGGGCTGACACTCAGGTCTTCAGGCTGGCTCTTCATGGACGTATCCTCGAGGATCTCAAGCCTTGCCCTGTAGCAAAGAGGCAGGTCTGCATGCTCTTCTCAAATGTTTTTTTTGTTTGTTTGTTTCTGGTTTCTTTACGAAAACTAAAAGAAAACCACGTACCCTCACCTTCTAGCTTAAGATTCAAAGGGACTGCTTAAGGTCACAGAAGAGAACACTGTCCTTCTGTGGGGCGGTTACCAGCGTTACGTGTGTACATACATGTGCTCTTTATTGCTAAGGGTGGGTGTGCGCGCACGCAGTCTGGGTGCCCCGCTCGGGGGGGCTCCCTCGGAGCGCACAGCCCCGGACCGCTCTCCAAGACGCCTCTGGGCCGCTCTCTTCCTCTGCCGCTTACTGGAGAGAGTTTCCTGTGCAGAGAGAGATTTCCTTGAGAAATTCCAGGACTTCCACCCCCTACCCTGAGCCTCCCTGGGATCCCAGCGGCTCGGCTGGTGACGCCCTGGTCTGTGGGCAGCGAGGGGAAGGGCTGAGGCTACGAGGCGAGTTTGCTTGGAGGAGGAGTAGGGAGGGTGGGTTTAGGGGAGGTTGTCGGCGAGCGAGGAGGGGATGCAGAGCCGCAGCTTCAGAGGCACGAGAGGCCGAGGCCGAGGTGTCTGGAAAGGCCTGGGAAGCAGGTCCCGGGCGGGAGGTGCTGGCGGCGAGGCGCGTGGCTGCCCGCCGCTGTGGTGACCTCCCTGGGCCTGGGCACTGGGGCACGTGGGTGTCTCACAGTCCCCCTCACCCCAGTTATTTCTGGAGAGAGGCTCAGTCTTGCTCGGTTCAGCCAAGGAGGGTGAGGAGCCCACAGGTGGCTGGTGACCCTGGGACTGTGGGCTCTGGTGTGGGGCTCACAGGGTCCCCCTAGGATGGCGTCTCCTCTCATCCGGAGCTGCTCACGGCCCACGGGGGTCCTCCGAGTGGACTCCGTACTTCCCTTCCCACCAGGGGGCCGACCCCTGTTGCCACCACGCCGTTGTTCGCTTTACCTGAAGATTTTCCGATATTTTGAAGGATCATGTCCAGAACCGATTGTTTCAATTGTTGATCAGTTTGGGGGTGCTTCTTTCCTGGGGGGAAAATTAATAAAACAATCAAGTCTTTGAAAGTTAAGGCAAGATTCCAAACGTCTTTTCAATGTTACAAACCATGAGCTCCAAGACAGCAGCGCCTCACACAGCTCGTGACGTGGCTCGTGGCCTCGGGCAGGGCCTGGGGACATCCTCTCTTCCAGGCAGATGTCACCAGTGAACACAGGTGGGAAAATTAAAATTAAGTGCATTTTAGCAAACTGAATCCAAGATATATAGAAATGACACTGTCATGACCAGCTGGGTTTATTCTGGGAATACAAGGCTGGTTCAACAGCAAAAATCAATTTCGTGTAACTCATGATATAAACAGCATTAAAAAAACAAAACAAACCAGTTGATCATTTCCAAAGATCAGTGGCTGGTGAACGAGGACTTGTGGGCTGTAAGTTATTATGCCAAAAGCAGCGACCTCTCTTTTCCTTGCCTCTTTTCTCTTGATGAGAATGGATCAGCACCTATTCTAATAAGCGAAGTTTTGTTGAATGAGAAGCTCACCCAGGCTTCTATGCGTTTTCTCTGGCTACTTCTGTGCCAGGATGTAGTAAGCAGTGAGAGCAGGAGCCATGTTGCCCCCAGAGGCTAAATTATTTACTGTCTGACTTTTTACTAAAAAAGTTCACTGTGCCTGCAACAGGTACCGAAACAGATTTGGCCAAAACGCAACACCTGTTCAAAACGCTCAATAAACTAGGAGAGGAAGGGAACTTCTTCAACCTAAAGAAAGGGTTCTATTAAAAATGCCCACAGCTAACATCACCTTTAGTAAAAGCATCCTTAATGTTTTCACTTCTAACCTCTCCTATTTAACACTGAGCATTGTATTGGAGCTGGGGTGATAAGGCAAGAAAAATAGATAGAAGATATATATGTGTATGTATATGTATATAAATAAAGCTGTTCACAGATGATGTGATTACAAAGAAAATCCTGATGATTCTGCAGGAAGTTTCCTGGGACTGAAGGGCGGGTTGCTCAGGGTGGTTACAGGATGAGTGTAAAACAATCACATTTCCATACACTAGAAACAGACAACTGGGAATGGAAAGAAGTACCATTTGTAACAACACCAAGAATTAGTAAATGTGTTTGTATAAATATGATTAAATGTTTGCAGGGTTTTAGTCACTGATGAGAAGAGTCACGGGAGACCTAAAGAAGTGAAGACACTGCAGGCTTGGAGACTTAGATATTGTCCAGATGTTGGCTTCTTCCCAAGCGGTCTGTGGAGTTGTAGAAATCCCAATCAAAACCACATCTGATTTTTTTTTTTTAGAAATTAAAAAGCTGTGTCTTAAATTTTTATGAGAAGACAAAGGAACCAGAAGAGCTAAATTGATTTAGAAAATCAAGACCAAAGTAGGAGGACTCACACTACCTGATTTCAAACATTGTTGTAAACATACAGTGACTGATACAATGTGCTATCTGAGAAAGAATAGATCTTATGTCAGTGGAATAAAAGAGAGAATCCAGAAATAGACCCACACACATGCCATCGACTGATTGACACCATCTGGCAATTCAAGAGCAAAATGTCAGCAAAAGCAACTCGACAGGGAAAGCTGAGCTCGTTCTACAAATGGTGTTGAAACAATGGAACCTTGATGTGTGGGAAAGTAGACCAAGACGTCTGTACCTCTCATAACGTACACCATGAGCTGGGAGTGGGCCCGAGGCCCAAACGTGAAAGCTGCAGCTGTAAAGAAAAGAACATAGGGAGTGTTCGTGACTTTGAATTAGGCAACGATTTCGGATATTTGACACCAAAAACATGATCCAGAAAATGAAAATTGATAAATTGGACTTGATCAATATTAAGAACTTCTGATCTTTGAAAAGCAATGTTATGCAAATGAAAAAGCAAACCAGTCTGGTGTAGAAAATATTTTCCAATCACATATCTGATGAAAGACTTGTATCCAAAACATACAGATGCTTCTCAAAATGCAATAGGAAAAGAAACTAATAATGGAGAAAATATTTGAACAGAGGTTTGACCAAAGAAGATATGCATATGTGTGCATGCTCAGTCGTGTCCGACTCTGTGACTCCGTGGACTGTAGCCCGCACCAGCCTCCTCTGTCCACGGGTTCTCCGGGCAAGAATACTGGGGTGGATTTGCGTTTCCTACAGGCAAATAAACAGGACAGGATGCTCAACATTATTGGTTACTAGAGAAATGAAAATTAGCACTGCAAGAAGGTACTCCTGCAGGCTCACTAGATTTGTTAAATAGTAGAGATATCAAATATTGGGGAGGATCCAGCAAAACCTGTTTCAACAGTTTCTGACAAAGTAAAACATAGTTACCATACCTCTAGATATTTATTTAAATGAAATGAAAATTTTTATTTACCCCAAAGCTACTATATAGACGGTTGCAGTGGCTTTATTTGTAATTCTGAAACCTGGCAACCGTTCAAATGTCGTTCACCTGGTGAGGAATAAGCAAGCTGTGGTTCAAGCAGAGTGTCACTCACGGAGGAGGAGGAAGGTGCCAGACGCACACGTGACCTGGCAAATTGTTGATGGAGGAAACAGGCTCTGTCTACACAGCGAACGACGCCTCGTGTAGACATCCCGGAAAAGGCAGCGTCGGAGGGACAGGAAACAGGCCAGGCCTTCTCAGGGCTGGGGGCAGGGGAAGAAGCTGACTACGCAGAGGCCTGGAACGTGGGTGACCCGCCTTTTCTGTATCTGCTCTCCGTGTTGGTGACACAGTGCTATGCATTTGTCAAAACTTGAGGAAGTGGGACGCTAAAGAAGACGGATTTCACTGCGTGAAAATTATACCTTCATAAAGGCTGGCATTTCTTACGAGCGAGGCTCTGTCTGCCCAAGTTCTTTACCTGCATTTATTTAATCCTCACAAAGCTCCATAGGTGAAGGGTCCATTGTGTGTGTGTATGCTCAGTCGTCAGTCCTAAAGGAGATCAGTCCTGGTGTTCATTGGAAGGACTGATGCTGAAGCTCCAGTACTTTGGCCACCTGATGTGAAGAGCCGACTCACTGGAAAAGCCCCTGATGCTGGGAAAGATTGAAGGTGGGAGGAGAAGGGGACGACAGAGGATGAGATGGTTGGATGGCATCACCGACTCAATGGACATGAGTTTGAGCAAGCTCCGGGAGTTGGTGATGGACAGGGAGGCCTGGCGTGCTGCAGTCCATGCGGTCACAGAGTCGGATACAACTGAGCGACTGAGCGTCTGAACACAAGTGCTCAGTTTTGTCCGACTCTGAGACCCCGGGGGCTGCAGCCCGCCAGGCTCCTCTGTCCATGGGGTTCTCCAGGCAAGAACACTGGAGTGGGTTGCCATTTCCTTCTCCGGGGATCCTCCTGACCCAGGGATCAAACCTCTTGCGTTGGTAGGTGAGTTATTTACCACCAGCCCCAGCAAAGCTCCACTAGCTTCAGCTTACAGATGACGGCACAGAAGTTCAGGGAGGCGAAGCAATGTAACAGGATCAGGAGCAATTTCATGGAGGTGGCTTTATCTCTGGCAACTGGAGGACGTTCTAGGTAAATCTGTGTCTCCGGGCGCTGGCTGCTGGCTTCTAGACTGATGATGTCGGTTCCACTGGGAACTCACCGGCAAGGCAGACACCGCCTCGTTCTCCGCTGCAACGTTTCCGGCTCATTAAAAAACGCGAGTGAAGCCGCCAAGAGGAAGGCACGAAGGACTGTGGGGAGCAGTCAGAGCCGCCGCTGCCCCAGGGGCCTCTGGGAAACTGCTGGGGGCTCTCCCGGGTCCCAGAGAGGGGCCCCTTGTAGGGCCCCTTGCAGGTTCCTCTCGCCCCAGGACTCCCAGGCGGGGCCACGTGGCCTCAGATCTCACACCCGAGAGCTGAGCTGTTGCCCTGGGTGATCTCGCTCCACGTTCCTGTCCGACAACCAGGCTCCAAGCTGACACGCACTCTCAGCCCACAGATGAGGGCTGCCGAGCCCCTAGTGGGGCCCGCGGGTGCCCTGCCCGGGCACAGGTCCGCCCAGGCTCGGGCATCGGAGCACCTGAGTCGTGGCTTCTCAGGGGCTGCAGCCTCCTTGTGGGGTGCTCAGGTGGACTTGAAACTGGAATGGGCTCTGACCACCCAGAGCCTCTTCCCATCAATCGCCGTGGCGGGGTTGTCCCGAGCAGCCCTCTTCGGAGACGTGGGTGTCACCCTCACGGGCCGGGACCTCATAGCCCGGGAGGAAGGAAGACGAGCCTCCCTGAGCCTCAGTCCGTTTCCGAGTCGGAGGAAGATGGCCACATTTATTTGGATTATTGTTTGACTCAGGAATCCTTGTTTGGGTTTACCCCATAGTTACCAGTTTGCTTTAAAGTTCTGTCGATGTGTGACTCTTAGGCTTTACCAGTCACGTCAATGATGCACATCAGCTTAACTCAGGCATTAAATTTAATTTTTGGTAACGCTCCTCAGAAAGCAATGCCCAAGTATGTGCTGTGTACTTAAAGTGATGCTGAAACACTGGAAATAAAGGAAAGGAGATGAAAGACACAGGATGAGGACCATAGAACACTGATAAATGAAATTGAAGAAGAGTCCAAAAAAAAAAAGGAAAGACAGGCCCTTGGATTGGCAGAATTAGTACAGTTAAAATGGATATATTACTCAAAGCAAGCTCCCAATTTAACTCAATCCATATCAAATTACCCACAACACTTTTCACAGAACCAGAACAAATAATGCTAAAATTTATATAGAACCACAAAAGACCCAGAATTGCCAGAGCAATTCTGAGGAAAAAGAACAAAGCTGGAGGCATAACCCTCCCAGGCTTCAGATAAGTGCTACAAAAGCTACAGGAATCAAAGCCATGTGGGGTTGGTGTGGAAGCAGACACAGAGATCCATTTAACAGAAGAGAGCCCGGAAATAAACGCACACACCTACGGCCAATTAACCCACGACAGAGGAGGCAAGGCCACACAACGGAGAAACGACAGTCTGCCCAGCAAACGGTGCTGGGGAAGCTGCTCAGCGGCATGTGGAAGGGTGGAGTTAGAACGTTCTCTCTCTGACAGGGTTCAAGCACCCAGATGCTTGCTCCTCCCGGGGCTTCCTTAACGTGAACACCGGCAGGGCGCTCGGGGAGCTAGCTTCCTGAACTGTGGCCATGGTTCCGCGACGCGTCTAAGTCAGACAGTCCTGCTGCACTACCTTAACACAACCGGAAGGAGAAGAGAAAAGCATTGTAATATTGCCTGAAGAAGCAAGTTACAGGGTTTATACCGTATGTTTCCACTATATTTTAAACACAAGCCTTGAAGAACAACTGAAGGGAAAGAATAAAAGGAAAGATCTTGTAATGATGAAAGAATGGCCTTTAAAATGTGAGCTGTCCAAACTCACTCTTAGTTAGAAAATTGCAAATTAAGAGAAGATGGGAACCCCTCCTCACCCATCAGGTTGGCGGTATCTGACAAGCGTGGGCACACACGGAGGGGAGGCTGGATCCCACAGCCTCTCTCCTCTGCACGCGGGGTGCGAGCCGGGAGGGGGCGGGTCGGCAGGCTACCCTTACCGTTACTGTGAAGACTGTCTTCAGTGTCTGAGGAGATCTGCGAGTCACGGTAACCCTCGGGGCCGCTGGTTTGGTAAGACGCGTCAACACTGGGTTCTTGGATGAGGAACATGGGGAGAAAGGGGGAAACATTTGCGTGATTACATATTTATCGACATCTTGGCTCACACTTTTTCTTTAGAAGTCTGGGTTAAAACACCACTCTTGTTTTCAGATTTCATTGGAAAGTGTTTTGGGAAGTTCTTATGTATAATGAACACTGGGGTCAGGCATTATCTGACTCTTAAGATTACAGGTCACTCCTTTTTTGACCCCCCATCCCAGTCCTAAGAATTTTCCCTGGAGATTCATCGCCAACAACAGAAAGCTTCACACGTGCCGGGCTGTTCGTTGCAGCAGTGTTTGTAGCGTTGGTAGCTGCAGAGGCTGGAAACAAGTGAGAAGACTGTGCACATACCAGGCTCTGGGGGCTCACACACCCTGCGGGATGCCGTGCATCTGGGGACTAGACCCAGACCATTCCCGTGCGGAATGATCCTCAGTTTTCAAGGTTGAGTGGGGAAAAAAGGCTAGAGGCGGTTTACAGTGTGAGCCCCTTGAGCAATAAAGGAGGGCCACGCGGATATCCCTCATCTCCTCATCTGCGCAAAAGGAGACCCGGCAAGGGCAGGGTGGAGCTGACGAGGCTGGTCCCCTGCAGCCAGTGGGGATACGGGGCGGGGGAGGCGTGTCTGTTCCTTTTCCTATAGCTGTGACTTCCAGAACCACGGTGATGTGCTGCAGAGTCAAACGTAAATAGTGAAGTCACTCAGTCGTGTCCGACTCTTTGCGACCCCATGGACTGTAGCCTGCTAGGCTCCTCCGTCCGTCCATGGGATTTTCCAGGCAAGAATACTGGAGAGGGTTGCCATTTCCTTCTCCAGGGGATCTTCCAGACCCAGGGATTGAACTCGGGTCTCCCGCATTGTAGGTAGATGCTTTTACCGTCTGAGCCACCCAGGAGGTCTGTAAATAAGTATTTATAAATAACAGGAAGAAGGGACCGACGTTGAAAGCGAACAGCAGCAGGGAGCTGATGATGGAAAGAAGCCACGCGTGGAGCGCCTGGGGGGAGGGGCGGCCCCGGGCCACACTAAATCATAGGTGTCATTCTGCAGCAGGGGGCCTGGGTCTGCTCTAGGGTGGGGGGGGCAGCATCCTGAACCCAGGACTGAGCAAGGGATTGAATATGTTGTGGGAAGTGGGAGCCAGGTTTCTGACAAAGTGGTACCAAAAGGAGCTTCACGAAGGGTCCTGAAAGAACGCTGTGATGCTCGAGGGGTGCACTGTGGTTTAGAGAGAAGCAAGGGGAGCGGGGAGGGGGACAGGGGACCCAACACAGAGGTGGTGTCTGTGCCTGTGGGCGTCTGTGTGTGTGTGCGAGGGTCTGAGTCTGCTTCTGCCCAGGACGTGCTGTGGTGCCAGAGAGTGAGGACATGCCAAGGGCGGGGTGACGAAGGACAGAAAAACTGAACGGAAGGTGTTCCCCAGGCAAGCTCGGGGCAGTGTGGACAAAGAAAATAATGACATTAACGTGCTAAAATTGACCGAATGGAGTAAGTATTTATGAGTGTGAATGGATATTAAGAAGCGTTTAAATATGCACACATATTTATAAAGGGCAAGCTCTTTCTTAAAGCAGAATCCCAATCAATAAGCAGAGATGCATGATAGAAACAGACCACCACCACTTGGCCAACACCATACTGGGCTGCAGGCGATCCGCACAAGTCCAGGTGTGCGACGCCTTCTGAGACGTTAGAAATATCAGCCCTCTGCCTGCTCCGTATTCCAAACGTATTCCAGCTCACTGGAGAGACTGGGGGATGGGCTGAAATGCAGATCCCCGGGCCCCGCCTCAGAGACACTCAGTGGGCCGGCCGGAACGTGTTCTGAGGCAGCTCCCCTCCCGAGCCGCAGTGATCTGCGGAAAGCAGCCTCGCTCTCCAGACTGGGCCTTTCGTCCGGGGAAGAGGCGTCTCTGTCTGCACCACGTCTGAGCTCAGGTGGGGGCCCGCCGGGGTGCATTTACCATTGAGAATTTTGTCCTCAGTCTCCAGAGATATTGGTGACACGTCTGCAAACTCATGGAAACCCTCAGCAGCGCTGAGTTGGTTGCTCTCATCAATGCCGGCATCTTGAGGAGGAGCGTGGAAAGAATGGGAGAAAGTATGATGCAGGGTTGCTCTGACCCACACTGCACTTTGGAACCTGAGGCGGGGGCGCTAACACACTTTCCAGCTTCTCCTGACAACGTGCTCTAGGGAGTCAACATGCACAGGCGGGCATTCTCTGACCTCTGTGAACCCAACCGTTTGGCGGATGTTCCGAGAGCTAATCCCAGGAACTGACATTGACATCTGGATGCAGAATTTCAAGTAAACGCTGACCTTCCCTGCTACTGAATGCATTCCATGCCCTGTTGTAATTTCAGACACGCGGCTCTCACCATCGTTGAGGGTTAACCGAGTGTTCTGCTTGGACCTCAGGGTGCTATTTCCCTTTTCTGTGTATGTTTGGACCACGCTAAGCTGCAAACTCTGGGAGATGGTGAAGGACAGGGAAGCCTGGCGTGCTGCAGTCCATGGGGTTGCCAAGAGTTGGACACAACTGAGCGGCTGAGCAACAACAAAATTGCACTTGGGAAAAGCACGCTGTTTTGTTCACTATCAGCTCTGTGGCCGGGGCCAGTCCATTCAGACCCTAGTTTTGTCCCCTGTCGACTGGGCTCAATTCCCCGCCCCTGCTCTCAGGAGGCTTAGGGGAGCGTCACACTCGCCGGGTAGTCAGAAGCTCCGACCTGCATGCATCCTGGGGTCCTGCAGTGACTAAACCCCACATGTACCCCAAGCACCAGACCTCTCCTGCACGTGCCCACAGAGACCCCCCCAGAGTACAGGAGCTTGTCTCTGCCCGTCTGGGTTTGACCTTCCTGCCTCGGGAAGATTACAGAAAATATGGGACTACTGTGTCCTTCACATCTCCATCTGCTTTCGCCCCAGGAGTAGCTGAGCTCAAAGATGCTGCCAAGATGAAACTGTGCATACACACCACAGACCTCCAGGAATATAGGCAATTAAGGCTTGAAAAAGTGTATACTTGCTTTTCTCCTTGAATAATCTTGTTGATGACGTTGTTCCACTATTTTGTATCAATGTAGACATTGATGATCTATTTGGCTCCAACATCTCCTTGACTAGAATTTCATCTTGGGAAAAGCACAGAAGGACACGTGTTAAACCCTTCTGCTCTGCACGGCCCTCAGGCAGTCGGTGAAAGCAGGACTGGACACAGGGACCCAAGGCCATGGGGAGATGGACTTGGTTTCTAAAAACCTTGTCCAGGGGCGGGGAGACCACTGCCTCCCTAAGCAACTTCTGGAAACCTGAGCTTATCCGGGTCCCTGGACACGCCCGCTGGAGACGGGACGCTGGACGCCTGACTCTGCGTGGTCATGATTCTCCTTCTGCCCCGGGGGCCGCTCTGTCCCCTCTGAGACACCCTGCCTCCGTGAGCTGCACCTGGCAGGCAGGCAGGCAGGCAGGCAGGCAGGCAGGCGCGAGCGTCTTTCCTGATTTCTACCCAAGGCGGCCGGCTTCTGCCTGCGCATCCCCGCATCGCCCAGGGAGCATCTACCGCGGGCCCTGGCCTTGCTGTCGGCAGCCCTGGGCCACACCTGGCCCTGCCCTCACTGCACGTCCTCTGACACACGTGTCTCTTGGGCCTCGGGCTTCCTCGTCTGTACGATGGGGTCTGCACTTATCTCATCAGGATTTGTTTGAGGTTCAAACAAAGCCGGGCGTGTAGGGCACGGTTAACACAGTCAGGGACCGGGCTGGGGGCTACACGAACACACGTCAGAGCCGAGCCCCAGCCTCGACCCCCGCGGCCGAACTGACCAGCCTGTCCACACGCCGGGTTTGGGCTGACTCCCACCCCGCGGGGTGACCCACCCGCCCCGGTTTGCCCTGCTTTTCCTGTTTTATCAAGAACGTCCCACATCCCAGGAGCCCCTCGGTCCCAGCAAGGAGGCCGGCTGGCCCCCCGGCTCCAGCTCACGTGGAGACACACGGAAACGTCCACACCTGTGGGCGTCATACGTGTAATTTTCTCTGGAAAAAATCCCAGGTAGAGATGAGCCCAACAGTCGTGCAAGGTGAGAAAAGCCCAAAGGTGCTTTTAAACCTCGTGTATTTCCTAATGTAAACTTTCCTTTCAGAGAAAGGAGATGCTGAACGTGCACACGGACAACGACCAGACCTGCTTCACACAGAGCGTGCTGACCCCCGTGTGAGCGCCCGCGGGGCAGCCGGCGGCCTCTGGACGTCACACCTGCAGGACGCTGACCGCTGACCCCGCAACGGTCCCGGAGACCGGACACCCGCCGCGGGCACTGTCAGACCCTCCAGGACAGCGTGCCCAAGCGGGCACCGGACCCCGGCCCCGGGGCTGCGGGCGCCCCCGTCACTGCTCCCGGCGGGCGGGGCCTGAGACCCGGCCACCGCCCCCGCCTGTGCGGCTTGCACCAGGGTATCTGGGCGACGGCCCCGCACCCCCCACCCCACCCAGACGTGGCCATGTTTGAGAGGAGGAGGTTCCTTACCGAATACTCCAAGCATATCCTGCTGAACTTTTGTATTATTCCTTGTAGTAGTTGTACCTGGGGTGGGACAATAAAGACCCTAGTAGGTTAACAATGTTTCTTGAATAGGCACTGATTCTCTCCAAATAGGTTTGGTTTTATGGGCCCACCAGCCTACTCGAGGGGAGGGAGACCTGCATGGGATCTGGGGACCCAGGGCTCATCTGGAAGGAGGTAGGAGGGTGATGATGGTGGCCCCGCCCTGGGAACCAGCCCCGCTCCTGGCAGGCTCACTGGTGCCGCCCTCGGGGAGGGTAAGGAGGGACACACGCATCCTTCTGTGAAAACCACACTCTCCTCCCCCATGATGAGTTCCAGCCACGAGCCTGTCTGGGGGCCGAGGACGTGGCGGGGAGCGAAGGAGACAGGCACGGCCGCCCGCCCTCTGCCCCTCTGGTTGGGGACCTAGAGAGCCCGGCCCCTGCGGCTCCTCATCTGTAAACAGCGATCCCCCGGGGGCTTGGTCCCCGGGGGCTGGCCTCTGGAAACCAGTCCTCCGTGGGGCCCTGGACCCCTGGCTCCACCTTCCCGGCCTCGCAGACCTGAATCAGCCATGAGGAGCTGGGCAGGGTGTGGGGGCCCTGAGCGCTGGTCCCCGCTGCACCCCCAGGGTGCCTCCCACTCTTCTCAGAGCTGGGGTTGGGGCCCATGTCCTCCACTCAAGGTCAAGATCAGCCCTGTCCTCCAGCCCCGGGGGGACCAGAGAGCAGATGGCCACCCCCAGGATCCCCGGGGACCCCAGGAGACCAGAGAGCAGACAGCTGCCCCCCAGGACCCCAAGGAGACCAGAGGGCAGATGGCTGCCCCCAGGACCCCCAGGAGACTGGAGAGCAAATGGCCACCCCCAGGACCCCCCGGGACCCCAAGGAGACCAGAGAGCAGACAGCTGCCCCCAGTACCCTGGGGAGACCAGAGAGCAGACGGCCACCCCCCAGGACCCCCGGGGACCCCAGGAGACCAGAGAGCAGACGGCCACCCCCCAGGACCCCCGGGGACCCCAGGAGACCAGAGAGCAGACAGCTGCCCCCCAGGAGCCCTGGGACCCCCAGGAGACCAGAGAGCAGACGGCCGCCCCCAGGACCCTGGGGAGGCCAGAGAGCAGACAGCCGCACCCCAGGAGCCCCGGGCAAGGCCGCCTTCCCACTGCGGCACTCAGAGCGTTCAGGTGGTGTCTGCGGGCATTCAAGTTCCTGCACTAAACCAATGACGACGCTGATTTTGAAATGGTTTTAATGACGGACAATCTGCATAGCAATCGCTCATCTGCACGCACGCGGGCTCAGAACAATGCAGGAAAACTGCAGAGAAAGGTCTGTGCTGTGATGACAATCGCCTCCCAGTGCGCTGACCTCCATCAGCGCCGCAAACAGAAGCACAGTCCTCTTCGGAGGCGACGTTAGCGAGTCATTACGGACGGGCACAGCTGCTCCTGCGAGCGCTTTGTTAAAAACATTCTTCTCATTTTGCGTCTGTCCCTAATTATAATGGAGCCATTGTGCAAGCCCGCCCGCGCGCGTGTGCAGAGAAATATTGATGTTTGGTGACATCCGCCCGGCCCGTGCAGCGCGCGGTCAGGTGTGGCTGCCTGTCCGCCTGCATCTCCTCGGCCGTCCGGGGTCCCCCGGGCCTGTGCCCGCGCGGGGACGACACTGCTTGCCCCGTGTCTGCACAGCGCTCGTCCTGGCCCCGCACGGGCTCACCGTGGAGCTCTGCGGGCGTGCTCTGCTCCATCTGGGGAGTCAGGATGGTGACCTCCGCCCTCGCGGGGCCCAGGGCTGCCCCCTTCCTGGCCTCGGGGTCAGGCCAGCCCGGTGTCCGCCGAGGCTGGAGGCCGGAGCAGAGACCACGGCCCGGGACCCCCCCTGAGCTGTCCTCGGGGTCAGGCCAGCCCGGTGTCCGCCGAGGCTGGAGGCCGAGAGCAGAGACCACGGCCCGGGACCCCCCTGAGCTGTCCTCGGGGTCAGGCCAGCCCGGTGTCCACCGAGGCTGGAGGCCGGAGCAGAGACCACAGCCTGGGACCCCCCCTGAGCTGTCCTCGGGGTCAGGCCAGCCCGGTGTCCGCCGAGGCTGGAGGCCGGAGCAGAGACCACGGCCCGGGCCCCCCCTGAGCTGTCCTCGGGGTCAGGCCAGCCCGGTGTCCGCCGAGGCTGGAGGCCGGAGCAGAGACCACGGCCCGGGCCCCCCCTGAGCTGTCCTCGGGGTCAGGCCAGCCCGGTGTCCGCCGAGGCTGGAGGCCGAGAGCAGAGACCACGGCCCGGGACCCCCCTGAGCTGTCCTCGGGGTCAGGCCAGCCCGGTGTCCGCCGAGGCTGGAGGCCGAGAGCAGAGACCACGGTCCGGGACCCGCCCTGAGCTCCCTCGGGGTCGCCGCGGACGCTCTGTTGGGACGAGGAGCCGGCCGGGCTCAGGGCTGCATCGGGAGAGTCAGGTCAGTCCCAGCGGGAGCCCTTTCCGCCAACGCCGGGGCGGAGAGCCACAAAAGGAGCGGCAGCGGGGAGCCAGCGCGGGGTGAGCCCCCATCCCCGCCTGTCACAGACCCCGCGCCCCGGCACCCAGGGGATGCCTCCCTGCAGGAGCCTCAAAACTCAGTGTCCTGAGGAAAGACCGCTGGAGACGCCAGCTTCTTCACGGCGAGGTCAGGCAGGGGACCCCTGCCCTCCCGCCCAGACCCGGAGCGGGCTGGGCCTCCCCGGTCACTCAGGGCCAGGCCGAGGCCGCGTCCTTCTCGGGGGAGCCGCCCGAGCCCTGTGGGGACCCTCCAGGCCGCTCGTCCCCTGGGAGCCGGGCAGGGGCCTGGCAGGGCCTTGTTCCTTGGGCTCATCCCTCTGAGGAGGGTGAGAGGGGGCCTGGGCTCAGGTCTCCCGGCAGAAAAGCGGGGTCATGGGGGACCCCGCCCCCCGCACTCCTTGGGCAGCGAGTCACATCCCAGGAGGGGGGCATCCACTGTCGCCTTCCTCCACCCAGGGGTCGGGATGCAGCGGCCGGAGCCCAGCGGGGCCTGCCCGGGCGGGATTTGAACCTGCCGCCTGTAAGGGACATTCTGAGACCCGGGGGGAGGTTTGGGCCGGGATCGGCCCTGCTCGGGAGCTTTCTTCGTTTTGTCAGTGCTTCAGTGACAATGCAGGTGTGTGAAAGGAAAATGCCCTTATCTTAGCAGGACGCGTTTGCAGGGAGTCCTAAGACATTTTGGGCGATGGCAAAATACTTCAATAACCACAAAAGTGTGTGTGTGTGTGCAAAACAAGATGGCAAAATGTGTACGACTGAAACCAGGTAATGGAGTTTCTTTCCACGACTCCTCTACTCTTGGGTAAGCTAGAAATTTCCATCATAAAAGCTAAAGTATATAATGCACGCTACTCTCCCATGGAGGGTGGGATCCGAAAAACTCTTCGAATATAGGATAGCTGTGCAGCTTGCTCCGTCCTCCAGGAATAAGTGGTAAATCTGGGGCGGCACGCAGGGGAAGGGCCTGGGAGAACCCCGCACCCCCGGACTCAGCCGGGGGCCCCGTGTCCTCCCGGCCACGACCGGCCCGAGGCTGTACCTGAGGTCACGTTGATGGGCGGGAGCTCGGCTCCCTGCCCGCAGGAGAGCAGCAGGACCAGGAGGGTCACTCCCGTGGTGGCCGCCATCCCCTCCGGCAGAAGGAGGACCCTCTCCTGAAGGCCCCTCAGCTCCTCCCGCCGCGGTCTCCAGGACGCAGCGGAATGCCCAGGGTGTGTGACATCACGGCAGGAGAGGAGCCGGGTCCTGCCTCTGTGTGGGGGGTCGTGACAGGGAAGAGGGGGCCCCCTGGGGCCGTGGGGAGTGGGGACCCTTCTCCTCACCCCTGGTGAGGCCCTCCCTCAGGCCTGTTGGCCCTGGGACCTGGCAAAACCCAGCAATCCTGCTTCGGGCAAAAGAGGTGGTTGGAAGGAGGCTGGGGCTCACCGAGCCGCAGGGCTGGAGCCGGCAGGGCAGCGGGGGTGGCGCCCAGGCCTCCCCACGTCCCCAGGGCCCCGCAGCGCCAGCCCCCTTCTCCACTTGCACCAGTGAGACCCCGCGGCGAGCCCTCCGGCGGGCTCAGCCGGGCCCCGTGTGTGCTGCGCGCTCCGTCACGCAGTCGTGTCTGACTCTGCGATCCCATGGGCTGCAGCCCACCGGGCCCCTCTCTCCATGGGATTCTCCAGGCAAGAACACCGGAGTGGGCTGCCGTTTCCTCCTCCAGGGGATCTTCCTGACCCAGGGATTGAACCCACGTCTGCTGCATTGGCAGGCAGACTCTGTCACTGAGCCTCCAGGGAAGCCCGTGGGCCATAAGCCCTCCCACACCCCAGTCCTGGACTGCCTCCCGTGTCTGGGGTCGGAGTGGGGTGGCTGGTCCACCCCCACCCGGGGTGGGGCGAGTTGGACAGTCCTCCAGCCACAGGGCGGTGGTCCTGGATGCACAATAGCCGTGCCCCCTAAGCCCGGGATGGACCCTAAAGATGGTGTCCTTGCTGGAGGACTTTGGCTCTTTTTATTGAGGATACCGGGAACTAATGCGGACGTGCAGACAGCAGTCTACCTTGAGGAGCGGCCCCGGAGGATGCTGTGAGCATCTGCAGCGTCCGTAGCCTTATTAAACTTAAACAGAGCTCACGTTTGCAGGCGGCGTGGTGGGTTCTGTGTCCTACGTGAGCCGGTCAGTGGTCTGAAGACACACAGATCAGTGGTCTGAACGCTTTCCACTCAAGCGTGGTCCTTGGACCAGCATCCTCAAGTGGAAAACGGCACCATGGAAGGGCCCACAGTCTGAGCCGCTGTCTGCGGTGGCCAGAGGCAGCAGGGAAGCCAGCGTCCGCAGTGACCGTCCGGGGGGAAAGCACCGCCCGCAGCAAACCAGGCGGTGGAAGCGTGGCTACAGTAACCTGCCCGGGAGGTGAAGCTCTCAGGCACCATCCAGGTCCGCCCCCGCCTGGACCAGATCAGGAACCAACAGCTTCCCGCGGTTTAGTCTCCACTTCCAAATGGCAACCCACTCCAGTACCCTTGCCTGGAAAATCCCATGGACGGAGGAGCCCGGTAGGCTGCAGTCCATGGAGTCGCAAAGAGTTGGACACAACTGAGCGACTTCACTTCACTCCACTTCCAGCTCAGACCAAGCAGAGCCAGCTGGCTCACACCCAGGAAGCTCTGGACGGTCCCCTGCGAGGGTGTGGGCAGCCCCGCCTCGGGCAGGGGTGTCCTGAAGACTCGCTCCAAACACACGGAGCTGGCATCTTGCGGGTTCTGGGGGCAGAAGCCCCCGCCGGGGTCCCGGGGCGACGGCGAAGGTGCGCGCAGCGCCGTGCGCCTCCCGGGGGCCCCGCAGAGCTGTTTCCTCCTCCTGCTCCCGGGAGGCGCCGCTGTCCTGGGCTGTGGTCCTTGCCCTCCCTCCTCGGAGCCCGTCCTGCCGGTCCTACGTGACTTGTAGAGCCCTGGTTGGTGCCTGCGTGTGCCGGCCTGAGTGGGCCACACCGCCTGCATGGATGGAACAATATTCTGGGTGTTTCTGTGAGGCTGCTCAGAGTGAGATTTATGTTTAAAGTGCGGGGCTTTGCAGTTACAGTAAGATATACTGTATGATTCCACTTACATGAAACACTTGAAGTGATCAGGGTCGTAGAGATAGAAAGCAGAAGGGTGGAGGAGGGATGGAATGGAGACTGTTTAAAGGGGGCAGACTTTCTGCTTCACAAGATAGAATCATGGGGCTGTTCCCATTAAACAGTTTAGCTAGTTTGTGTAAAATATGAAATCACAGAGTTAAAGCTTGGCGGAAATGGGCTTTTTAGAAGCTAATAATTCTAAGTATATTCTGCTCTTCAAAGAAATGTCTTTTTTTTCTAAAAAGGAGCTGTGGGCATAGATGGGGGTGATGACTGAACAGCCACATGACTGGACTTTATATCTCTGAACCTTACACTTAAGAATGCTTACAGTGTTAAATTTTTTTTATGTTGTTTTCCAAATTGGGAGGGAAAAATATGCAGATATAAAGTGCATGGAAGATTCTGTGGCATGTATTAAGTACTCAAATGCTAGGTATGAAAGGAAATTTTAAAAAACTGGATGATTGTGGGTGGGCCTTGTCCAATCAGTTGAAGGCCTGGAGTGGGGGAGGGGGGAAAGCCTGAAGTTCCCCAAGCGAGAGGGACGCGTGCAGACGGAAGGCAGCTCCAGCGCCTCCCTGGGCCTCCAGCCTGCCTGCCCTGCCATCACAGTTGTGAGTCAGTTCCTTAAAATGAATCTCTACATATACACCTACGGGCTTCCCGTAGAAGACGGGTTAGATTGACTTCTAACAGTCCATCCCAGAGCTCAAGCCTGCCTATTCACTGAAGGACCGATGCTGAAGCTGAGGCTCTGATCCTCTGGCCCCCTGATGGGAAGAACTGACTCAGAAGAGACCCTGATGCTGGGAAAGATTGAAGGCGGGAGGAGAAGGGGACGACAGAGGATGGGATGGTTGGATGGCATCACCGACTCAGTGGACATGAGTTTGAGCAAGCTCCGGGAGTTGGTGATGGACAGGGAGGCCTGGCGTGCTGCAGTCCACGGGGTCGCAAAGAGTCGGACATGACTGGAGTGACTGAGCACACATACACGAATGTATTTTAGGATAATCTGGTCTATATCTGCAAATTATTTTGCCGGAATTTGTGTGAAACCTGTACATCAATTTGAGGAGAATTGTTAAATGTTTTTTTCCTGCCTGAATTGGTATGACTGAGTGACTCTTTCTTCATTAGCTTGCTAAGATGGCCAGTCACACTGAGAAATTTCTATAGTTTTATCTTTTTATCACTGATTTTCTTCTCTTTTCTCCATTCTGCTGTTGAGCTCATCTTGTGAGATTTAAATTCTTTTTAGATGCGGTGTTTGTTAATTCTGAAATGTCTGTATGCTTCTTCTGCCTTGTATTTTCTCTTTGTTTGCTGAAACCTTCTCCGTCTTTGTTGAGACTTTCTATTTTTTCATTTGTTTCCAGTGTGTTTGTAAATGCTTGTTGAAGCATTTTTGCCTTCGTTGGTTCCACATCCTCTTCAGAGACTTCTCGTGCTTGTTATTTCAGGGCTGGCATCTGTTGAGCGTCTGTTCTTGTTCCATTTGTCATTTTCCTGGTTCTTGGTGGGGCAGAAGGTCGTCTACGGAAGCGTGGATGGTGTGTGGATCATCTTATAAGATGTGGATCTCTCTGAAACCTGTCGGTGAGCAGGCAGGCCGCTGACCCCAGGCTGCGGTGTTTATTACTGTCAGCTGGGGTGGAAGCCTGGGTTCCCCACTCAGCCTGTTCCACCACAACCCCAGAGGTGGGCTGGCCACCTTGTCTTCAGCTCCACGATGGTGCAAGCCAACCTCTGCTGGCGGGCTGGGGACAGGGTCCAAATTTCCTCTGTGATGTTGGGCTAGAGAGGAGCCGTTACCGTGGAGACACTGCTGACCTCAGGAAGCCGGCCCATCTCCTGGCCCTCAGGCTGGAGACCTCGGGAAGCCGGCCCATCTCCCGTTCATTAGGTTGCTGACCTCGGGAAGCCGGCCCGTCTCCTGGCCCTCAGGCTGGAGACCTCGGGAAGCTGGCCCGTCTCCTGGCCCTTAGGCTGGAGACTTCCAGAAGCCAACCCGTCTCCCGTCCCTTGCTGCTGACCTTGGGAAGCCGGCCAATCTCCTGGTCCTTAGGCTGCTGACCCTGGGAAGCCGGCCCATCTCCCAGCCCTTAGTCTGCTGACCTCAGGAAGCCGGCCTGTCTCCTGGTCCTTATTGCTGACTTCGGGAAGCTGGCCCGTCTCCCAGTCCTTACTGCTGCCCTCGGGAAGCTGGCCTGTCTCCCGGCCCTTAGGCTGCTGACCTTGGGAAGCCGGCCCGTCTCCCAGCCCTTAGGCTGCTGACCTCGGGAAGCAGGCCCGTCTCCCAGTCCTTACTGCTGTCCTCAGGAAGCCTGCCTGTCTCCCGGCCCTTAGGCTGCTGACCTTGGGAAGCCGGCCCGTCTCCCAGCCCTTAGGCTGCTGACCTCGGGAAGCAGGCCCGTCTCCCAGTCCTTACTGCTGCCCTCGGGAAGCCGGCCTGTCTCCCGGTCCTCAGGCTGGAGAGCAGGCTTTCGCGTTTGGATCTCCGGGTATTTCCAGGTTGGCCGCTTTCTCTTCTGCCTGCTGGGAGCCCTGGGCCAAACCACAGATCTGGGGCTCCTGGCCAGGCTGGTCCTCGGGTCCTTGAACGTCTGAGCCACCTGCTCCTTCCAGAGGCCTCTCACGGTTGCTTTGTCTGTGAAGTCCAGGCCCTTCCGTGGTACCTAGCAGGAAGAACAGGGAAAAGGACATCTGCTCCAATGTCCACGCCGTAGGAGACTGTGAAGGCTCTCTGTGAAACGCGGGGCCTGCATCCCACTGGGTTATTCTTTGAAACAGCCGTGGTCAAGAGGTCAGCTCCGGTCATAGGGCTGACTTATTCCCCAGCTTAGCCACTTACAGGCTGGTCCCACGGGGACGGCCGTTCCCAGGGGGCTGGGTCATTTATGTCTGGCTCACCGGGGTCTGGGTGTGTGGCAACCCTGGTCCCAGCAAGTCCTGAGATCACTTTCAAAGCATGTTTGCAGTTGTTTTCACTTGTGAAATATCCAGCGGGCCCGTAATTTGGCAATGGCCATATAAGCAATTGTTTGAAAGCGGGAGTGAGGCCAGCTCGTATACTGTAAGCTCTTCTAAGTGACAGAATGACAGGACTGTGGCTTGAGACGTGCAGACGGTGGGCATCTCCGCTCCCTGCGGACACAGCCCTCCACCCATGTGCGGCGCTGAGTCAGCGTGTGGGTGTGCTCGGGCATCGGGCCGTCGTCCCAAGGGCCGCGACGCTGCCAGGCTGCGTGCAATCCATCGCGTCTTCTCCCGGTCTCTCTCTTTGCTCTCCGCAATCTGTGTCATTGTCTTCTTACTTTTGTCTTCAGAAAGCTTTAAATAGACTTGCTGGGAAAGAGGAACCATGTCAGTCACTGAGTTCTGATGCTTCACGGATTAACTGTAGAGACCGGTTACGCCGACGCTGTAAAGGTGGGGAGGGACCTGGTCTCGCATGGAAGTCATGGGGGGCCACGGCCAGTGGGCCTTCCTACCAGGGAGGGTCCATGGGAAGCGAGTCCGGGCAGAACAGCCCCGATGGTGCCCAGCAGCAGTGCTGGATACTGTGCTTAGGGACCCCAGTCTTGACCAAAGTGGGCTGTAATAGCTCTGCATTCACAGGACTCCTCCAGAAATTCTAAGGGTGGGTGACCAAAGTGGGATGTCCAGGGGAAAGGCCACCTCTACTGAGAAAGCAGCAGGGAGGGTTTGCCTGAGTAAGGAGACCCCTGAGAACACCTCTATATCCATCCATCCACCCATTCACCCACCCATCCATCCATCCATCTACCCATCTACCCATTCATCCATCCACCCATCCATTCATTCATCCACCCATCCATCCATCCATTCATCTATCTTCCTTGTCTCCACATGGGCTGCGTCTTCTGAGAGGAAGATGTTTCAATGTTGCTCTGATAAGAAATCCAATTATTTACATGTTTCTACAGACAATAAGGGCTTCCTGGTGGCTCAGTGAAGAATCTGCCTGCAATGCAGGAAACTTGGGTTTGATCCCTGGGTTGGGAAGATCCCCTGGAGAAGGAAATGGCTACCCACTCCAGCATTCTTGCCTGGAGAATTCCATGGACAGAGGAGCCTGGTGGGCTACCGTCCGTGGGTCACAAAGAGTTGGAATGACTGAGCATACACACGCTCGCAGGGAAACCCCGTCTCTTGGCTGTGGCTGTCTGGCACAGATGCTCGGCTATGAGCATCTCTAGGCAGAGACGGCCCTAGAAGACCACCTCCACTTGCAGGTTCTGTCTTGTATCAGGCTTTTGAATTCAGATAAAGAACCCAGTATTGCTTTAAGGAATAATTTTGGCAAAATCCAATATATTCTACAAAACAGACTGTTGTTTGAGGACAGGATCACCTTACAAAAAAGAAAGAAAAATTGCTTATGTAGAATAAAGTATCAACTGAAAAATTCCAAGGGAAAGCAATCAGGACTTAGTTGTAATATTGTGCTAGGTATATTTATCCAGACCCACTCCTTGCAAAATATACAGCTATGGAGTAGGACCTCTGTTAGCTGAGCTTAATTGCAGGTTTTTTCCCCCAAAGGACATCATTAACTAGAGGGAGACAAACAGGGAAACAGGGTAAAGAAACTTTGAAGATGCTTTTAAACCAGCAACACTCCCAGTCATGCGTGTGCTTCAGCCTAACTGCTGTTTTTCCCCATCACTGTGGAAAGCAGACACTGGCTAATTCCCCAGCATTCTTTGCAGGAGCATTCACAAATCCACAGTTGTCAGTCCTACAATTACTGGGACTAAGTGACTAGGAATTAAAACTGGAGATCCTACATGTCTGGGTTGCATAACCATCTTTAGGATTGTAAAATCCTTGGGACTTCCCTGGAGGTCCAGAGGTTAAGACTCCATGCTTCCAATGCAGGGAGCATAGGTCCAGTCCCTGGGTGTGAACTAAGATCCCACATTTCACATGGCATGCCCCGCCCAGAAAAAAATTCTAAAGTCACAACTTGACATAAAATTACTCTGTCCATGGCCGTGGCTCTAGGCACTGTGTGGATTGAATCATCGCCTGGCTAGATTTTTTTTCTGATACTTGACCATTTCAGTTACTCATCTGTGACCAGCACACGTTGGGGGCAGCTCCCCACCAGTGGTCCGCTAACGTTGTGGTGAAGGAAATAAGGCGCAGAGGACCCCACACGCACACAGCTGAAGCTGGGTGTGCGCAGGGCACGGCATCGTGGGGAAACTCGCTCTGTGAGAGGGGAGAGTGTTGGCTCGTGACAAAGAAGAGAAAATTGGTGCTACACCCCGTAGTTAATGTGACAACACGCGGCTAACGAGCACTTAATGGTCCCCAGTCTGCTCATTTTTGTCACCCATTTGAGAATGTCACTTGTTTTATACTTAGCCCTATGGTGTAAGATTAGCTGCGGGCGAAAGTGAATTAGTCAAGGTTCTTTAAGAATCAGAGCAGAAGTACTAGAAAATGTGTATAGATATGAAGAGACTGAATGTGTATACACGTGTGCAGATAATGTATAATTAACTCCAGGGAATTTTTGGCTGAATGTGTGAACTGGCAGTAAAATTGTACATTTGGTGAGAATGTCACCTTAACATGGAAAATAATCTTTTTTAAACCTGAAATCATTCTTGGAGAAATATTACAGGTCATCAGTTACTGCTGTTTGTCTGGGCACAGAGAGAATCTCACTTGCAAAATAGAATTAAGGAGCTCTGTCATGCATTTATTTATTAAATATACAGACACACACTTTTTTCTTTTTTAACACCACTTCTATGTTTTGTTTCAATTCTCCCATGTTTTCCCGTAGAAATTCTATCTTTTATTCTTCACATTGGTCAGAGCATCCCAGACCTCAGAGATTCCGGGAAAGAGGTCGAATTTGTTATTTTTCTTCTTTAAAGTGCCAAGATCTCTTTCTGTCATTCTAGCGTTCTCCGGGTAAGATCAGCTGAGCAGAAAAGCTCACTCTGCCTGCTGTGAAGCATTGCAGGGACTAATGAGTGGAAACAGCTTTCTCCTTTGCTGACCTAGTGTAGCCTGGAGACCCAGCGGCATCTGCCGCTTCTATCACCCCCAAAATCCTCCACCCCCAGCACCCGCCCTCCAGAGTTCACTCTCTGCTGTGAGCACCCATGTTCCTCACAAGATGCAGGATAGATGAAAGCCCCCGTGCGCTGGGACTAGAAGGGAGGATGGGAGTGAGATTGTTCTCTTTTGAGGGACACGCGTTCAGAACAGGGCAGTATCTCTGTTCGGGACTGCCCCGCGGACCGCTGTGGAAACGCCACAGGGACCTGCAGTTCCCAGATGCAACTGTAGATGGCGACACAGTACGCAGCTCCTTCCAACCGGATGGTACAAGCCGTTTTCTTATTGGCTCAGGTGGTTGAATTTTTACCATTAGAGAGTTCTTCCTTTGCTTAAAGTAGTATGCTACTGGGGGTACCACGTCAAATGAAATACTTCTGGAAGGGGTAGCCTGTTAATCATTTACCAGCTGTTGACATCCAAGAGCTGAGTAAGGTGGAAAACGGCTTTCCCAACGCAATAAAGGCAAGCCTGGAGGTGCAGGCCCAGGGTGGGCGTCAGAGATGACGGTAGGACACTGCCTGGCCTGCTCCGCTGGACGAAGCCCAGCGCTCCGGGCCGGCTGTCCTGGAGGGAGGGACCTGCCAAAGGTCCTCGCGATGACATGTGGCTGGAGGGCTTCCTCGCATCCCACCCCTCCTCCCACCCCACCCCCACCTCACCCCCATAGAATAGAGAAAGCGATGCACTTAAAATCCCCAGGAACGTGAAATGCCATGGAAATCTAAGTCAGGAGCCAAGGAGAGACAGCTGAAACCTTTCCAAGGGCATCATCCCTTTCAATTTAGAATCAAACACTTGGAATCCTGAGTTGTCTAATTTTGTTATCTAGTCGCTCTTGGAGGTGAACGGGCCAGATTTATGATCCCATTGTAATAGACCTGTCATTGAGTCTGCTCATAAAAGTTTCTTCATTACATTAGTGGCCTGAGCCGGCGTGCAGAATTATCCTGGAGTCTCCAGGTGGCCCTGGGGTTCAATGCAAAGTTGTTTTGCACAAAGCGAGCGGCAAAAATAATCCTGGCCTTTTAGTTTTGATTTCCTTTCTATTGATTTACACTCGGTACATCTAATTCCAAATCTTATTGATGGCCGGATTGGTCATTCAATTGAGGCTTTGTCGTGGAGGAGTCATTAAGAAAGTGGAGAGGAGAGGCTGTATGATTTCCACGGGGACGAGGGATCCAGGGCTAATTTTATTGAGAGATCAGAGTTGTGCCAAACGCTTAGCAGGTCACGGGCCAACGCCATCGCTGAAGCGCAGAAGTCCAGCGGCTGGCGGTGGAGGCCGGAAAACGCAGCATCTGAGTCTGTCTTCTTGGAGCACACAGAACCAGGGAATGTGATCCTGTGAGCCACAGGAATCGGATGATTCCTGCCGAAAACGCTGTCCTGAGCGACTGCAGGCTCAAAAACCAATGGTGCTGTTTGGATGTGTCTTCACATTTTTATTTGAAACAAGCGAGTACAATTTTAAAAACTAACTTTGATCTTGAAAAGAAAGATGCCGTGCCCTTAGCCCGGCCCAGTGACCGCCCGCTTCCCGCAGTCCCGACTCTCCACGCCACGCCCTCACAGCCGTTTTCCCTGCAGTCGGACGTGTTCCCGACTCGGTGGACAGCCTGTGGCCCGGGGTGGAAAACCTTGACTTAGCATCCTGAGGCAACGTCTAAACTAATGAAAACCTGAACAACGGAGTTGTTTTCAACTTGGAAGTTTCAAAATTCCCTTGAAGGGAAGGAAATGGAGGGCTTGCTCTGGGTACGTTTCCTGTCAGGACACAGTGTCTGGGGTTGTCAAGCAGCCCACGCCCCTGGGGACCCCCGGGTTGAGCCCGCTGGCTGTGGGGGACCTCGGGCCCTGGGGACCTGAGGCTGGACGCCTTCCTGACCACGCACTGCCTGGTCCTGGGCTGGGCGCCCCCTCTGGGTGCGGTGGGAGGGGGAGAAGGGAGGGAAGGCGGGAGGGGGCCAGGGCCGAGGGGCACAGAGCAGGGGGGTGGAGGGGCGGCAGGGCGAGCGGGACCCCCGGGGTGGGGACCGCACCTTCCAGAGACAGCTCCCCTGACTGGGCGCATCTTGGAGACCCTCCCGCTGACCTGCAGCCCCCGGGGGGCGTGCAGATCAGATGCTGGGTAGCTTGGGTGTTGTCGCGGGGGGTCCTCCTGCTGGGGGAGTGGAGGAGGGGTCAGAGGTCGTGGTCACAGAGGTCAGGCCTCCCGTCTGTCTGGCGGCTCTAAGAGCAGGAGCTCCTTCCCCACGGCCCCTCCGAGGTGGGCCCGGCACCGCCCCTGGGGTTTGGGGGTCAGAGCCCAGCTTTACCGTGCCCTCTGCCTTTCCCAATGGCTCCCCGACCCTCCCGCCCCCAGCTGCCCCCTGGCCAGGCTGCAGGCGCCATTGCAGGGGCTGGCCCCCCGGGATGCTGGCCCGGCCGGACGGGCTCCTTCACGCGGTCAGACCTCCTCCTGGCCTGGCTCCCTCCTGACCCTTGTGGAAAGTGCAGAGCCTGGAAGGGCTGTCGAGATGGCATGTCCCCATGGGCGCAGAAATCGTCCCCTCTGCCGAGCAGCTCGTGGCTTCCGGATGGTGACCCGTCCGCCCCCGGGCCTGGAGCTGAGCCCCTCTCATCTCCCACCCTCCTCACCCTCCTGGGGCCTCTCACTTCATCCCCGTCCGCCACCCGCACTTCTGGAAGCGCTCCAGGAGTCTGCCTTCTGAAAACATGACCCGGAGTCCGCCCACGGCGCCCTTGAGCGTGGGCAGCCCTGCAAGGTCCCGGCTCCTCGGGGGCGGCTCAGAGACGGTGAGTCAAGGGAAGTCTCGAGATGAAGCGTCCTCAAGAGGGGAGGCTGATAAGAATTTCTGAAAAGAACTCTGGTTGTCGTTTGGTTGAAAACAATGAGTGTTTGGGGGTTAAGAAGAAGACAGCTTGTCCTTAGAAACTGTCCCCATGGATGCCTGGCAGACGCGCGGTTCCAAGGACGAGAGGCACCGGGCCGGCTCAGCCTTGAGTCTCCGAGAGCTCCTTGTTCTGAAAACGCTGGTACTGAAGTCGGAGCTCCGGCTCTCGGCTGGCTCTGTGCTCCCGGGTCAGGGTGCAGAACTCTGCTAGTCTGTTACACGCGCAGCCTCTGGGTGTGGGCGGAGGCAGACTGCAGATGGCCTTCTTGCTTTATCAGAAGGGTGACTTATCTACCATGGGAAGCTTGCATGTTTTCCACTGAGCGGCCACAGGGCCGCCTGCCTGGGCCCAGTCTATCAGCTGGTGACTCGAAGGGGCTCCCAAGAGGGGCCATGCGGTTCCCAGCCCTGTCAATCCAGCGCCATGACTTTCATAACAAAAAGGTTGTAACCTCCATTCCCTGGAACGAGTCAGCGCTAATATGAATAACTTGTGCTCCTGAAAAGCCACGTTATGCTTAATGGGAAATTGATCAAAATGAACTGTAATAAAAGGGAATTAGTTTATAATAGCACATATTTCAAAATGTAATGGAGCAAAGTTAAGTGGACAGACACTGGCACCTCCTCTGTGTGAACCTGTTGGAGTTTAAGGGGTGAAGCGACTTTCAGATGGTTCTGGGTCAAAACCTGTGGCCCTGGAGGCTGCCAAGGGGTTGTGGTGTTTGTGGAGACTCACCCACCTGAAGTTGGAGAGATGAACTGAACACTCCAAAACCATGAGAACAGCCACAGACAGCCACTATGCTCATCCACCACCACCCACAGCCATCTACAACCATCCACAACCGATGACAACCGTCCACAACCACTGAAGTCACTCAGAACCATCCACAACCGTATAGAACCACCCAGAGCCATTTACAACCACCCACAACCAACCACAACCGATGACAACCGTCCACAACCATATACAACCAACCACAACCAAGGACAACCGTCCACAACCACTGAAGTCACTCAGAACCATCCACAACCATACAGAATCACCCACAGCCATCTACAACCACCCACAACCATTGCAGTCACTCAGAACCATCCACAACCGTATAGAACCACCCACAGCCATCTACAACCATAAACAACCGTCCACAACCAATGACAACCGTCCACAACCACTGAAGTCACTCAGAACAATCCACAACCGTATAGAATCACCCACAGCCATCTACAACCACCCACAACCAAGAAAAACCATCCACAATGATGGACAACCATATACAACCATGGACAACTGTACACAACATCCACAGCCATATACAACCATCCAGAACCAAGGACAACCGTCCACAATGTTGGACAACCATACATAGCCATGCACAATCCCACAGTCATCCACAAACACGCACACGCCTGAACACAGAGGCGCAAAGGCGCTGCTAGCGAGCCCAGCGTGCTGGCGCTGCCGCCCGTGGGGAAGGGGTGGGAGACAGTCTGAGAGTGGCCGTGACTGGTGGCGGGATTTCAGAGCTGGAGGAGCTTCGGAGCTCTGCGCCCGCCGGTGTGAAGAGGATGTTGTTCTGACTCCAGCAGCCTGTGGCCTTCCTCTGGGCTGGGAGCATTGTGGGTCGGCCTGGTGGGCGCGCCCTGCTCCTGGGGGTTGGGCAGGTCCATCCTGCAGGCGGGAGCCACTTGAGGGGGGGTCTGCACGTGGAGCAGGGGGGCTGCCAGCCGGGAGGCTGGCCCCGCCCTCGGGAGCCCACGGAGCTGAGCGGAGTCGTGAGTCACGAGGGGGCACCGCTGGGAGCTGGAGACCAGGGGGGCGGTGGGCCTTCTCCATGGCAGCCAGGTGGGCTTGGGGTGGGGCGTTGTGAGGGTGGCTGCTGATGGTCGGTTTGGGGCAAGGTGTTGGGTGTCTGAGCCCCCAGGAGGGGAGTTGGCACCAGGAGGGAGTGTGGAGGTCGGGCGATTCGAAGCATCCAGACCTTCCTGGGGTTTGTCCTCACGTGGGCCCTGAGAGTCCTGTCCTGGGTCGTCCTGGACTCAGGAATGTTGGGCAGACAGGGCAGACAGGACCGGGGCAGACAATGGTAGTGGGAAGCGACCCGGATCCTGCTCCTCTAAGACGGTGCTCCTTACGGAGACCTCCTGGGTCCGCGTGGCCAGAGTGACTTTCTATAGCAGCAGCCGCGATGCCAGCCCCGCTGTGAGCACAGGGGGCAGCCACACGGGCGCCGGGGGCGGCTCTTGGGCCAGGCTGGGGTGTCCGCGGGTGCCGGCTGGAGGCTGCTTCTCCCCGCCGCAGGCCCCGCCTGTCCGGGCTCCTGGGCCCCAGGCCTCCTCCCCCGGCCTCCCCTTACAACAGGCTGGGGGAGATGCCAACCCAGGGCTGCACAGAGGCTTGAGGGCGGGAGGCGGTGAGTCCGCTCGGCCCAGCTTGTCCCCGGTGACACGGGCGCTGAGCTCACCCAGATGGCGTCAGGCGCTTCTTGGCCGGCCCGGCCAGGCGGCCCCGAGCTGTGGACCCCGTGGACGGAAGGCCCAGGACGGACGGTGAGACCAGTCCCCACAAAGGGCAGCTGAAGACCGGGTGTTGCTGATTTTGGCCAGTTTCCTTAACTTCATCCCGCCACCCCCGCCCCGTCTTAGAACTCTGGAGCAGGTGCGGCTCGCTGTTGTGATTTATCCACGTGCGTGCAGGCTGTCTGTGTGTGGCTTGGAGACTCGGTTGCTGGCTCCCTTTGCACGGCTGTCGTGTGTTTCGGGTTGAACTGGATTGAAAACGGGACCTCAGTGCGAAGGAAGCCTGATTCCACTTCCTCCCACACACCTGGGTTTCTCTGCTCAGCTCTAACGTCGCCCTCCCAGTTTTGCCCTAACACTCTCAGGTGTAAATACACATGCTTTTGAGGTTTTCAGTATGACTCCAGTGGGAGTCAGAATACGTGAGCGTTCCTCCCCACCCCACTAGGGTCCATAGCAGGGGCCTTGAAGTTTTGTTTTGTTTTTAAATTGTGGGACATGATCTCTGTATTTGAGTTCACTTTTATCAGCTCCAGTTATGATTCCTGGTCGTCAGTATTGAGTATCAACCCAATGTTTAGAGACTTCGGTTTCTTTCTGAAAACCATTCTTCTATGGTTTAGTTTCATTCTCTAGTTTCATGATGTGGTTTTTGCAGAATTAATCTGAAATGACTCAATTTACACAATTAATTATATTTGGCTTCAAACTGCTTCTCCTAGACAAGCCAGGCCCATGTCCCCTGGCCCCGCCCCGGCAGTCACTTGCACACAGTGGCCACAGAGGGTGCTGAGGCCCCGTGGGCTCCGTCGCCAGTGTGCCCGCTCCCTGGGGAAAGGCCCTGGGGGTCAGCCGCAGGCATGCGGGCCCACGCGGCAGGCCCGTGCCAGGGGGACCTGGGTCTAAAAAGCCAGGTGGTGGGGAGGGCCAGGCAGTAAGTGATGGGCTTCAGGGTGAAGGACTCAACCTTCTCTCTTTTTAAAGAAAACCTAGGTGGTGCTAGTGGTAAAGAACCCACTTGCCAATGCAGGAGACCCAAGGGACATGGGTCTGATCCCTGGGTCTGGAAGATTCTCTGGAGGACAGCATGGCAACCCACTCCAGTATTCTTGCCTGGAGAATCTCAAGGACAGAGGAGCCTGGCAGCTACAGTCCGTAGGGTCGCAGAGAGTTAGACATGACTGAAGCGACTTGGCAAGCACAGATGCAAACGTTGAGGATCCTGTTTTTATGTGGGGGACTTTCTGAGGACCTCAGCCCAGGACGCAGCCTCTCAGAAGGCTCTGCGGGACCGCTCGGAACAGGGGAGGGAGGGGTCAGGACGTACAGGAGTTCCGGAAACAGAGACCAGTGGTCAGAACAGCAGAAGGTTACTGTTAACTAAGGAAACCCAGACGCCCCAGGTTAAGAAGTTTATCGCTTTTCTGAGTATGGGACGACCTCCCTGGGCCTGGCACTTGCCCCGGGGGCTCCATCCGGCAGCTGTGACCCTGAGGGCTGCCGCGTCCTCTGTTTACTGAAACGGCAGCAGCACTTCTTCACTCACAGGATCCAGCAACGTCCACCAGCTGTGCCCACGGGCTCTCCCGCCACGGCCGGCGGCCAGGGGCCGGGACCACGAGCCCAGGGTGCCCGCAAGCAGGACTCCCTCCCACCCTGACCCTGACCCCTACCTGTTGCCTCGGTCAGGAGGGGCACGCAAGACTGACCTCCCAGAGGAAGACATCTGCTCCACCCACAGCCTGAAATGATGCCCGTTGACAAAAATGAAGGTCTGGTTTAACGCAACGGTCTGTGTAGCCCCAGAAAAGTGATAGAAAGCCCACAGTTCAGAGGGTCTGTCTAGTTTTCCACATAATGGCAAACGGCAGCTTCATAGCTTCTTTTCCTGAGTTAGATTTCTAGGCAAATGATTCAGATTCTTTAGTGATCCCACTTCATAAGTTACTAAAACAGACTCTTGTCTGACATTTTTGGTCAAGAGCCTTGAAGACCACCTGAGTAAGACACAGTTGGAATATTAAAATATTACGATTGTCACTCGTTTTCCCTGCTAGCCTAAACTCTACAGTTCAGTTTGGTGGAGTGTTGCATGAACAGCTTCTCCTGGAGGCAGAGGAAGTGACGCCAATTGTGATCTGCTCACGTCAGAGCTGCAGGCGTCGAATCCGCCTGGCATCCCTCACTGTGGCGGAGAGCTGCGGAGAGCTGGCCCCAAGAAAAGGAAATAAAAAGCATGTTCTCCTGGAATACCTACAGTACCAGATGACTGTGTTCTGTAGGAGAGAAAGGACACCTAGGCAGGGGCGATTTGTTCCTAAAATCCTTAGTTTTGTAACACTAGGCACCAGAGCGGTACCTGTTGTACAATAATTATATCCCCGGGTGCTACTTTGTATTACTTCCATCTGAATAAGAACGAAAGAAGGCTTTTCACTATGTCAACACATGTTAAATCATGACATATTACCTTTAATTTTCCCATTTGAATTTAAAGTTTTCCTTTGATTTGTCAGCTATTCCTACGTGCAACTTTTACTCCAATACGCAGCACATTCTGAAACCGCGTCCCAAGCCCCACGTGGCTGTCACCAGCGCCCTACCTGTCAGGAATGCCGGGAAATGCACGGGTCTGCCTTGGCACCTTGTTTTTATTTATAAATTGCACTCCATTACTGCAGCAGGACGCAGCAGGCGGTGCGTTTGTATGGAGCTCTGCCCCCGTTTCTGGCTGGAGTGTCTGAGCCCTCAGCCCCAAGCACACAGGCCCCCCCGCACTCGGGGATCACGCAGAAACGCACCGCGCCCCAGGCTCCTCCCTCATACAGTCAGTGGGACCCTTTCAGGGGAAAGGACTTAGAACGAAGATGACGAGCCGGAGAAAAGAACTCCTGAAAGCATTAACTGTGAAATAATATAGCTGCCCACAGGGCCTTGAACTTGTGTTTTTCGTCTGCGGGAACGCTTAAGCAGGTGTCTCTACCTCGCTGCCCATGCTCCCTCGGGAGATATTAAACTCTAACGTTGCAGGCATCTTGGCTTGTAGCATCGTAGCGACCTGGGGCTAATTTCTTAAAAGGGTTAAGCTGGCATGTCCCGCATTGAATTACCACTGTCATTCAATTCATTAGAAGAGTTTACGGACTTACAATATGCCTGTAATTTATAGCCTGCTTAGTGACAAAGCCTGATGCTAACATATGCCTAATTTGCCAAGGTTATCTCAAGTTCCATTCATCTCTCCACTAACAATGAGCCTCTGATTCCCCACTCCGAGGATAAGGTACATGCGGTTTCATATTTAGTGCTATCAATCACAGGGAATTGCCTCCCGCCTGCCTCACACAAAGCAGTTTCCCCGCAGCCTCTGATGACGGATGAGAGGGCGGCTGGGCCGGTGGAGGGCATGGGCCTCCAGTGTCCCCGGGGGCACCTGGGTCTGCGGACAGCCTTGGTCCCAGGGCCTCTAAGAGCCCTGGGTTGCAGACAGCCCTGGGCTGGTCTTGTCCTGGAGCCCCCGGAGGAGATGAGTGAGCTCACATGTCCCCGGGACGGCCTGGTAGAGGCCCGGCCCCAATGGCACCTGGTTTCCAAACATCTGAGCTCATTTCCCTCTGGGATGTGGGAACCGTGCCCGCTCAGGGGCAGGTGGGCTCCCAGGGGCCTGTTTGTGTGCGGGGCCTGCTGGGGACACTGTCCTGAGAGAAGCTGCACGTCTGCCCAGAACCCCACTCCCCTGGCCTCCGCAGGTTCACCTGCAGGAGCCACCTCGCCAAAGTGACCCACAGTCAGCTCAGCCGCTCAGTCGTGTCCGACTCTCTGCGACCCCAGGGACTGCAGCACGCCAGGCCTCCCTGTCCATCACCAACTCCTGGAGCTTGCTCAAACTCATGCCCATCGAGTCGGTGATGTCATCCAGCCATCTCATCCTCTGTCATCCCCTTCTCCTCCCACCCCCAATCCCTCCCAGCATCAGGGTCTTTTCCAACGAGTCAACTCTTCGCACCAGGTGGCCAAAGTACTGGAGTTTCAGCTTCAGCATCAGTCCTTCCAATGAACACCCAGGACTGATCTCCTTCAGGATGGACTGGTTGGATCTCCTTGCTGTCCAAGAGATTCTCAAGAGTCTTCTCCAACACCACAGTTCAAAAGCATCAATTCTTCGGTGCTCAGCTTTCTTTATGGTCCAACTCTCACATCCATACATGACCACTGGAAAAACTATAGCCTTGACTAGACGAACCTTTGTTGGCAGTACTGTCTCTGCTTTTTAATATGCTGTCTAGGTTGACCAATTCCCTTCAGGGATTCCTGATGAGAAGACCAACAGTTGAGCATGAGAACTACAAAGTTTCATTCTTGGTCCAGGAGCCTTATTAACACCTCTGGAGGCATGTGAGCGGAGGGGCCCTGCATGTCTCCTCCTGCTCATGACTTGGATGGCTCATGACCTTAAAAAAGAGGAAGAAAGGGAAGCTTTGTAGGTGGCCTGGATGGTGACAGAGATTCTGTTTGTTCGGAATCCTAAACTTGAGAATTTTAAGTAAAATATGTACAGGAAAAATGCACATTCAGCAAGAGAGAAAGCTATGGCCTCTGGTATGGGAGAAAGGAATTCTATAGAAAGTTTACTCCTGTTAACCCAGTTACAAGTTCAATAGCTCTCGAGATGAATGATGAAAGTGTCAAAGTGTTAGTTGCTCAGTTACGTCCCACTCTTTACAACCCCGTGGACTGTAGCCTGCCAGGCTCCTCTGTCCATGCGATTCTCCAGGCAAGAACACTGGAGTGGGTTGCCATGCCCTCCTGCAGGGGATCTCCTGACCCGGTGATCAAACCTGTGTCTCTTGGGTCTCCTGCATGGCAGACGGGTTCCTTGCTCCTGAGCTCCCCGGGAAGCCCGTGTCTACATTCCCTTTCATGTTCTTTACCCTGATGGTTCATCACAGGATGTTGAGTATAGCTCCCTGAGCTCTAGGTAGGACCTTGTTCTCTATCCATCCTGTGTACGACCGTTTGCGTCTGCTAAGCCCAAACCCCCCGTCTACCCCTCCCCACCCCTTCCCCTTGGCAGCCACAAGCCTGTTCTCTGTGTCTCTGAGTCTGTTCCTGCTCCACAGATGAGCTCCTTTCTGCCACTGAAGTTTGGTGGTGCTGACTCAGGGTGAGGCAGCCATTCTCAAATGCTTTAGCCTGTGGGCAGCTTTACGCACTCCACAGCTACTGAGACCCCAGACAGCTCTTGTTGGCATAACTTACACCATCTATAGTTACAATCCCATGGAGAAGGGGTAGGTCACCCACTCCAGTATTCTTGGGCTTCCCTGATGGCACAGCTGCTAAAGAATCCGCCTGCAATGTGGGAGACCTGGGTCCTATCCCTCGGTTGGAAAGATCCCCTGGAGAGGGGGAAGGCTACCCACTCCAGTATTCTGTCCTGGAGAATCCCATGGACTATTTAGTCCATGGGGTTGCAAAGAGTCAGACATGACTGAGTGACTTTTACTTTCATAGTTACAATAATAGATATTAGAACTAATAATTTTAAATATTTATTTATAATAATAATAAATCATACAAGGCAAATATAACTATACAAATATAAAAACCCATGTTCAGGGCTTTTGACCAAGTGTCCTTCAGGACAAAAGGCCCCGGCAGCCCCTGCCCTAGGGGCTGGGACCCAGTGAAGGCTGGAGGCCCACTGCTGGGCGCGGCTGCCGGCTCTGCACAAACAGCCGTTGGGAAGGATTGAGGGCAGGAGGTGAAGGGGACGACAGAGCATGAGATGGTTGGATGGCATCGCCGACTCAATTGACACGAGTTTGAGCAAGCTCCGGGAGCTGGTGATGGACAGGGAGGCCTGGTGTCCACGGGGTCACAAAGAGTTGGTCGACTGAGCAACTGAACTGAACTGAAATAGCATAATTTTATGAAAAGCGATATTTTCCAAACCGAAATTAAATTTAATGAGAAGGATAGTCTTGGTTTACATGTTTGCAAGCCTTTTTAATGTGTGACTTAGCGAGAAGGGCGTTGAATTCTCCTCTCTTTCTTCATTATGTTGTTTTGGTTGAAGTATAAGGCAGTTCAGTTCCCCTCCAAGACGTGGTTGGAAAAAGGATGAGTGTTTTTTTGAAGGAAATGTGGATAAGCTGCTTTGACGCTCCACCAGTGTGACCGGCGGTGGCTCTTCTGTTAATATTATTGTTACCTTTCGGTTACACTTGGTCTTTACTGCTGCATGGGGGGCTACTTTCTAGTCATGGTTTGTGGGCTCAGCTGCCCTGAAGCATGCTAAATCCTCCCGGACCAGGGGCCAAACCCATGTCCCCTGCCCTGGCAGGTGGGTTCTTAACCACTGGACCATCAGGGAAGTCCAGACAAACAGTAGTTTCATGACAGGTAGTTACGAACCTAACACTGATGAACTAACAACACTGATGAATCTAAAGCTCCGCTGATGGATTGCTCATTCTCTGCGGCACTGAGACTCACTGGATTTGGAACGGATCTTTTGCTTGCAGACTGACTGACACTGCTTTTATATCCAAAGCGGTCGAGGCCACTCAGAGCACGGATTTCTAAACTGGCACCATCTCACCCTTAAACGGCGAGAAGAGGGCTGCATGGAGGAGGTGTGTTTTCAGGAGCCGTGCTGACACCGGGGGACTGTGGGAGCCGCCGTCTGGGGGCCTGAACACAGTGTCTGGCCCACGCACCCTTCAACCAGTCACGACCTCTCAGAGCGACGGTGGAAAGCCCCCATCTCCCCGCCGAAGTGAAGCCTACGCAGCCACTCCACTTGCGCGGGAGCAGGGAGAAGCTTCATTAAAAGAAGGAGAAGAAAAACCCGTGTTCAGGGCCTTTGACCAAGCGCCCTTCAGGACAAAAGGCGCCCGCGTCCCCTCCCCGGGGGGCTGGGACCCAGGGGAGGCTGGAGGCTGGCTGCCAGCTCGGCACAGACACAGCCGCCTAATTGCTGCCCGTCTCCCGGCCCGCGCTCCTGGCAGCCCCGGGAGGCACCTGTGCTGCAGACCTGGGGCCCGCGCCCCCGCAGATGTCGCCGGCCCTTTGTTGCTCCCCATTAGGAGCCCTTAATGGGCCGGGCGAGCTGGGCTGAGCGCCCGGCGGCGGACAGCAAACATTGTTCCCGCGGCGGGCGAAGGGTCAAACGGTTCTTCAGCCTCTAAAGCCCAGCCAGATAACTGCGGGTGATTAGCAATTTTAATTACCAGGTGCAGGTCGGGACCCCTCCTGTAATTGGGCAGGTCGTTAACCCTCCCGGAGATGTGACCGGGGAGCGAGTTTACCAATATGCTGCCGGTCTTTTAAAGTCAATTAAATTAAAGCAACGAAAATCACCAGAGGCGGCCTGGAGTCTGCTGAGCCAGAGAGGACTGGCTTTCGGTACCAGTTGCCCCGTGAATGGTGGTGACAGAGCCCCGTGCAGCACCCCGGGAGGCCCTGGAACCGTGTCTGGCTGGGCGGGTGGCCTCAGGGGCTGCAGGCATGGTCATGGGCCGTCCCTTCTGACTGTCTGGGTCCTCGTGGAGCGGCCCACGGGCATCTGTCGCCGGCTCTCAGGGGGTTCACAGGCCCATGAGACACAGTCCGGAGTCCCTGGTCCAGCCGTGGGAAGCGCCCGGAACCCCACGGCCCCGAGGGCCCCTGCCTGCCGCGTCCACCAGGCTCGCCTTAACACCTAACCAGAGCCAGTGTCGACCGATGCTGATAAATGTCCCCAGCTTCATTTGCAGAGGCCAGGAGCCTGTTAAGAAGCTTCAGAGCCTCTAAGAGCCAGAAGAGCAGTTTTCTTGGGCCTCCGTGGCCCCAAAGGTCACTGGGGGAGCCCTCCTCGCCCCGTGAGGGTGTGCATTGGGAACAACCCAGGGGAGCTCGCATACAAAGAGGTATCTTTGAAGAGAAGAAGCTCCAAGCGGGGGTCCCCATCAGTGGGGGGTGGGGGCTTAGGGTAGGGATTGGGGATTCACATGTCTTTCGTCCACATCACAGAACTGAAGCTGCCCTGTGGCGGGCAGCTCCCCAGGGCCCCTCGGGGACCGAGCCTGGCCGACACGTGCCCGGAATCAGCGTCTGTGGGGCTGAGACGTGGAGTCGGGCAGGGTGGCCTGCTGGAGTCACAGACGGTCTCCGTCACCTGCAAACACAGCTGGAGCCACGGCCGCCGCACGACCGAGCGGAGGGTCATCTCCAAGGTTTGGGGAGCAGCTTCCGCACCTTCTTTTAAAAAGCAGACAGCTCCCTTCATTTAAAGAACACTGGTTTATGCACACAGCACAGGCTGAGACTGCAGGGAATCATACTCCAGCCCTGAGAGGAAGGGAACGTCCTGGAGAAGGAGCCCAGGCGGGTGGTGATGCCGCATGCCCGGGTGGGCCTGGGGGGCGTGGGCCGGTGGGCACCACCCGGAAAGTGCTGTGAGCGTCCAGGGGGGCCTGCAAAGGGGGCTGCCGGGACCCCAGGCACTGCTGACCCTGTGTGCGGCGGAATCCCAGCCGGAGGCCCAGCGCCCACCCAGATCCACCAGCACGAGACCCGGAGATCAGGCCTGGCGGGTCTGTCCTCAGTCTCTCTGCACGCTGCTCACAGCCGCTGTGGACTTCAGAGCGAGACCCCGGGGGGCCAGGGTGCTGGACATGGCAGGGGCTGGGACCCTTGAAGCGACCTGAGACCAGAGTCCACCTTTCTGGCTTCTGAGTCCCCTAAGAAGGGTGGAGACACACTGACACATTTCTGAGCCTCCCCAGCCCCATCCCGAGGAGGCGGCTGTGTTCTCAGAGGGTGTGGGGTCAGAGGTCGGCTCAGGGGTTGGGGGAGAAAGGGGCAGAGGTTGGCGGGGAGGCTGGGAGCGCAGCGTGATGAGCGCCTGGACATGCTGGTGGGGTCAGCCCAGGCCGTGCCTGAGGCTCGCTGCCCACTCCCCGGCCGTCCTCACCCATGGAGGAGTCGGCCTTGGGGCCGTCAGGCCAGGACCCGGGTGGAGCTGCGCCCAGACCCTCTGTCCCGGACCAGTCCCGGGGCCACCGTGCTGGGCAGGGCTGCATTTCCAGCCCCGGCCCTGGGGATCGGGTGTGCGGTGCCGGCCGACCGAGGTTGCTGCCCCCAGGTTGTCTGGGGACTTGGACACATGGCCCTGCGGCTCCGGTTGGCACACCCTGTCCTGCTCACGGGCCAGCCTGGTGCCCACGACTGAGGCCGCTGGGCCCGGGGCAGATGGTTGGAGGCTCGGCCTGGCGCCGCGCAGGGGCCACGTGCAGACACCCTCAGGACGAGATGGTCTTCTGAGGGAGCCTCCTGATGGCTCACCTCTGAGAACAGTGTCAGGATTTCCTTAAACTAGACCCAGACTCTCGTAACCTCCGCACAACCTCCCTGGGCGGGGGCCGGGGCTCGTGGGCTTCCCTGGGTAACACCCTGGGGCTGCTTCGTGGCCCAGGTCAGGGTCGGCTCACGCTTGTGCTGGTGAACACGGCGCTCTCTCCTCTCTGAATGTCGTCCCTGCAAACTCAGAGCCTCGCTGGGTCAGCAGCCCACAGACATCCTACATCTCGGGTCTGCTGCTGACTCATCGGAGGGAACTCTGTGTGGAGCTGAAGTTCTAGAGACAGACTCTGGAAGCTAACGTAGACACAATATTTATATTCAAAGTGTATGTGCATTCAGTACGTTCAGAAGTGAGCTTAGACACTGTGAGGACTGCTTTCCTCGAGTGTGACTGAGGTCTCTTCTCTCCTGTTTCATGGTTGGTTCTGGAACAGAGATCACGGCAGTGAAGAGAGACCCCAGCATGGAGAAGGACGAGGAGGGGACGGGGCGCCAGGTGATGGGTGGGTGGCTGAGATGCTCGGGGTGAGAGCCGCAGAGAGAGATGGGGTGTCAGACGGGCTGCTGGCGCCCGTCTCCCGTCTGCTCCGGACGGAAAGCCGGCCACTGTTGCCGGAGGAGCCTCTGCCCCGACTCCATCCTGTTGGTGCCGGGAGGAGGTGGGGACGTGTCCCTGGGTGGATGCTTCTTCCAGAGCTGGGAGGTGGGCTTAGGGGGGACTTTGGCCTTAGCTCTGCTTTTCACCGCTTCTGTGGGGCCGCTTGACCCCTTCTCTGTTGTTGGAACTCGAATCTGGGCTACTTTATTGATATTAGTTACCTGCTGTGCCTCTGAGCACCTGCTCGCTTCCTTGCTGGGCTCAGAAAATGCAGGTTTTGTGCACCTGAATTATAATCTTGCTGTGATAATACGCCTGTATTGATTCAACAAAATGACTTGTCTATTTTGCTTTCACTTCGACATCTATAAGAAGGAAAGGCTGACAATCAGGAACATAAATATTTTGGACTTCGCATCTTGAGGCATGAAGATGTTTTAAAAAAAACGTGTAATAATTGAAAAATAAAATTTTACCAGGAAATGCAGTCTGTCTGAACCCGGAGGATGAACTTCTTACAAAAAGCACTTATTTCAGAGCAGTGTTAAAATGTTACAATCGCCTAAGCACCTAAAAGGCAGAAAATAGACAGCATTACCTTAAACATGCAACAATCCAAATATAAATATGTAAAGTGCTGTCGGAGTCCAGGTCGTCTCTCTGCTTTATTAACAGCACACAGGATGCTGTTTCCCACAGCACTTAATTCTGGAGACCGTCTCTGGCTCCGAGGGGCTTCTCCCCCAGACCCCATGCTGCTCTGACTGACACCACCCGAGGGATCGTGGAAAATTTCACCCCCACATTTTATACCAGTTTGATGTTTTCTTATGTGTTCGAGTTCATTTAAAGGGCTTAGTTTTGGTTGGATTTCGGCGCTTAATTGTAATTGTTGTATGTTACTCGATATTTTGACAAAGTAACCTCATTGACCACATCTAATGCCATCTCTGAAGAAAGATACGTGTTTTTGTAAACAAATGGGGAAGCCAGCTTTATTCAAAAAGAGCATGACTGTTTTCCTGGCCCATCTCCCCTGTTTCTACGATGAGGCCCCATCATGGGTGTGAATAGCAGCTTACATCCAGATTTTTATCAATCCTGCAACTGCTGGGGCTGGAATTGCAGCTTCATGGTTTTATTTCTGGTGACGGTGGCCCATCGGCCTTTGCTCAGCAGACCAGAAGCAGTGACAGCTCGCAGGCTGCCTGAGGGGAGTTTTGGGGGCGGCAGGACTACGCCCCCTCATTTGACAACAGAACCCCAGCCTCCCTGGGGGAGACGATGCCCCCTCCTCCCACCAGCCAACGGGTGCTGAGGTTGACCCTTACACCTGCTCTGGGGTGGGGGGTGGTGGACCTCAGAGCCCTGTACAGAGGGGAGGGGAGTGGGGGCATCAACTACCCCTGTCCACGAGCCTTGCCCTGACGCTGGGAGCCATCAGGGAAGAAGCAGCTTTAGAATCATCTCTGTCTCAAGATTTGCAAAGAGGGGAAGGGTGAGGTGCAAGTAGGCCCGGAAGTGAATCACCAAGCCGCCTGGCTCCCCCAGGGGACCTGGCCACGCTCCCTGTCCTTCTCCATCCCATGTGTCTATACACCTTGGGATGCACATGCACCCAGCCTTGAGCAGAAAGGACCTCTCGTAGCTCATGAGCTGAGATGTTTCCTGACAAACAGTTTCAACAGCCCCCCCGCCAGTCCCAGCACGGAGACCTGTGCGAAGACGTGCTCAAGGGCTCTTCTCTCCCCTAAGATGCTGACCTGGACGGGAATCATATTCCACAGATGGGGTCCTGGCCGGCTCACCCGACAAGTGGTTATGGAGGCCACGCCGCAGAGGGTGCCCTGGGCACCTCATCTGGTGGGACAGGTGAAGTCCACTTAACAGACATGCCTGACCTTGCTGCTTGATTTCCAAAGAACTGCTGCCTTTCTAAAATTTCCTTGTGTGAGGCGGCACCCCCTCTGGACTGTTTAAGACGGGTAGAAAGGGAGAGAGGCAGGAAATGTCTCCAGCTCCAATATGGAAAATGCTGTATTTCTCCTTTAAGGGAAGCTGGGCAAGGAAGATCTGTCAACTCTGGGCTTTGGTGATGGGGATCAGCCCACTCCTCCAGCGTGAGGGGTGGCCTTGTGGCTCACGGCCCGGCTCGGGGTGGACGGACGTCCGCTCACACGTGCCTGTGCACAGGTGCTGTGGGTGGGATGGACACGAGGAAGAAGCACCAGAGAACCCCAGAGGAGGGGCTTCCCAGGGCCCGGTCCTCGGAGGGAGGTTGGTTTCCAATCAGCATCTGTCTTCTTTTGTGCTGTTTTTTGCCCTCATGCCTACGAGGTGGCCCAGGCGCAGACCCTGCTGACACTTACCGGAGAGGGTCTCTCTCAGCTGCTGCCTGCTCGGCCATGGCGTTTACCTGTTGAGAGCGGCCAAGAGCGTGTGGTTCATCATGTTGCTCCATCTTCGCTTTGGTCGTGGTTCCCGCCTCCTTGTGAGAAATGCCCGCAATACAGCTAATTCTCCTGCGCAGACAATGTCTAAGTTAATGCTCTCACTGAATGAACAGCTAAGACGTAAGCCAATGGTCTGTGTGTGTTTGTTGTTTTGGTTTTGTTTTTTTTGGGGGGGGAAGAAGGGGTTATATATGTATTATATATGGAACACATTTGATGGTCAGGTCAGTGGACAGAAAAAGGAGTGTGAATACTTTGGCTGAACCGCCATCTGTGTGTGTGTGTGTGAATGTGTGTGTGAATGTGTGTGAATGTGTGTACAGTGTGTGTGTGTGCGCATGTGAATGTGTGTGAATGTGTGTGCAGTGTGCATGTGTGTGAATGTGTGTACAGTGTGTGTATAGTGTGTGCATGTGTGTGTGAATGTGTGTATAGTGTGTGCGTGTGTGCACATGTGAATGTGTGTGCAGTGTGTGCATGTGTGTGTACTGTGTGTGAATGTGTATACAGTGTGTGTGTGTGCACATGTGAATGCGTGTGAATGTGTGTGCAGTGTGCATGTGTGTGAATGTGTGTACAGTGTGTGTGTATAGTGTGTGCATGTGTGTGTGCATGTGTGCATAGTGTGTGTGTGCGCATGTGAATGTGTGTGCAGTGTGTGTGAATGTGTGTGCAGTGTGTGTGTGCATGTGTGTGTAGTGTGTCTGAATGTGTATACAGTGTGTGTGTGCATGTGTGTGCAGTGTGTGTGAATGTGTGTGCAGTGTGTGTGTGCATGTGTATGTAGTGTGTCTGAATGTGTATACAGTGTGTGTGTGCATGTGTGTGTGAATGTGTGTACAGTGTGTGCGTGTGTGCGCATGTGAATGTGTGTGCAGTGTGTGTGTGTGTGTGTGTGTGTGTGTGTGTGTGCAGCCCAGGCCTTCAGTGAGTGATGAAAAGTCAGGAGGGGATGGTGAAGGTGAGTTAAGGGTCGGAGGAAGGCAGGGCCCCCACCACTCCCCCACCGCGCCTCCAACACGACGCGCACCTGTGAAATGAAAGAGACGCTTCCTCGTCCGCAGACGGACACAAGGCCACGATGGATGTGTAGGAGCTTCCTAAAGACCAGCCTGAACTTGCTAAAGGGATAATAAAATTCCTTTAGATATTTTTTGGTTCTCGCATTTTAATGAAAAGATTGATTTCTAGTCATTATTTATCTATTGTCAAATTTTCACAAACAGCTGTAGTGACAATTGCTGACTTTCTACTCTGTGTTTAGAGGAAACTGTCAATTCACAAACATGGAATTGTGCTATTATCTACATCGAAGGCGTTTTTCTGTAAATATACAGATTTAGTGCTGGTTTTCAATAAATGTACAAAGATGCTAATTACCACTAGAACTATTTGTTAACACTCAGAAATACATATAAAATAAATAAAGGAAATGCCATTTTTCTATTAGAAATTCAAAAATATTTGTCTTGAGGCTGCCTCGCACATAATATTTGGAAATTGTGCCATGATTATGCAGTTGACTTTACCTCTTGTTTTCCGGTCCTTCCCAGCGACTCTTCACCGGCCTCTCCGGGAGGCGCCTCTCGCTTTCTCGGGAGAGACTTTGGTCTGCGGCGGGGTTTTCCCGAGCCTGCCCGCATCGCAGGAGAAAGCCGGGCGCTGTGGGCCGCAGGCGCTGGGTGGAGCGACACTCTGCAGGTGCAGGACTGCGGTGAGCCGTGCGTCGTGTTGACCCGCACCCTCTGCCCCGTGGGCCCGCCTGCCCGGGGCGCTCTCCTTAGTTTATTCCCACCTGTGTTGAGTGTGAGGGGCATTTTCACCACTCGCTGTTAGAAACCTTTGAAAAACGTACAGAGTTATGAACAACACTCCTACAATCACGGGGGCACAGCGCTCTCCACTGTCCTCCCTCTGGTCCAGCGGTGGTGGAGCTCCGGCCCCGCGGAGGGCAGTGTGGGCTGAGCCCCCCAGGCCCGTCGAGGGCACACAACTGGGCCCCTCCCCAGGACATGCCTTTGGCTGAAGGGAGACTTCTCCCACTCCGGGGGGAGGGCACCTGCAGGACACAGGGGGAGGCCGGCTGCTGGGGGAGTCGGAGCAGCCCCTGAAGGAGGGGCTCAGAAGGGACCGAGCGTCTCCTCCTCCAGGTCGGCCACCCTGCAGCCGCGCCCAGCACCTTTGCAGCAGCTCCTCGAGCCCGTTGGGAGGTCTTGGTGAGAGGGCTCGGAAGTGGGGCCCTGGGCGACCGAGGCTGCTTTTGTTCAAGCAAACGGCCCTCCACGAGCTCTGGCAATCAGCGCTCTCATGGGTAAAGTGAGGTCTCAAAGGGCCGTGAGGAGGAGCGATGATGTACACTTGGTCTCAGGGCAGCGTCCAGCTCGTGGTGAGATCAGATAGGTTACTGTCGTCACCACCATCCTCATCATCACGTATCCACTCTCATCTAGAAAGTGCAGAGGGCGCCCTGTGCAGCCCCCAATGTGTCCAGAAGCATTTCTGCAGGCGTGAGGGGGAGCAGGGCCAAGCCGCGTTAGTAACTGAGGAGTCGCTGGGCTCCGTGTGAGCCTGGAGTCACTGCAGACGCAGGGGCCAAGCGTTTACGTGGATGGGAGCCCGGTCCCCGACTCCGGAAAGCCGGCTCCTCGCATAGACCGGCTTACAGCAAGATTAGCGTGTGCCCAGGAGGAGCCAGGGGCTCTGTGCCCGGCAGATAAGACATCTGGACCTGGCCAGAGCAGAGACGTGCCCCCCGACCCCCTGCCGGGAGCGGGTGGACAGGCGCCCCAGTCAGAACCTCTGGGGGGCACGTATGGTTGTTGTGCGTGCCGTGCTCCGGTCAACTGTTGTGGAAGTGTGCGGGAACCGCTACGCGGAGCTGGGTTCTTCGTGAAAAGCAGAAAGGTGCTTGAACATCACTCAACTGATGGCAAACCGGGTGTCGGTGCCCCGCGGAGGCAGAGCACACCCGGAAGTCTGCTTCTCCCTTGTCTCTGCGGGGGCCCCGCCCCCTCCCCCCGCCTTTGCTGCTTGGAGACCCCAGACGTCCCCCGCCTCTTCCTCCCTCGGGTGCCCGTCATCGGCGCGGCCCCGGCGTGACCCCTCTGTCTTCTGGTCACTTTCCTCTCTGCTCTGTTTGTGAGAGATGTCTGCTTTGTGGCTGAAAAGCAACTGATGTTGGCCATGTCCTGTGCTGAGGACAAGGAAGACCACACGTCCCCGAGTGACTGCGCTCCAAAGATGTTCACATTTCAGTGTGGGTGAAAAGGCAGGCTCCCCTGTGAAAGTGACAGGCTGACTTTGTGCTCATGCTTCCCAGGTGGTGTCAGTGGTAAAGAACCCGCCTGCTCATGCAGGAGGAGCAAGAGACGTGGGTTCAACCCCTGGGTCGGGAAGACCTGCTGGAGAAGGGAATGGCAACCCCCTCCAGGATTCTTGCTGGGGAATCCCATGGACAGAGGAGCATGGTGGGCTACAGTCCGTGGGGTCGCAGAGACTCAGACAGAACTGGATGACTGAGTGTGCACAAGTGCATTCGTACACCTGCTCGGGGCACAGGTCCTGAGCGAAACCCCAGGCTGAACACATTAAACACGTGAAAGGCCCCACCCAAGGGCGTTTCTCTGGAGTTGGTTCAACATCAGAAGATCCTATTTATTTAGCTTACTGTCCTTCCAGATTAGGAAAAGCCGTGTGATCTTAAAACTCGCAGAGACATTTGATAAGATTCAATATACATTTGTCACAAAAATCTTGTTAAAATAGAAACGGGAGAAATTATGTTTAAGTGGATGAATCTCTCATAACAGCAAAAAGAAAAAAGACAGAAAAAGAAAAACTCTAAACTACAACAAAACTCACTGCTAATAGTAAAACATTTTAGAATTTTCCCCACAAAATCAAGTCCAGAATGCTGGCTATCACCGTTTCCGTTCAACGCTGAATTAACATAAAAGACAAGAAAAAGTAGGAAATGTAAACACTGAGAAAAAAACGCAAACTGTCACCATCTTGATGACGAGACTGCAGATTGACGTCACCCCCGTGAACACTTGGAACCTCTTTCAGAATCCATAGGACACCTGACAACGTTGAGCAGTGTGTATCGATATTAAAAAACAAATGGCATTTCTCCTACCAGAAACATTTAGAAATCTTAATTGATAAGAAAAACGAGTTGAAATCTGCATCTGGTCAAGATGGAGAAATAGGACCTGAATTTGCTTTCTAGCCCCAACTAAAAAGCAGACAAAGCATATGAAATGTGTTCTAAACCTTGGGCTTAACTGTTACATCAGCTCCACAACTACATCATCGATGGATGTTTAGACCTGATAACTTTTGCTGTTTGTTCAACATCACATTTTTCTGCATTTCATGCAAAGTTCTTTAATTCATTTTTCACTTGTATGGAGTGCCTGCTTCAGTAATTCTTTAGAAGTGAGATTGTGGTTTCTGAGTTCTTGCCCATCTAAATATAGACATATTTGTCCTAACATTTAAACCATAATTGACTAATCATATAATTCATCATCCTTTACCTGTAACTCTGCAAATACGACTTTATTGCTATTTTGCATTTGGTGCTGCCGTTGAAAAATCAAGTGCCAGCCTGAATATCTTCCCTTTATAGGTAATTTGTACATTTACAAAATTGATCCCTCTTAGTGCAGTTTTATTTTTTCTCCTTATTCTAAGAAATTGCCAACTTATTCAGGGAATGCAAGAGTGTGGTTCTTATCCCAAGCCTAACTGACTGTCTGGGGGCCAAAACTCTTCCCTGGACCTGGCTTGGGGTTTCACGGGTCACGTGGATGGCAGGGCCGTGGGCCGCCCACCCCTCACCTGCCTGGACAAGCAGAAGGCTGTGGGGCTGGAGTCAGGCAGACACGCGGCTTCTCTCCTGGGGGGTGGCCAGCGCTTCTTCTCCTCCCCGAGTCACTCCCCCTAAACCCTAAGATGGTCTGGGGTGGAGGTGCAGGAGGGGGAGTGTGGGAACCTCGTGTGAGTGGAAAGACTTTTGGAGAGGGTCCAGGCTGCCAGCCAGAGGGGCCTGGGGCTTGGGACTCTGCTTGGACATCTGAAAGCCCAGGGTCGTGGGTTAGCCCTCAGCCACTTTCCCGGGAATGCACGCGTGCGTGCTGAGTTGCTTCAGTCATGTCCGACTCTCTGTGACCCTATGGACTGTAGCCCGCCAAGCTCTTCTGTCCATGGTATTCTCCAGGCAAGAATACTGGAGTGGGCTGCCATTCGCTCCTCCAGGGGATCTTCCAGGCCCAGGGATCAAGCCTAGGTCTCTTACATCTCCTGCGTTGTCAGGCGGGTTCTTTACCACGAGCGCCGCCTGGGAAGCCACGCTCCAGGGTTAGGTGATGCTAGGGCTTCCTCACGCCTGGCCAGCTCTCTACCTGCTGTCGGGTGTTCACCACACAGGCCCTTCCCTGAGCACCGACAGCACCTCACTGCCCTCGGCCACAGAGAGAAGGCAGACAGCCTCTTGATCTCTTGTGGCCTTGGGGGCTGCAGAGGGGGACTCAGGCTTCCCAGGGCTTCATTCCCAGAGCACCCGGCCCCCCTGACTCATCAGACGGTGTCGAGACCTCCAATTCCTGACACCCATTAGGCTCACCAGGCTCACAGACCCTGATGTACGCATTTCCTCCCCTCTCCAGCATCAGAGCAGCTCCTCTGGAGCAGAGCAGAGAATGGCACCTTCTCTGGGAATTTTCACCGGGTCCCTGCCAGGCGCTGACACAGACCGCACTTGCTGGGATGCTATGCGAGGAGGGACATGATTCTGGTCTGCACTGATATTGTGCTTTTACAATATCTAGGCATCTAGGTCTGCGGAGACAAGGCCCCTGAAATCACGTGTCTGCACACATGGAAAAATGCTCCCCGTGTCCAGGGCTAGTCTGCTCCATGTCACAGGCAAAGTGCAGCTGCTGAGCGCTGTGAAGCTGTTGGGAACAGACCTTCGGTGGCTCACATGCTTGGCACCGGAGAGGAATCCTGGGCCTGAGGACACAGGGCAGATCCTGGAGCCACTCTGAGGTCAGCTGGGGCTGGCACCTGCCCACGGCTCGCTGGCTGGGAGAGGAGGTTACAGACGGTGATCTCTCAACATCGCCAACGAAATCAGCTCCTAAAGGAAATCAACCTGAATATTCACTGGAAGGACTGGTGCTGAAGCTGAAACTCCAATACTTTGGTACCTGATGCAAAGGGCTGACTCATTGGAAAAGACCCTGATGCTGGGAGGCATTAGGGGCAGGAGGAGAAGGGGACGACAGAGGATGAGATGGCTGGATGGCATCACCGACTCCACGGACGTGAGTTTGAGTAAACTCTGGGAGTTGGTGATGGAGAGGGAGGCCTGGTGTGCTGTGGCCCATGGGGTCGCAAAGGGTCAGACAAGACTCTTGGTGACCCCATGACTAAACAACAACAACAGCACGGGTCTAGTTTACTTTTTAAGCATCTAAAACTTCTCAAGAAAGTGGTTTCTCCCAGGCCTTGACTCAGCAGTCCCTAGACACATAGACAGGAGCTGTGTTTCCTCCCAGGCTGTCGGGGCCTGGGTCCCAGATGCAGACGGCTGTGTCCAGGCGGGGTGGAGGTGGGCAGGCCCAGAACAGCGTGGGGCAGGGCACTATCTGCCTGCTGAGCCTCAGGGGTCTCTGGGGGGCGGTTTAGGGGCTGGAGAGGGTGGGGGTCCAGAAGGGAGAGTGATAACTCCTGCTTAATCAGGCTCACGTGTACCGGCTCTGTGGACAATGACAGTCAGGCGGTGAACGCCACCTGGCCGCTAGAACGAGACCCGGCTGGGTGCTGGAAGCAGGCGGGGTGCCCGGTTCATCATCTCATAGCCCCTGAGGTGCTGCGGAGCCTCCTCCAGGGTAGGGAGAGCGCCGAGCGCCTGGCGGGCTGGAGGGGAATGCACCCGGGGCCGAGCGCCTGGGCCTGCGTGTGCCACCCGTTCAGGCACATGTGTGCATGTGCACTCTGTGCGTGCCTACGTGGGCATGTAGTGCAAACTGTGGCGTGACTGTTAACCAGCTCCACCAGCGGCGGCGTCTCAGAAGCCCGGAGTCTTCAGGACTCACAGGAGGATGCTGACGTGAGTCTCCTCTGAGCGGGGCCCCCGCCCCTGGGTCCCGCCTGGCTGAACCTCTGCCCCGTGCCCAGAGGGGCGCACTGGGGGGCTCTCCTGGCTCCCTGCCCCACCCCTGCTGGCAGGGAGCAGACGGCAGGGAGGAGAAGCAGGGAGCCTAGCATCTCGGCGCTCTGGGCTGTGCTCTGGCCGGGCTGTCTACCTGTGTCCGGCCCCCGCCGCCCATCCCTGCATCCCTCACTGGGACCGAGTGGGGCTGGCTGTGCCACTGCCCTGTCCCTTTGGGCCTCTGAGCGCCCCGTCACCCCGTGACGCCCCTCTGTTGAGTTGTGAGTGGTTCTGTTTTCCTGCAGGACTCAAGTCGTCCCTGCCCTCCTCAACTGGTCCCCTCTTCACATACAACGCTGCTCAGACAAGCTTCCTATAAGCAGGTCAGCAGGACAAACCCAACGGCCCTGTGCTCGGGGACACTGCCCCAGGAGAGGTGGGCAGAGCCAGAGGGAGGCTGGGGGTCCCTGGAGCCGAGGCTCAGACCTCTCAGCCAGTCTGCACCGCTGCGGAGCTGGAGTATCACCGCCCCTGACCGACAAGGAGAAGGGCAGGGTAGGCCAGAGGCTGCCCCAGGGCCACTCGGGGAGACACAGCTCAGCTAGACTGTGCCCGTGGTTCACGTCCTGGGCTGTCTTCACGGTGGCTTCTCCACACCTGGCATCGCAGAGGGCTGGCCGACAGCGCCCGTGTCTCCAAGCAGACGCCAGTCCAGCCGGCCCCACAGGACCCCCACCTCCAGCCACACCTCGTACCATCCCAGAACGGCCTCCAGTCACAGGCGTTCAGCGTCCACGGGGAGTAGACCCGGGCCCAGCAGCGTGTCCCTGGGAACGTGTCCCTGTCTCGCGTCCTTGGACCAGAGCCTCACGGCGGAGCACAGGACTCTGAGGCATCATGTGCGTGCCTCCCACGCGAAGCGGTGAGCGCCCGCCCGGACACCGTGTGCACGCGCCCGCCTCCCACGTGAAGCGGTGAGCTCCGGCCAGGACGCCGTGTGCACGCGCGCGCGCCTCCCACATGAAGCGCTGAGCGCCCGGACGCCGTGTGCACGCGTGCGCGTCTCCCACATGAAGCAAGCAGTGAGCGCCCGGACGCCGTGTGCACACGCGCGCGCCTCCCACGTGAAGCAATGAGCGCCCTGACGCCGTGAGGAAAGACCTGGGAGCCGGGCGAGGCCCCGAGTGGACCCTGGTCGGGCCCTCAGGGGACGCCGGCAGGGATGGACGCACCAGCGAGGGGCCGTTCGGCGGCCTGAGGCCGAGTTGCGGATCACCTCGCAGCCGGGCTGGCGGGACGCACGAGCCGCATCAGCCCGCTGGCGGGTGGGGAGACCGGCAGGCGAAAGGGCGGCCCACGGGCGGCCCACACCAGGTTGTGAGGAGCCTCGGAGTCGCCAGCCCAGGGCTGAGTTCAGACCCCAGGCTCCACCTGCTCCCTAACCCTAACCCTCACCGGGACTGAGGCCTTGGGAACAGGGACCAGAGCGGGAGAGGTACTTTCCAGGAGCGCACAGCCCTGACCGTCCGCGGGGGGCGCCGGACCGCAGAGAGCGGGTCCCCCTGGAAGATTGGAGGCAGCCAGTCAAGGGCCCTAAGAGCTTGATAATTCTGCTTCCGAGGACGCGGGTTAACGCCAGAGAGGTTCCCTGTTTTAGACTGTGTCACACAAATCAAAGGACTGCCTGCGTCCTCCCCCTGAACCCTGCATTATGCAAATTGTTGACACTGTTATCCTCAGAGTTTGGATTAGTTACTGGCTGTTTTAAAATTCCATTTCTAAAAAACAAAACGGAAGGAAGGGAGAAAGAAAACCACTACACCCTCTCCTACCACCCCCCTCCTACCACCCTCTCCTGTCACCCCCTCCTGTCACCCCCTCTCCTGTCACCCCCTCCTGTCACCCCTCTCCTGTCACCCCTCCTGTCACCCCTCCTGTCACCCCTCTCCTGTCACCCCCCTCCTGTCACCCCTCTCCTGTCACCCCCCCCTCCTGTCACCCCTCTCCTGTCACCCCCCTCCTGTCACCCCTCTCCTGTCACCCCCCCTCCTGTCACCCCTCTCCTGTCACCCCTCTCCTACCACCCCCCTCCTACCACCCTCTCCTGTCACCCCCTCCTGTCACCCCCCTCTCCTGTCACCCCCTCCTGTCACCCCTCTCCTGTCACCCCTCTCCTGTCACCCCTCCTGTCACCCCTCTCCTGTCACCCCCCTCCTGTCACCGCCTCTCCTGTCATTTCCTCTCCTCCACCCCCTGTCTTGTCACCCCTCTCCTGTCACCCCCTCCTACCACCCTCTCCTGTCACCCCCCTCCTGTCACCCCCTCCTGTCACCCCCTCTCCTGTCACCCCCTCCTGTCACCCCTCTCCTGTCACCCCTCCTGTCACCCCTCCTGTCACCCCTCTCCTGTCACCCCTCTCCTGTCACCCCCTCCTGTCACCCCTCTCCTGTCACCCCCCCTCCTGTCACCCCTCTCCTGTCACCCCCTCTTCTGTCACCCCCTCCTGTCACCCCCTCCCGTCACCCTCCTCCTGTCACCCCCTCCTGTCACCCCCTCTCCTGTCATTTCCTCTCCTCCACCCCTCTCTTGTCACCCCCTCTCCTGTCACCCCTCTCCTGTCACCCCGCCTCCTGTCACCCCGCCTCCTGTCACCCCTCTCCTGTCATTTCCTCTCCTCCACCCCTCTCTTGTCACCCCCTCTCCTGTCACCCCCCTCCCGTCACCCTCCTCCTGTCACCCCCTCCTGTCACCCCCTCTCCTGTCATTTCCTCTCCTCCACCTCTCTCTTGTCACCCCCTCTCCTGTCACCCCTCTCCTGTCACCCCCTCCTGTCACCCCCCCTCCTGTCACCCTCTCTCCTGTCCCCCACTCCTGTCATTCTCTCTCCTGTCACCCTCTCCTGTCACCCATCTCCTGTCACCCCTTCTCCTACCAGTCTCTCTCCTCCACCCCCTGTCTTGTCACCCCCTCTCCTGTCACCCCCTCTTCTGTCACCCGCCCGTCATCCCCTCTCCTGTCACCCCTCTCCTGTCACCCCCTCTCCTGTCATTTCCTCTCCTCCACCCCCTGTCTTGTCACCCCCTCTCCTGTCACCCCCTCTTCTGTCACCCCCCGTCACCCCCTCTCCTGTCACCCCCTCTCCTGTCACCCCCTCTCCTGTCCCCCACTCCTGTCATTCTCTCTCCTGTCACCCTCTCCTGTCACCCATCTCCTGTCACCCCTTCTCCTACCACTCTCTCTCCTACCACCCCCTCTCCTGTCACCCCCTCTCCTGTCACCCCCTCTCCTGTCACCCCTCTCCTGTCACCCCTCTCCTGTCACACCCTCTCCTGTCCCCCCTCTCCTGTCACCCCTTCTCCTACCACCCCCTCTCCTGTCACCCCTTCTCCTACCACTCTCTCTCCTACCACCCCCTCTCCTGTCACCCCCTCTCCTGTCACCCCCTCTCCTGTCCCCCCTCTCCTGTCACCCCGTCTCCCCCCCACGACTTTGTCACCTCATGTGGAGGTGTGCTCGGGGCCTCCCACTTGCAGCCCCTGTTCTCTCAGTGTGTTTTATGGGTTTTCAGAAAATCGGGGTTTGCAGCTGCACCAAATCCCCCCCTGGCCTTTTTCTCAGTGGGGAGATTTGGAGCCAAGTTACTAAGAGACTTGGAGCCCGTGACCCCAGGGAGGGAGGCGGGAGCTCTCTGGTTGGGGCTCAAGGGACTCTGCCACTCCCGGGCTTCCCAGGGCGGCTGGCCGCAGCCCCGAGGCCGCTCTGCCCGCCGCTGGCGAGGTCGGTTGGCCCTGCCCTTCTGTGTCTGCGCTCTGGCCCTGAATTTCCCTGGGGAGCCCTCTGTCCCCCTTGGTCCAGGAGACTCTCAGGAGACACTCTCTCCAGGGAGAATGGAGCTGGGGACCCTGGGCCACTCTGAGGGCCGGCCTCGGCCCTGACGGCAGTGCTGGGCAAGGGGGTGGACCTCACGCCTCTCCGCGGTCCTGCACGGCCTGTGCTGCTGGGTGACTGTCCTCCCCCGGGGAAGGGCTGTGCCCTGTGTGGGTGCCTCTGCAGGGATGAGGGGCTCAGTCTCAGACCGGGGGCCTGGCCTCTGTCCCTCACTGCCCAGACCTGCCTATCCAGAGATGCAGGGAGATGAAGGCTGGCATTGAAGACGCGTGGTTTGGGGAGGGAGGCAGGAGGCAGTCGTCCTGATGAGCAGGAGGGCGCCCTGCAGTCCCTGGAGAGCTGCCCAGGCCCCTGGCACGGTGGTCCCCTTCTTCCCCGGCTTCAGGAGGTGGGTCAAGGTGGCAGCTCCGGCCGCCCCGTCTGCTTCAGTCTGGGTGCTGAACTGGGGCATCTGGGGCTTGAATCAGCGGCTGCTCCCACCCCACCCGACTCTTTGGTAATTTCTGATGTTGCCTGGATCCTGGCTTATTTAATAGCATCAACTGAGCCAGTTGCAAAACGTTCCCTGGGGCTGTGCCTGGTGCCCTCGGGGTGCAGGAATATGTCAGAAAGAGGCACGCAGGTGGCACCCCGAGTTCCAAGTACTTAAGGGCAGACCCCCAGCCCTGACCCCGTGAGGTCCCCCTTCACTTGGCTGAGGTGGGTCACGTGCTGTCGGGAGGACACCTCTTTCTCAGCATCTGGCTGGGACCGAGCACCGAGCTCTGCTTCAGCCCGTGTCCTTCTTCGTGCACTAGACCAGGCCTCTGAGGTCCGCCCTGCTGCGCGGGTCCTGGTGAGCCTGGGCAGACCCTGGTGGTGATGGTGTGGGTGGCAGCCTGGCAGGCTGCAGTGCCCAGGTGGTGCCCAGGTACTCCGTCCAATACCTGCATGTCACTGGGAGGTGTTTGCAGAACGTGGTAACACCCACAGTCAGCCTTCTTCACGTGGCTGGGCTTCCCCTGGTCAGTTTCCTTAGAGGAGGGGAAATTCTGCCTCAATAAATCCTTGTGGCATCAACTTCCCTCAAGTTCCAGCCTCTGGTCTGCTCTGTGGCACTCAGGTTTGCCAGCCCCCGACACAATCGCTGAGATAAACCCTTAAATAGAGAAAGAAATGTATATAGATGCACATAGGTACACATGGATGTCTCTGTTCATTTGCTTATTTGCTCAAGCTTGTTTGTTTATCAGCAGGATCCTCTGGCGCACCCTGACTGGGGCAGTGTTCGCCTTCTATTTCCCATCTGTGTGATGGTAACAGTGTCCACTAAGAATTAAAGGAAGGATTACATCACAGGCACTATTTCGGGAGCTGTTGGTTGCAAAGAGATTTGTCAAAGCCGATGAAGACGGCATTTTGGTGGGTGTGCCAAGGGACTGTTGCTGGTTGTCAGCGGTGGTTGAGGCCCCGGTGATGCTGGTACTCCGTGGGGCTTGTGGTGAGGGTCCGGCACGGCCCACATGTCTGCGGAGACTGTCTCCAGGCACCGGAAGCGGGCCACAAACACTGCTGTGACGACTGGTCCTTAACAGATTCCCTCTTTTGAATGATCACCTTATTCTGCTTGTTCTTTTTCTCTTAAAATAAGAAAGAACCCTCTCCTCCTCTTCATCTGCTCTGGAGGGATCTGAGGTCAATTTCCAAGGATGCAGTCAACAGTGTTTAAGGCATGGCCCCTGAGAATGCACTTGGGAGTGAGGAGGGAAACGGAGGAGGCCTGGCTCAACAAATTCAGTTTCCCAGCAAAACCGGTGAGGCTGAGGGTGCCGGGGGTCAGCTGCTCCCCCTCGCCCGCAGCTGGGGGGTCAGTGCCCAGGACACAGGGCGCCGGGCAGGGGGGCTGTCCCCTTGGAGCCCAGGCCGCACTAGGGGGGTGGTTCTACTGAACCTTGGTGCTTTTCTGCTCTGACTTTAGCCACCAAGTGTCACTTCCGTGGACTCAGTCAACATCACTGAACAGGAAATTGCTTTATTATTATGCTAAATGGGCACTTTGTTTGGATAGAGGAATGGTTAATGAAAATGATTGCACTGTAACGTGGAAAAGATAAAGTGCTAAAAAATGCTGTGATAGTCAACAGCTGACATAATTTGTGCTGTTATTAGGGACAATTTGTGACTTTTAAAAAGTCAAGTGGGTCCAAATGTCAAATGGGGAAAACATTAGTTAAAACACCCCGGAGTAATGAACGATTTAGAGGAGAAGGAAATCCAATGAGACTTAAACCTTTCTGTTTTAATTCATTATTTAACATCGCGGACAGTTTGTGTCCCACACTCAAAACAGCTCTCCATGCCCCTCCTGGGTGCTGCCCGCCTTTCACCCTGGACGCTCATGTTGCCTGGAAGATACAAGACATTCTCCACAAATAAGGATTTCCAGAAAATTCGTCACCTTCTGCCCCCAACCACTTCATTCTCCCCCTTTTTGAGCAAAACAGCACATAAGAGTCCAGGGCGGCGTCACAGATGAGGAGAAGGTCTCCCGCTGGGCGTGTGAGACTTAAAGGTGAGGGGGGTTAGCAGACACCACTTAACGGCGTCTTCATGATTCAACAGGAACCTCCACGTGGAATCTGGGAGGTTACTGAAAGCGTGCATATTCCTGAGGTGGAGGAGGACTGATGGGCCGAGTTCACTCAGTGTCTCAGCGCCTAACAGGCCCCCTCAGAGCGTACAGCACGGAGTGACCTGGTCCTTCATGGTGGCTGCGGGGCTGCAGTGACTTTTTTCCTCAGTGCTCGAGGCCAGAACAAACCCTCAGCAGGTCTGTTTATTTGTTAGTTAGGTCCAAACAATGAGAATTCATGAAACTGAAAAAGAAACAATATTTTTGCTTCATTTTCCAGTCACCAGAACTCCTATCAAGGGGACGTGATGTCCACTGGGTGCTGAATGACATGTGGACATGTGTGGTCAGACCGGGCTCCGCCCCAGCCCCTTCCTGCTTGACACAGATTTCAGAGCGTACTTGCTTTTTATGTTAGCGACTGTTGAACGTCAGGCTTTGCAAGCATGAGGTCGTGGGAAGGAATGGAGTATAGCCTGATACGGAAAACCGTGAACTGGTGCAGCCAGGGGCTAGTCTGTGCAGTGCACCAGCTGGACCACTGAAGCTGAGACTCAGGGTCTTCCCTGTGAAAATGCAAACAGTCTCTCCGTGTCCTGTGGGTTTACTGCGGCACCCCTGGGCACCCAGGCACACACTTTGGGAACCACAGTCTAGGCTGCACAATGAAATGTCCCGTCTTAGATGATTTGTGCTCCAAACTGCTTGTTATCCACGGGAACGTGGGAATGGAGACACAGCCTGAGAGCGTTTCAGTCACTTGACACAGGATGTTTCTTCTGATTAAGGCTGCTATTTTGTGTTTGCCTTTTATTTTTCTAGCAATTTATTTTCATTTAACTTTGCAAAGTAGTGTCTTCAATGGGTTGGAATCAAAAAGCAAACAGGGCTTCCCCACAGATGGCTTGAGAAGACCTGTTCCAGGGGTTCTATTGGGGGAGGACAGACATAAAGATGCATGCTTCCAAAATCTGAAGCTAAACCCTAGGTAGCATTATTACTAAATTACCACAACTAAACCCAGTCGCTGTAAACCTTTCAAAGGGCCGGTTAATGAGAAACTGCTAATTTGTTTTTGCAAGGTCTTGGAATATTTATTTAACCAAAAGACACTTTTGCAAATATAGTAAAAAGTGTTTTGCACCATCAGATGAAGTATCAATTTTATTGTACAATATAGTTGAAATTGGAGCGGACCTGCCTTCTGAGGTTGAATGAGAAGTTCTGGTTGTCCTTCCCCTCCCCCATCCCTCCTCCCCGCTTGCTCTCTTGTCCATCACAGGAACATTCTGGACAAAAATTCAGACTCACCCTGAGAGCACTGAGATCCTGTGTTAGCATGTTTTAGTGGTAAAGTTTTATCTTTTGTTCACTTGTCCTTAAAAATCACTTGAGTGAGACATCACTATACTAGTTATTTAATAAATGCTTTTTGTTTGGATTATGGGAGGGTGGATCCTTTGAATGAGCTTAAGGGACTGTGAAAACAGAAAAAGGGAAAACAAAATGCCATCCAGGCTGCTGTAGTACAATGATTTTTTTTTCTGTATTTGCTAAGTGGAACATGATAGCCAGAGAAACTGTTATAAATCAGAAACGCTCACAGAGTTTAGAGCCAAAAGGAATTCCTTGGACGTGTATTTGATTTATCCTCTGGGTTTCGGTGACTCGCTGCTAATCTCGTTGCGTGTTGACCAGCGGTGTGTGGCGAGGCAGAGAAACGTTTAGTAAGCACAAGTTGCATGTGCTGTCGCGTGCATGCCTGTGAAGTAAACGTGCTTGGGTTGCTCTAAAGCTGTTCTGGAAGCCACGTGTGTGTTGGGAGGGGAGGGGCTTGAGGACAGGGGCTGAACCTCTTGCTGGGCGAGGGATCCTCAGAGCCTGGTGTGTGTCTCTCGGGAGGGGTGCTGTTGCCCTGTGGTCCTGCAAGTGGGTCTGTGAAGACTCATCGACGTTTTAAGGGGAAAATGTGTGTCCTCCTGTGAGCTCTTTCCTCCCTTGACGATTTTGTCTTTTTGTTGGTTTGTAGCTTTTGATGTTGAACATAGGATGGATAATATTTGTAATGCCTAAGAGCGGCTTCTATCTTCTCTTCAGCAGAGAGGGGGTTTCAACTTCTGAATTTTAAAAGTCTTCTGCTTAGAAAAAGCTTTCTAAGATGCAGGAGAGTACACAGAGTCGCTATCAAGAGCTTGGATGTCGAGAGCTGTTGGGATTCTTCAACGCCTCCACTTCTAAACCTTTCAGCTCCAAGGAGATCCCAGTACGGCCCCAAATGTTTGGCCTTTAAGAAAAAAAGATTCCACGTATATGTCAAATGAATTAAATCTGGCGCTAGACTACATCCACTTCATTTACGTTCTGTGAGCTTTATTTGACATTTGGCCTTCCCTGATGGTTCAGCTGGTAAAGAGTCTGCCTGCAATGCAGGAGATGTGGGTTCGATCCCTGGGTCGGGAAGATCCCCTGGAAGAGAGTGTGGCAACTCACTCCAGTATTCTTGCTGGGAAATCACATGGACAGAGGAGCCTGGTGGGCTACAGTCCATGGGGTCTCAAGGAGTAGGACACAACTGAAGCAACTGAACGCTTGATATTTAGAAAGTCTTTTTCCCTGTTTTGTAAACCTCTAAAAATTAGAGCCTTGACTCTTGCTGTCGATAGAAGGAATTAAGTGTCAAAGATCAAGTTCATTTCAAAACAGATTAAGACAGATTCTGAAGTTGGCACAATGATTTTTTACACACTGCATGACATGAATTTTTTCCTTTTTCTTTTTAGATAGCGATACTGTTTGTGTATGTTTTTAAAATGAAAAAAAAAGTTTGTACTATGACCCCTTGCTTTTAGAATTCTTCACACAGGGGATTCAGGTTACAATGTCCATGTTTCAATCCTAAAACAAATACAGTGTTTAGGTCAGAAGGTGATTGAATGAGGCTGTCATATACAAATACCAAGAGAACGCAGTGGTCATAGCAAACACCCTTTCCCAACAACACAAGAGAAGACTCTACACATGGACATCACCAGATGGTCAACACCGAAATCAGATTGATTACATTCTTTGCAGCCAAAGATGGGTAAGCTCTATACAGTCAGCAAAAACAAGACTGGGAGCTGACTGGCTCAGATCGTGAACTCCTTATTGCCAAATTCAGACTTAAATTGAAGAAAGTAGGGGAAACGACTAGACCATTCAAGTATGACCTAAATAAAATCCCTGATGATTATATAGGAAGTGACAAATAGATTCAAGGGATTAGACCTGATAGACAGAGTGCCTGCAGAACTATGGACGGAGGTTCATGACTTTGTACAGGACACAGGGATCAAGACCATCCCCAAGAAAAAGAAATGCAAAAAGGCAAAATCGTTGTCTGAGGAGGCCTTACAAATTGCTGTGAAAAGAAAAGTGAAAGGCAAAGGAGAAAAGGAAAGATATACCCATTTGAATGGAGAGTTCCAAAGAATAGCAAGGAGAGATAAGAAAGCCTTCCTCAGTGATCAGTGCAAAGAAATAGAGGAAAAGAATAGAGTGGGAAAGACTAGAGATCTCTTCAATAAAATTAGAGATACCAAGGGAACATGTCATTCAAAGATGGGCTCAATAAAGGACAGAAATGGTATGGACCTAACAGAAACAGAAGATATTAAGAAAAGGTGGCAAGAATACACAAAAGAACTATACAAAAAAGATCTTCATGATCCAGATAATCACGATGGAATGATCACTCACCTAGAGCCAGACATCCTGGAATGCAAAGTCAAGTGGGCCTTAGAAAGCATCACTATGAACAAAGCTAGTGGAGGTGATGGAATTCCGGTTGAGCTATTTCAAATCCTAGAAGATGATGCTGTGAAAGTGCTGCACTCAATATGCCAGCAAACTTGGAAAACTCAGCAGTGGCCACAGGACTGGAAAAGGTCAATTTTCATTCCAATCCCAAAAAAGGCAATGCCAAAAGAATGCTCAAACTACTGCACAATTGCACTCATCTCACAGGCTATCAAAATAACGCTCAAAATTCTCCAAGCCAGGCTTCAACAGTATGTGAACTGTGAACTTCCAGATCTTCAAGCTGGATTTAGAAAAGGCAGAGGAACCAGAGATCAAATTGCCAACATCCGTTTGATCATCGAAAAAAACAAGAGAGTCCCAGAAAAATGACTTCTGCTTTACTGACTATGCCAAAACCTTTGACTTTGTGGAAAATTCTGAAAGAGATGGGAATACCAGACCACCTGACCTGCCCCTTGAGGAATCTGTATGCAGGTCAGGAAGCAACAGTTAGAACTGGACATGGAATAACAGACTGGTTCCAAATAGGAGAAGGAGTACGTCAAGGCTATATATTGTCACCCTGCTTATTTAACTTATATGCAGAGTACATCATGTGAAATGCCAGGCTGGATGAAGCACAAGCTGGAATTAAGATTGCTGGGACAAATATCAATAACCTCAGATATGCAGATGACACCATCCTTACGGCAGAAAGTGAAGAACTAAAGAGCCTCTTGATGAAAGTGAAAGAGGAGCATGAAAAAGTTGGCTTAAAGCTCAACATTTAGAAGACTAACATCATGGCATCTGGTCCCATCACTTTACGGCAAATAGATGGGGAAACAATGAAAATGGTGACAGACTTTATTTTGGGGGGTTCCAAAATCACTGCAGATGGTGATCGCAGCCATGAAATTAAAGACACTTGCTCCTTGGAAGAAAAGTTATGACCAACCTAGACAGCATATTAAAAAGCAGGGACATTACTTTGTCAACAAAGGTCCATCTAGTCAAAGCTATGGTTTTTCCAGTAGTCATGTATGGATGTGAGAGTTGGACTGGAAGAAAGCTGAGTACTGAAGAATTGATGCTTTTGAACTGTTGTGTTGGAGAAGACTCTTGAGAGTCCCTTGGACTGCAAGGAGATCCAAGCAGCCAATTCTAAAGGAAATCAGTCCTGAAGGTTCATTGGAAGGACGGATGCTGAAGCTGAAACTCCAATACTTTGGCCACCTGATGCAAAGAGCTGACTCATTTGAAAAGACCCTGATGCTGGGAAAGATTGAAGTTGGGAGGAGAAGGGGATGACAGAGGATGAGGTAGTTGGATGGCATCACTGACTCGATGGACATGAGTTTGAGTAAACTCTGAGAGTTGGTGATAGACAGGGAGGCCAGGCGTGCTGCAGTCCATGGGGTCGAAAAGAGTAGGACACGACTGAGGGACTGAACTGAACTGATACAAATACCAGGAGAACATTAATTCTCTAATCCAAAATGGAATTATTGCCAGTAAAAGACATTGTTAGTTCTTTACACATCAAGAATAACTTGACCATTTAAAAAAGAGAAGTACAAATCTGTAAATCAGAAAAGAGAATGGCAGAAAAAGTACATACCTTACCGGCCTTCTGGTCTTCATGTGGTCCAAAGCCGTGGTGTCCTTGCCTTAGAGGGTCCTCACTGAGCGCCAGCCACGTGCCGATGCTCCAGATGGTCTCCGTCTGACCTCCACCCACCACGGGGGGCTGAGTGTTTAGGCGCCGAAGGCCATGCTTCTTAGGGGCTGTTTGCACAGAGGGCTTAGAACCCAGTCCCCATGGTTCTTGAAGAACGTCTCTGTTGACTTTGTCAGGAGAACTTCACCGTGGCTTAGACTGGATGGTTTGTGTCCAAGAGGGTGTGGGGCTCCTTTTCTTGTAGGAAGATCCTTGGGGAGGAGCTACCACAGAGTTAGCATTTCAATCAGAGGTTGTCCGGCCTCTCAGTTTACAGATGGAGAAACTGGGGAAGTGACCTCAGTGACTGGGTCTTTTAATCTGGACTGTATTTTCCTCAGTGATGAAGACATTTGTACTTGGCAGAGGTGGTTTGGTTGCTAAGTTGTGTCTGACTATTTGCAACCTCATGGACTGTAGCCTACTAGGCTCCTCTATCCACGGGATGCTCCAGGCAGGAATGCTGGAGTGGGCTGCCATTTCCTTCTCCAGGGGGTCTTTCTGACCCAGGGATTGAACCTGTGTCTCCGGCATTGGCAGGTGGCTTCTTTACCGTCTGAGCCATCAGGGAAGCCTGGAGTATATTCTCCTTGGTGGTGAAGATATGTATGCTTAGACTACATCTTACTAACATGCAGAAATCTCTGTACCTTCCACTCAATTTTGCTGTGAATCTTGAAAAAAGCCTATTTTAAAAATCCTGCAGTGTGTGGCTCTGTCATTGTAGTGAGGGGTCGAGAAGAAAGGAAGTGTAGTGAAGGCTGGAAAGACGGTGACCATGTGAGGATGGACATGGCCTCGGGGGGAAGAGGCACCTCCGGTTCCCAGGGCCCTTGGCTCACCCGCGCCAGCTGTGTGGCTCCAGAGGAGGCTGTCAGACCGGAGCCTGGGTCCTGGTGCTGGCTGGCATGAGGCAGTAACCAAACACCGTGATGCCTGAAACAACAGGGATGCGGAGGCCAGAAGTCAGACGGCGAGGTGTGGGCGCGGCCGGGCCCCCGCTGACGGGCCTGGGGTCCTTCCTTGCCTCACCCAGCTCCTGGAGGCTCCCGGGGACCCTGATGCTCCTTGCCTGTCAGCGGCGTCAGTCAGTCTCTGTCTCAGGTCACGCGGCCCTCTCCCTGGGTGATGTGGTGGCATCCTCATGGGGCATTCTCCCTGCCCTTGAATGGGGCATCGCATTCAAGGGCTCCAGGGATTAGATTTAGGCTCTGTTTAATCCACTGTGACCTCACCTGAACTTGACCTATTTCCAAATAAGGTCACGTCCACGGGCGCCCCCGAGGAGAGGGACTTCAGCATCTCTTCTTTGCAGGGAGACACCACCGAACCCATAATAGCTGATGCTGTCTGCATTTGGCAAAGCATTACAACATGGGGTCTCGCTCAGAGATCTGGCTACTTTACAAGCAGAATTAACGGGAGAGTCCACAAATTCATGGGCTTATAAGATGAGAGAGGGTCACTGCTTCTCCACTCCTCACAGTGAAAAGTGAACTCGGAAGGGCTGTGTCACGTCAGACTGAGCTCACGCCCGGGTCCCCGTCAACAGACGAGGCTGTGAGGGGACCGCTCCGTCCGCGGCCCCCTCAGTGCACACAGAACGGCTTGGGGAAGAGGCCCCGCTTGGGGCTCCTCTCGCAGGCAGGCCAACAGAGAAAAAGCAAGGGTGAAAAATCAGAAAAATACAGGACATCTACGAGGACGTTCTGGATAAGAACCGAGGGTGCTGCTCTTGGCGCCTGTAGCACAGAGAAATCAAACGGACAAAAGCGAACTAAACTTCGGTGCATTTTACAGTCCAAGGAACCACCAGCCAGGGCTAACAGAGGCAGTGATTTTAGGGACGAGATGACCTCTGCCCCCCGCCCCCCACCTGTGAACAAGAAGGAGACTGGGAAGGAGTTTGTATCTGATGTCTGAATTGAATATGGCCAGTGGGGCTGAAGGAAAAGGAGGAAGCTTTTAGAAGGAAGAAGAGTGAAGCAGAGCCACTTTCAGGAGCAGAATCAGAGAGACATCACCCACCCCAGAGCAGGGGACCCCCACCCTGGGACCAGGGTCCACACATCCGCTCAGCAGTGTCTTGGAAATATCTCCATTCAATTTAAGAAGTTCTTTTTAACACCACCATGCATTAAAAAAACCAAAAAATTGGACTTCCCTTGTGGTTCAGCTGTAAAGAATCTGCCTGCAATGCGGGAGACCTAGGTTTGATCCCTGGGTTGGGAAGATCCCCTGGAGAAGGAAAAGGCTACCCACTCCAGTATTCTGGCCTGAAGAATTCCATGTTTATATAGTCCATGCGGTCACAAAGAGTCGGACGTGACTGGGTGACTCACTTTTTCACTTTTCATGCGTAAAATAGATAGCTGGTAAGAAGTTGTTGTATAACACAGGGAGGCCAGGCTGGTGCTCGATGATGTTCTAGGAGCTGGGATGGGGAGAGGGGAGGGAGGCAATACATGTGTAATTATGCTGATTTGCTTTGTTGAATGGTAGAAACCAACACAACATTGTAAAGCAATCCCCCCCAATAAAAAATAAATTTAAAACATTTATACAGAAAAAAAAGTTATTTTTAGTCAAAAGTTACCAAAGAGGACAAAACCGCAGGCCAGAAACTAGGAAAAGATATTTGCAACACTAGCAGAATGACAAAAAGTGAGTTATCTACATTAAGTGAAGAAGCCTTGGTTTAGTCGCTAAATTGTGTCTGACTCTTGTGACCCATGGACTGTAGCCTGCCAGGACCCTCCATCCATGGGAATCTCCAGGCAAGAACACCGGAGTGGGTTGCCATTTCCTCTCCAAAAAAGAAGTCTTACATGTCAGTAAGAAAGAGGTCAAAAGACAATAAAATGAGCAAAAAGTAGAGATGTCACAAGCAAGCAAATCTGAATGGCATAAAATAGGGAAGGACACTTCGCCGAGGTCAGCGGACAGCACACTAAGGTTAGTGAGATGAGTTCGAGGCAGAGCTGGGAGGACGTGGGGCCATGGAACTTCCCATCGCTGGTGGACTATCGGCTGTGTTAATCCACCCTTTCTCTTCTAAAATTAGGATGAAAATACCATCTCCTGTCCTCATCCACTATAAGTAAGTATTCTCTGGCGTGGGGAATGGTTTGTCTCGAGGCCACATGTCCAGCAATGCCTCTGAAGAGCAGAAGAGCCGTGAGATGCTCTCCAGCAAGATTTCGTGGTCAACAGTGGCCACTGGGGATCATTCTTTCCACGTCTCCCGCTCACGTATGTATGAATAGGAAAACGCGTCCGTGCTCCGTCTCGGGTTTCTAAGACTCTGTCGTTCGTCAGGACAGTCTCCCAAGACCCAGAGTGTCAGGGGCCATGTGGTAACCAGGGTTAGAAGTGCGTGAGCCCCGTGTGTGTGAGGAAGACGACACCGCACACACGGACACGCACTCAGGAGCGGGCCCGGGGCGCTGGCGTGAAGCCTTTGAACTATGGAGGTGATGTGGTGTGCAGAAGGGAGAGGCAGGAAGCTGAGAGCTCTTTACGTCGGCGGCATCTGGCCCCCCGCGTCCACCGGGCACACAGAATCCTCTCAGTTTGCTTTCCTCCCGAGCTGTGGCCGAGCGTCTGGCTGCTGACCCCTCAAGAGACGACCCCACGTTAATGCAGAGAAGAACCTCGTCTCTGTTACAGCAGGTCGGGTGGAGGGGAGCTGAGGGTCGCGTTTAGAGCAGTGTCTGCCGGTGTAAACCTGATGCATGTCAGTGGGGTCATCAGGAGCGAAGAGCCGGCTTTCTCAGGCTTTTGTAGGGAAGAAAACGCAATGTCAAAATCACAAAGGCAGGGACCAACGTGAGCATTTGTTTCAGATGAGAAATTGCAGCAAAGCACAAATGTTAACGCTCTGATCAGCCCGTCAGACATCATCAAATTCAGGGAGAGCTGTGTTACCCACTTGCCCTGCGTTTGGGAACCTTCCCCCCACGGTTCGCCCGCTTGCTCCGGCGCGTCCCACACACAGGAAAGGAGCGCAGTCAAGCCTTTATTCTCTCAGCTCCATGCAAGTTTGCTTTCAATTACTGATCATGTGAAAAATGTTCTTTTTCGACCAGCTTTTTTTTTAGGCTATGCAGCGTGGCTTGTGGGGCCTTAGACTCCGCCCAGGGACGGAACCTGGGCCCCGGCAGTCAGAGACAGCCTGCACGGGGCCAGGCACGGACCCCGGGGGCTCGCTAAGGGATGGAAGAGGTGGGCTCAGCGCAGGCTGACCCCCCAGCAGCATCCTTCTTTGTCCCCGATGCTCCACCTGGGCCTCCGTGGTCCCCAGGGGAGCCTCTCAGGGCTTTTTCTGTCCCTGGGAAGCTCCCTGCAGGCCTTGGCAGAACCCAGATGTCAAAATCGGCCAGTCATTTTAGTGGAATGGAAATGGTCAGGGTGGTTGGTGAGTCCACATTCACAGGCCGGAGAGGGGAACGACAGGCTGGCTGGCCCGGGGTGACTGGCGAGGCCCTTTGCTGGTGGGCAGGCCTGGGGCCAGGAAGGCACGAGACCAAGAAGCTCCACACCTCCGGCTGCTTTCCATCAGCGCCAGCGTGTGGCCCTCGCCTCCGCGTAACCAGGCTGGACCTTGGGCCAGCGATGGATCTGACTTGACGTTGATGGAATATGAAGCAACCACAGAATCAGGAACAGGGGGGTAAAAAAGCAGAGGGAAAAGAAGCAGATGCTAAAACGTAGCGGTCATTTATATGAATTTCTCCGCAGCCGCCGAGGCTTGAGATAAGAAAAATTGCATCGGAAAAAAAAAATTCTAAGCATGAAACAGTGATTAATATTGCAGTCATTGGAGCAGAAGGCATGCAAAAAAATATCATGAACATTTCAGGGGACTATTTTCCTCATAGAAAGCTTATTCTTATAATATTACTGCATTTCAAAAAATACAATTTTAGAGAAAAAAAAATGAACTCTAGCTCTTTGCCATGATAGGCGACAGGTCAGAAAAGCATTTCAGAATAATTTTACACCTTTTAACCTTAAAAAATACTTTGCTGACAATTGAGAAAGGGCCTTAAAAGAAGCTCTGATAGGCATTCTCACAGCAGGGTTGCCATGCCCCATCACCGCACCGGCGCGTCTGGCATAATGCATCCCGTAATAAGGAAGGCGCTGCACATCACGGAGGCTGGAGAGGGTTTTAAGAGCGTGAGCCTCGGCAAGAGCCGCTATTAGTCATGACACTGAAAGTTTGGTACGTGAAACTCTTGAGAAGACATGAAGGAAGTAAACTGTTTAAAATTTTGATTTGAGCCAGGAAATAACGACTGTGTCATAGGCTTTTGCCTGCATCTGAATATATATCAGCCTTCTCCGTTTTTCCTCTCTGCTCATGGTTGGACATCTTGTTCAATAAGAACCCTACACGGTGTAGTTCCAGGAATGGCCCTCTCCCCGAGTCCGTGGCTGGAAGCGGTAATCATTAGAACACCGGCACGACAATTATGCGAATTCAGATACGATCGAGGGTGGCCACGTTTCCCAGCTGCAAATCCTGTTCAGAGTTAGGGAAAACCCGACGGTACTTCACTGTCACAAATATGAAAATCATGCATCAAGGAAAGGTGCCCCGAGATGGGCATTAATGTGTGTTGTAGCAGGAGTGGATCCCGGGCATGTGCATTCAGCCTCAGGAGGGGGACACAGGGGGCAGCGGCGGGGGGGCACTGGGGGACAACGGGTTCTTGTGGTTTTCAGCACAAATATTCCTAGAGAAAAACAAGGAGACGGAGGTGGGTGAGACGTGTTTCTCAGCAAAGGCTTCTTCTTCCTCTGCTGGGAGAGTCTGTCAAGGACCCAGTGGTCCCGGGGGCCCTCGGTACATCTGCCCTTCCCTGTGAGCGGCCCGTTTCCCGGGACGGAGCTTACCCTAGGGCTGGACTTGGCGTGGAGCGCTCTCTGGTTAGCAGCCCTCGGAGATGCAGCGTGCCCTGCTTGAATCCCTCGGGAGGATGCAGAAGAGAGGGCCGGCTGACGCCCTGTGCTTTTATTTTTTCCTGCTTTCATCTTTTCCCTTCTTTCCAGTGTTTCTCTTCCAGTTTGGATGACAACGTCTCTTTGAAGTCACGAGGCTTAGCTCTAAACTTCCTCCTTCCTGCCCCGTGGTCCACTCCCAGGAGCTGCCCACCCAGAGAGGGGGCAGGTTCTGGGCTTTCTCTGATGCCTCCTGGCGAGGACTGTGGCAACATCCTCAGGCATTGCTTGAGAACCGGTGTTCTGATTTCTTGGGTGATTAACTCGGTTTACAGGGGTTCTGAACCTCGCACCTCATAAACGCAGAAGAATGGGATGGGGGTGGGGGCAGTGGGCTGTTCGTGCTGCTGGCGGTGAGGGGGGGGGGCTTCCAACCACCATCTGGCTTTGCTGTGGAGAGAATGTTGCAGCGTTAGATCTGGGGTCTCACAAAATCACAGGAAATTGTTCTAAGTGTTAAATTATAATTATGACTAAAGTTATTTAATGTGTTTTCACTTTGTTTATTCCTAAAATGACTATCACACCCCAGAACATAGGTTGTACGTGATTGCATTTGAATGTTCCATGTTTGGGTCAAATGTGGAGACTTGTTTGGGCCTGCGGCACAACCAGCAGGGTGACTGGTTCCGGTGCTGTGAGCCGTGGGCCCCGGCGTGACAGCCCTGCACCGCTCCTACCACGGACTCACGCTGGACACGAGGCAGCCACCTGACCTGGCTCACAGTCAGGGCCGGCCCTCGCTGGCTGCCGCGGCAGTTCCCGCCTTTCAGGACTAATCCATCCATCTCTCTTGTCTTGTCAGGGCGCCTGGTACACTGAGACATGTATACACACACACACACAAGTGACAGGAGGCAGAGACTGATACACAGAGATGTGTGCACACACACATATACACACACACATATACACACACATATACACACACACACACACCTTACAGGAGGCAGAGACTGATACACAGAGATGTGCGCACACACACATACACACACACATACACACACACAAACACACACATACACACACATACATACACACACACACATACATACACACGCACACCTTACAGGAGGCAGAGAGGATACACAGACATGCGCACACACATATACACATACCCACACACACAGCTGATGGGAGGCTCTTTCAGGATCTAGCAGAAGCATAAATTTCACCTTTTCCTCGGGAAGTGCCTCGTGTGACCTTTCTGGTAGGGAAGCGGCAGCTGAAGTGGTCGGTTCTTTCCCAAGACTTTTATCTTCTAAAGAACTGAAAGGGGAAGCCCTGCCATTGGTGTCTATTCGCCGGGGTTCCCAAAGGCTGGGAAACACCCCCAGGTCTTGGCTCAGGACCGTGTGCACCCGCCTGGCCCCGCGTTAGGAACCGACTCGCCGGTGGTTCTCAAGCTGAGTAACTGACCAGCAATGAGGGAGGCGCGGTCTCCGCTTCCTCGATGCCCCAGGGTGCCCATTTCATTCAGGGACTCCCTTCGTCTCACGGTGGGCTGTGGAGCCCAGCACCTCATGTCTGAGCGCCTCCTCACTGTGTCCAAAGAAACGGCGTGTGAGGAACGGACCGGGCTCCGTTCTCAGCAGAAGACCCAGGATCTGGGGTCTGCACCCAAAGTTAGAAGGGCCAGAGCTGTGGCAGATGGAGACCTAGATGCATTTCAGTCATTTAAAAACCATGACTATTCAGGAAGCTGAGCTCTCTGCAGTGACTTTCTGATGACAGGGGGATGGATCTCTGTTCTGTGTACATTTCGCTTCACCCTCTGCACCTGTCAAGGTAGTGATGAGATTCAATAAAGCTCTGCAGACACTTGGGTCTCCATCGTGAATGTGGCATTAAGCAGAACAGCTGCAGATGGCCAGGATTCGGGCAAAGCCTCAGGTCTTCGGGTCCAGAGGGAGGAGCTCGGGACCTCAGCCACCCGCTCCAGTGAGGTCCCCACCCCACCGTGGACGGACGACAGGCTGGGAGGGCGGGAGGGCAGCACGGCCCGAGGCGACATCTTCGGGAAGTGTCAGCCTCACCCCCCGCCTGTGCCCTTCAGGCTGTGTGGGGCCCGTGGGGAGGCCTCGTCCACGGCGGGTGGAGGGGCGGTGAGAACCCAAGCCCGGGGTGGACGCCGCCCACACCTGGCGGGGAGCAGTGACTGACGGGCGCGGACCCTTTGTGACAAGACCTGATCGCGCCATTCATTTGCAATCACACTCTAATCAATGGTATTTACACACATCACTCAGCGCGATTGAGTGGCGTGTCGGCACCTTCGCTGGGGGCCGCCTGGTGACGAGGCTGCACTGTGGGAGGAAATGTCACCCTTCTCAGCAGCAGGAGGCGCGTCCTTTCAGGCTCCATCCCCAGGACTGAGGCCATGAGAGCCTTGTGCTGAGACAGAGGCTGATGCTGGTGCCGAGGGGTGAGCTCAGGCCAGGGTGAACCCAAGCCTGGGAGCGTTGATGCCCCCACCCCTGGCCACCTGCAGCTCGGGCTGACAAGTGACACTTCCTGATGCTTAATCCCAACCTTCATTCATTCACTCAAGCAGTCATTCACTCTTTCAAAGGACCCATCACGTTTATTAAACTCCACTCTCTGTGAGAGTGTAATTCCCCTCCCTCCTCCAGCCTGCATCGCAGCGAAGCACTCCAGAGGTCCCATTCCATCCTCTGATCTGCTTAAATACTGTGGGATCCTGTTTTCCTCTGTCAGATAAAAAACCCAGGCTCGCAACAGCACACTCTGTTGGTACCCCCATCCAGTAAACACACTCACACGTGGCTGGGAGATGTGGCCGAGCCCCTGTGGAGGAAATCAGGGGAGACGTGGGAGAATGTCAGGTCCTGCTCCCAGGAGTCTGTTCCTGAGATACACGGGCAAAGACACAGAAGGACACCCACGTGGCTGTTTCCTGTAGCAACAACTGTGGCGGCAGAGACAAAAGCAAAGACATTCTCCAAATTGGAAGCAACCTTCTATCCTATCTGAGTGGGCTTCTCTTGTGGCTCAGCTGGTAAAGAACCAGCCTACAATGCAGGAGACCTGGGTTCAATCCCTGGGTAGGGAAGATCCCCTGGAGAAGGGAAAGGCTACCCACTCCAGTATTCTGGTCTGGAGAATTCCATGTAATGTACAGTCCATGAGGTTGCAAAGAGTCAGGCATGACTGAGCGACTTTCACTAAACTAATATCTTGAGTAAATTTATAGTTTATTCACACAGAGAGGAGGCCTGCACAGGGTCAGAAGAGCTAAGTGTGTGGTCTGTTACCGTTTACATAAGAAGGGCAGGAGGGCACCTTCAAATGTCTGTCCACATATAGATACAGATAAAGTTACGCTTCTTGTGACAGAGGACGAGACGATTGGATGGCATCACCAACCCGATGGATGTGAGTCTGAGCAAATTCCGGGAGACAACAGGAGCGAAGGACAGGAAGCCTGGTGGGCTGCAGTCCGTGCGGTCGCAGAGTCGGGCAGGACTGAGCAACTAAACAAAAGCAAAATGTACGCACGTGTCTGTCTACACACACGAGACACGCGTGCGTGCTCAGCTGCTCAGTCCTGTCCGCCTCTTCGCAACCCCATGGGCTGTAGCCCACCAGGCTCCTCTGACCACGGGTTCCTCAGGGCCCGAGGCCTGTGTCCACAGAAGCGCCGGCAGCTGAGTGCACTTGCTTGTCTCTAGCTTCATCTCCCTGCTGGCATGAGCTTCCTCCCCGGGGTCTGGGGTCCGCGGCCACCACCCGGCACCTGTCTCCTCCTCTTGCCAATCTGATCACCTTCTGGGGAACCGGGCGGGTGAGTAAAGCTGGAGACAGTTCCAGCTTGAAAGAAGTCCTTCAAATGACCGGTTCAGGTCATCTGAATGTGAAATATAGACCAAGATGTCAGCAGCTCCTAAGCTGTGTTATCTTCCTTGATGTGATGCCTGGGGAGGAGGCTTGACATCTATGCGAGGTGACGCTGTGGTCCCACGTTGCTGATGGAAAGTCAGCACAAAACTAGGTTAGCTAGCAGGCAATGGAGGGGCTAGGTTAGCTAGGAGGCGATGGAGGGGCTAGGTTAGCTAGGAGGCGATGGAGGGGTGCAGGGCACTTCTTGGTGTGATCTCCAGCACACTTAGTTACTCTTTAAGTTCAACCCATTAGCCTAGAAATGGAATCCAGGTGCTCATTTATGTAGATCCCCGTGCCTTCTAGGAGGCAGCCTCGAGTCCATCCTTGAAGACCCGCCTGTGTCCACTGGGCAGCCTGACTCCCGCTGAAGAGCCCAGAGCATGCATTTCCTGAGGCGGGGCGGGGGTGGGGGATGTGTGGCTTGAGGGATAGCCTGCCCTTCCTTCCGCACCTTGCTCCATCTGGCACTAACGCTGAAAGGAAAGAGAACATGCATAATCAACAACAAAGATACACCTGGCTTTTCTAACTGTATTGCTTACCTGCATTTTCCTTTTTTTTTTTCATTTTAAAACATTCTCCTGCATGCAGATCATGGTTATGGAGGCTAAATTCTAATGGATTCTGTTTAGAAGATGAGCAGGAGATAAAATCAGCAAGCACCATTGTCAGGTGGGCTGAGAAGGGTGGGCCCTGCAGGCCCTGGTCAGCTTGTCTAGTCTTTCTGACAGTCAGTCAAAGAACTTACCTCCTGCATCGGCAATAGCATTGATAAAATCATTGCATTTGTGACTTCTCCTGTGTTTGATGAAGTACAAAAAAATTCAATGTGGAAAAAAATTCCTGAATTTATTTTTTAAAAAGGAAAAATGTTAATGATGAAATATTTGCAAAACCTTCCAAAAATGAGTTTCATTAGAGAATAATATACTCCTGTAATTTATATTTTAAGTCTCATAAAACAATGCGTAAACTTTTAAAGATTATTTTAAAGGTTTCCTGGAAAATGTGTAAGATAACTTTCTCCTGTCTAAGATAGAACTCTCTGCTTTTTCTTTTTGTAACATATTGTAAGTAACAGAATAAAACCCGATACAGTGTCAGTGTTGAAGAGGTCTGTGGGGAAAAGGACATAGGCTACGCACCAGAATTGTGTTTTTGGTTTTAAAACTATTCACACAGAGACACTGTATTAAAGCCTTCTTTTTTTTCATGTACAAAATACAACTGGGAAGCTGGGAAAGCTGAGATGGATGTGCTCCATGGCAGACGTGGGGAGACATCGTGTTGTCCTTGTAACTCAGTTCAGTTTAGTCACTCAGTTCTGTCTCTTTGCCACTCCTTTGACGGCAGCACACCAGGCCTCCCTGTCCATCACCAACTCCTGGAGCGTGCTCAAACTCATGTCCATTGAGTCGGTGATGCCATCCAACCATCTCATCCTCTGTCGTCCCCTTCTCCTCCTGCCTTCAGTCTCTCCCAGCATCAGGGTCTTTTCTGATGAGTCAGTTCTTGGGCTCCAAAATCACTGCAGATGTTGACTGCAGCTATGAAATTAAAAGCCACTTGCTCCTTGGAAGAAGAGCTATGACCAATCTAGACAGTATATTAAAAAGCAGACACATTACTTTGCCGACAAAGGTCCATCTAGTCAAAGTGATGGTTTTTCCAGTAGTCATGTATGGATGTGAAAACTGGACCATAAAGAAAGCTGAGCGCCGAAGAATTAATGCTTTTCTAACTCATTTCCTCTGTAAATCATACCTGAAAGCAGACTGGCTTGATGCTGCTTGCCAGCAGCACAGAGGGTGCTCTGCAGAAATAGAGCTTGCCAGCCCTGGAGGGCAGGGGGCTTTCTTGAGAGGAGACTGTGGACCCCCAACCATCGGTAGTGGGAAGTGTGGGCTAGTCACCCAGTGACCATCACATGTGCCTGAAACCCTGGGCCAGAACCCACTTCTGATTTTTAAATTAAAGAGGCTTTTGGGTTAATTTTTAAAAATACCTGTTTTCAGGGGGAGAAAATGATATTTTGGTGTCAGGACACAGTGCAGCCTTTGCTGTCACAAAGATCCATGCTAAACTACCCGAAGTCCCTCTCGATTTATGAATGTCAGGCTTTTCATCTGTTTTCAAAATTAATATTCCAGGTAAAGGAACACAGTCGCACAAGTTAGTAATTTGAAGTGGAGTCATGACCTGTGTTCTTAGAAAAGGAAACCAAAAAATAAATGGGCACTGAGAGCCCACCTCTCTTTTCTGAAAATCAGTGATGTTTCTGGAAACGCTTTTCCCTTTTCTAAGAACTAGATGAGCCCCCACAGGGCGCGGGGAACTGGGCCTCTGGCCTGGGCTCCCGGGTCTGGAGGGGACCCACCTCATGGACACCATCCTGAGGTTGAAGAGCTCTTTCACCCGTGGCGTTTAAGATTTTCTCAAAAACCTGTATTCTCCATCAAAGGAAGGTGAGGAAGACAGGGAGTCTCGGGCCGGAAGACACAGCGGTCCCTTCCAGACGGCACTCAGCCTTCCCCCTAGAGGATCCTTGGGTGTTTATGCAGACTTGCTTCCAGAACGCTCCCTTTCCGGCCCGAGTTTCAGCCCCAGCTTCCCACCCCTAAGCAGGGGCTGCCTCTTCCACTCCTGGGAAGGCCAGGCTTCGGGTGCCCCAGGGGACGCACCGCCCCCGCCCCCCCAGAGGCTGCCGATTCCCAGGGGTTCCCCTGGGCTCACCCGAAGAGCGTGAAGGAGGCTGGGACCGGGCGGCAAGCGCCCGGGGAGGCGTCAGCAGTTTGCAGCCCGCCGGACAGTGTCGGCCAGGAGCCGGCTGCCACCCGTGACTCTGCACCGCGTTCTTCTGTGCGGTTCCCACAGACCAGGGGTGGGAGGTTCGACACAAAGGGGGCCCCCTGCGCCCGGGCCTTGGCGGGCAGTCAGCACGCCTTTCACGACCTCGCCTCTCACCCAACAGGCCTCGCAGCCAACAGGACGGATGTGTGCCGAGCCTGGGACGGGGCGGGGCTGAGGCACCCGAAGATCTCCGGGCCTCGAACCACCTGCTGAAAGCAGGCTGAGCAGCGTGTCCTTCCGAGTCGGCCTAGTCTGTCCCCGGAGGGGACCCAGCTCAGACCTGACGTCATCGACGGGCATCTCAGGCCGGTGGCCGGGTGGTTGGGGGGAGAGGTCGCCGAACAGCGCCCCGCCCCCACACCCCACGCGCGAGGCTCTCAAGCTGCCGTCTGCGACCCGGGCCTGGTTCCTGTGTCTGCAGGCTTCCGTTTGGGCAGAAACCATAACGGGGTGAAAGTGCTGGTCCGGAAACCAAGCACGCGTCTGTGGCATCAGACAGTCGGCGTGCGTCCGGCTTGATGGCAGGACGAGCAGAGAGGAGGGCGCAAGGCGTGCGTGTCGAGAGGCTCTCTGCTCTGCGTCGCGCGGGTCCCCAGGCGCCAAGTCTGTCTGCTCTGAAACCAGCAGAGGCGTTCACTCAACACGCGCTTTTACCGGCGATGGACACAGGGTCTCCCCAGAGAAGTCAGTCTCATTTCCTTTTAATCAACAGGGCCTTCTCCTTCTGTCAGACGGTTTTCTGAGTGTTTTTAGGTGGTGCTTTGAGGATGCTGGGGGGGTGGCCTTCCAGGCAGTGACGTTTGTAAAGGGAAGAGCCTGACATGTGTGCGTGCGTGCGTGTGTGCACATGTGTAAGTGCAAGAGTGTGCACATGTGACCACGCACGTGTACGTGCAAGTGCGTGAGTGTGCACACGTGAGTGCACACGTGTAAGTGCAAGTGAGTGAGCGTGCACGCGCGAGCACGCATGTGTAAGTGCAAGTGTGTGAATGTGCACACGTGACTGCACGTGTGTAAGTGCAAGTGCGTGAGTGTGCACGCGTGACTGCACGTGTGTAAGTGCAAGTGCGTGAGTGTGCACGCGTGACTGCACGTGTGTAAGTGCAAGTGCGTGACTGTGCACGTGAGCACGCACGTGTAAGTGCAAGTGCGTGAGTGTGCACACGTGAGTGCGCATGTGTGAGTGCAGGTGCGTGAGTGTGCACACGTGTACGTGTGTGCATGCGCGTGTGCACACATCTGCGAGTGAGTGAGGGCCTTCCCTGGAAGTTCCCCCCGGGCAGCCCGAGGCCCTGGGCCCTGGGCGGAGCTGGCTGGATGCCCGGCGGTGTCTGCCCTCCTGAGCCAGTGCCCCTGCGTCCCCTCCTGCAGACGCCGCGCCCTCAGCAGCCCCCCGCCCCGCCACACTGCCTCCGGTTGTGGCTGCTGGACCAGAGCCTCTCGGGACCTGGTATCTCTCTTTGTCAGCAAAGGCCTTATCGGCCATCGCCTCAGAAACGGGTTTCTCTCTTTAAAAGAAGAGTTTTCAACGAACAAGTTGCCAGGTGGGCAGCTGGACGGTCAGGGCCCCACCCGAGCCGACTGTGTGACGTCGCTGTCAGTCCCACAAAGGTCAGCAACTGGGCTTTTGCTCTCTGGCAGAAAAGGGGGGACAAGGAGGCCCGGGAAGGCCACCCAGCTTGATTTTCCGTTGGGCACAACTTTCTCACGGTCGTGAGCCTCTCGTCTCCTCCCGCCTCCTCCCCGGGCGCCTCCATCACGAGTTCCTGCTGCCGTGGCTGATCCTGTGAGACGAGTGTCTTGCGGGGCCACAGCCTGGGGAGGCCGGGCGCGCAGGGCTGGGCGGTGGGCGTCCCCGGGGGCGTGCCCGGCGCACGTATGCGCGTCCCGAGGCCTGCCTGCGGCCGGCAGGGCGGCGAGGGGAAGGGAGGTGCCCGGGCGCCGGCAGGACCCGCCCCGCCCTGTGTCTGGAGACCCCACCGCCGCCCTCCCTGCCGGCTGCCCGGCCCTCGGCCGTTGCACAGTCCTCAAGGGCTGCTTAGAGAAGCAGCCGCTGAGGGGTGAGCGGCGGGGCTCAGATTTGAGGTCTGGGGGAGAAAAATCAAAGGACCCCCATTGGGGCCCTTCCCACGGGGTCAGCACGGGAAAGCCCCTCCGTCCTCACCCCGCGCCCTTCCGAGCTCTCAGGACCACAGAGGCCCGACTTGGGGCAGAAGATGGGGGTGAGGACGTCCTCGCCCCCCGAGGCTGAGGAAGCGGGGTCCTGGGCTGGTACTGGAAGGAGGGCGGGTGTCTTTGGTCACAGGGTCCCCGTCCCTGCGTGTCCCCCGTCTGGGACCTGCAGCTCAGCGTGGAGACGGTCCTTCACTCTGCACGGACATGCTCCTGAGAGATGACCTAGGAACGACTGTGCACAAAATGACAGGCACTTGGGAGTTGACGAGTGAGGACTCCAGCAGCGCATCTTCTCTGCCACGTGCTCATCAGCGCTGACGCTGGGGACCGTCCCCGCCAGCATCGGTGTAGCCTGCCCGCCGGGGTCCCCGGGGGCCTGTCCTCACCCGCCCCTGCCCGCCAGGGTCCCCGGGGGCCTGTCCTCACCCGTCCCTGCCCCGTTCCCCAACCCGTGCCCCACAGCAGCTGTGACACGCGTGGGTGGACTGTTCCCAGAAGCACAGTCCCGGGGGTCACCAAGCAAGGGGCACGTTGGCCGTTGGGGGCCCAGGAGGTGTGCCTTCGGGTGCCCGGGGGAGGAGCCGTGTGGCGTGGCCCAAGGTGGGCCCAGGTGAGCTGGAGTCTTTCTGGGGGGAGCCCTGCTGCCCTGCGTCCCCCCACGTCCCTGCGCTCACGCGGCTGGTGGGTGGTCATGCTGTGCCCCTCCCCTTGTGATGCTAGAAATGGAAGAGGGGCCTTTCTGACATGGTCAGAACACAGCCTCAGTGTCCAGGGGAAGGGACCCAGGGCCACCGGGCCTGTCCCGCTGTGTCCCCGGGAGAGGTCACAGAGATGGGGGAGCTCTGGCTTCTTCATTTGCTCAGGGGTGGGGGTCCTCCTGCCTTCACGGAAAGGGGGCATGCCAGTTAACTGAGTTAACGGGTGGGAAACAGTGCTGGTCCGTGGTGTGACCCCTCAGGTAACGCCCAGGCTGTTCCCCTGCACCCTCTGGGCACGGGCCCGGGACCACGTGGCCTGAGGAGACAGGGCAGGGGTCAGACAGATTCCAGGGGAGGATGGGCGGACACGGCAGGAAGGCATCCACCTTGGGCAGGGGCCGTGGGCCACCGTGACCCTGAATCTCTGCCTGGGGAGGCGGGGGCACCCACCACAAGCAGGTGGCCCGTTTGTTTCTGGCACACTCGCGGGCCGTGTTGGGGTGGGCCTTGCTTGTCTCGCTTTGTGAACCCAGCACTGTCCTGAGACGCTGGTGCGGTCAGCAAGGCTGTCCCCACTTAGCAGAAGGACAGACTGAGGCCACAGGGTGGGTGACTCCCTCCGAACTGACGGCAGGACACGGCGAAGACCTCACAAGACTCTGTCTGCCATCAGCGCACTGTCAGCTTAACGCCGGTGCGTCCAGCTCTAGGGAAACCCGAGATTCCCCAGAAGGAAAAAGGGAGCGATGACTTTCATCACATTACGCCTTAGGTGAAACAAAGTTGAAAGAAAGGTGAGTGTGAATCAATTCCTCTAACTGAAAGGCATTTAAAACACACTGGATTTGTATAGAACTTAAAAAAAAAAAAACACACTGCAATGAATCTTCCATAAAGCAGTGCATTTTTTTTGACATGTGAATAGTCATCCTTAATGTTTCTGCGCTTGTAGGGTTTTTCCCCCTCAAATTTCACTTTCTCTTAAAACAGGTCACACCTTTGGAAATGGTCTGGAAGACAAAGGATTTGACAGATGGGTGTCCTGAGTGTGTGTGGTGGGGGGCGGCTTTTGAAATAAATGTAAATAAAATAAATCTTACAAAAAACAAGGATTCTGGTGGCAGTTTCTCCAAGCTTTTTTCTCCGCATTTCTGTGTGTGGCTGGGCTCCCACACTCACCGAGTGGGCCCTAGGCCAGGGGCTGAGGGGGTCCGGGCCCCGAGGTGGGGAATAGGCAAGACCTTGGGAGACCCCAGATTCAGGCCACTGCTGACCCTGAATGCCAGGGCCCCAAGCAAGTTGTTGGCACTTACTGAATACCTTTTACAGAGAGATTTGAGAAAACCAGCCGATTTAGTTTGAGAACGGCGGTTTTTTTTAACCAACTTGGAAATTCATTTTGTTGGTTTGATGTTTTTAGAGACCTCAGTGTTGGATGTTAGACAAAATCTGTGTAAAAAACTTATTCCACGGTAAAAGCAGTGTTGGCAGACTGCAGAGCAGAGGGTGAGGGACGCAGTCGGCTTCCTCTTCTCTCCAAGTCGGTCAGTGATGCTGCGCCCTGGAGCCCTTCTTGACACTTTCTAATGGGACTGCTTTCTTTTAAACACAGTCCACACTGTGTGTTTGCTTTCTGTGCTGCTGCTGCTGACGTGCTTACCTGCTTAGCTTGAGAGTGAGATTGTCGGGTCCCGGCAGCTTAGGGGGAAAGGGAGCTCGGTTCCGGAACCTTGTTCTATAGGTGGAGAGACTGAGCCATCACCAGCTACTTGATGGTGGACTTGGACCTCAGACCCACAGCTGCGCTCCTGCCTTTTGGAGCTTGTTCCTGTGACCTCTGGGCCAGAGGCTTCCACAGCAGACGGGGGTAACGCCAGCCGCAGCAGTGACCCCAGTGGGCTGTGACCCCAAACCTGGGGGCACACGGAACTTTAGCCCGCTCGCAGAGTGGACAGGTGTGCCTTGGCCTACAGCACTCACAGTATCAGTCACCAGGGGGTTTCTCAGGGGTGTTGACTGATAGGCAGGTAGATAAATAGATAGATGATAGATAGGTCACCAGCTAGCTAGCTAGATAGATGATAAATAGATAGATAGGTAGCTAGCTAGATAGGTAGACAGATATATGACAGATAGATATAGATAGATAGGTAACTAGATAGACAAATAGCTAGAACATAGATAATAAGTAGGCGGTAGGATAGATAGGTAGGTAGATGGAGATGTAGACGCAGGTGATGCAGATGCAGATGGTGGAGACAGCAGAGAGGGACAGCTTGGTTTGGGGTCTTCTCTCTTGCTTCCTGCCGGCTTGTCCAGGCCCTCACCCCCAGTGACCCCAGGAACAGCCCCAGCATGAGGGAGTCCTAGAAACAGCCTAAGTAGGGAGGGCCCCCATCTGGTTTGGGCCCTGCAGGGAGTCGGGCCCCCTGTCTGCATCAGGTCCTGGGGGGAGCCAGGCCCCATCTGGGTCGGGCGTTTGGGGCCCGTCTGGGTCAGGCCTTGGGGGGAGCCGGGCCCTGTCTGGGTTGGGCCTTGGGGAGAGTTGGGCTCCTTCTGCACCAGGCCTTGGGGGGAGTCGGGCTCCCTCTTCAACCTTGATGCTGCTTTCCCAGGCGCCCCGGATTCTGAGACACGATCTTTCCTGTCCTGACCGGCCTCTGCCTGAGGCCCCTTGAGATCACCACCAGGCCCTTCATGGAGGAAGGAGCAGAGCTTCTTACATCCCAGGGGTGGATTTCTGCTGGAACAAGCCTCTCAGCCTCTCTCTCTGTCTGTTGGTCCATCTCCTTCTGTCTCCCTTCCCACGGGTGTGTACAAGCCACTCGGGGCACATGACATCTGTATGCCTGGAGATCCCTGGGGTCAAGCAGGTGGCCCCTTGAAGGGACCTGCGAGAGGAGGGCTGGGCTGGGTGACGTCAGGGAGGCAGGGGCAGGCAGGGGAGTGGGGTGAGGAGGAGCCCAGGGCATCACGGGGCCAGGAGCTGGGCTCCAGGTGGACCCTGAGCAAGTTAGGACCAGTCTCCATTCAGCTAAAGGTTAACAGACAAAAAGCAGTCATGGTGGGGGCATGCAACCCAGAGCTCGGCGTGAACACACCGCATCTGTCTCTGGGTCAGGATCCGCTTTATTCTACTTCCTGCACGGGATTGCGAGCCAGCAGCTCAGGAGACTGTTCTATTTATTGACGCTTCTCTTCATCAGCACCCTGACAGGAAGTAGACTACTTGATTCCCATTTGTTTTCCTTGCCAAAATAATAAAGAATGTTTGTATTAATACCCACCCACCCCCCTTTTGGGGAAGAGAGCAAAGAAAAAGGGAGGAGGGAGTAATAATCACCTTAATGTAAGTGGAAAAAGTACAGTGTGTGAATAATGGATCTGACAGTGATAGGAGCTTGGGGCCCTGGGGAGAGGGAGAGGAGGAGGGAGGAGGGAGGGGAGGAGGGAGGGGAGGAGGAGGAGGGAGGGGAGGAGGAGGAGGGAGGGGAGGAGGAGGAGGGAGGGGAGGAGGAGGAGGGAGGGGAGGGGGGAGGGGAGGAGGGAGGGGAGGAGGAGGAGGGAGGGGTGGAAGGAGGGGAGGAGGAGGAGGGAGGGGAGGAGGGAGGGGAGGAGGGAGGGGAGGAGGGAGGGGAGGAGGAGGAGGGAGGGGTGGAGGGGAGGAAGGAGGGAGGAGGGTGGGAGGAGGAGGAGGGAGGATGGGGGGAATGAAGGATGCAGGGGAGATGGAGGGAGAAGGCTGTGTGTTACGCTCTTGTGTGCATGGTGCTCTCTGTCCAGCGAGGGGACAGCAGTCTGGAGAACAGAGGCTGGGAAGGTACAAACAGAAAAGGCCCTGCCCGCTGTGTTCCTGGGAAAGGAAGGAACAGGTCACGGAGAAGAGAGAAGATCTGGAGGAGACAAAGCGTACCAGAGCGCCAGGTGAACACGCCTGTCGAGGTGCCCTCCTACCACTGCTCCTCACACTGAACTCAGCCGTGTCTGACTCTGTGTGACCCTGTGGGCTATAGTCCACCAGGCTCTTCTGTCCTTGGGACTCTCTAGGCAATAATGCTGGAGGGGGTTGCCATGCCTTCCTCCAGGGGCTCTTCCTGACCCAGGGATCAAACCCGAGTCTCTGAATCTCCTGCATGGGCAGGCGGGTTCTTTACTGCCGAGCCATTGCAGGACACCTTTAGTGACTGAGGAGGAACCCTTTCAGAAATATATGCAGTGCGTCAGTAAGTGTTCAACTGAAAATACCAGAAATTACAACCATGTTGGAAGTAGGATGGATATTTAGCTAGCTCATGCAGAAACACCTGTTAGCAGGTGGTTCTGTGGAGCCAAAGACTCAACAATGTTGGGAAAACAGGGCTTTTCTCTCCTTCCATTTAGAAAAAAATTACCCATAATTCCCCCATTGGAAGGTTTCCAGTGTTGCCATGTTAGTCTGTAACCTCCCACTTTCTTTCTTTTTTATACAAACTCACACATATTCACAAAAAATGGTTCCTACAAACTATCTGTGGCTTCCCAGGTGGCACAGTGGTAAAGAATTAGCCTCCAATGCAGGAGACACAGGAGACTCAGGTTCGATCCCTGAGTCAGGAAGATCCCCTGGAGAAGGAAATGGCAACCCACTCTAGTATTCTTGCCTGGAGAATCCCATGGACAGAGGAGCCTGGCAGTCTACAGTCCATGGGGTTGCAAAGAGTCAGACCCAGCTGAAGTGACTGAGCACGCATGCATGCACAAAGTATTTGTAACCTGATTTTGTCCCCTAACAAATGATCATAACCATGTTTTCTTGCCAATAAATATGTCTATGGTTGTATAATATCATCATATAGATATATATCTATATTTTAATCCCTTTTAAACATTTAATTTCCTTCCTTATTTTTGTTCTTATCAATGACTGTGATGAAAATTCACAGAAATACATTCTTGAGCTTGTCTTTTCTCTCCTTAATTTTGTTGACTTATGGTCAAAAGACTGCTGTATCTCAAGCAGAAAAGTAGGAGGCAATGGAAAGGGGGAATTTTCCCTTGTGAAGAGATAGCTTTGCATCTGGAAGGGAGATATTTCCCAGAACACCTGTCTATCAACTCTCTCTCACAGCTGCTGGTCAGAACTAGGCCATGGATGGACCTCAGGCGGAGCCCTGGCAGAGGGGAGACCACGACTGCTCACTCCAGCCATAGTTTATCTCCTGCACCTGAGGTGAGAGAGCGTGCCTCCTAGCAGAGCAAGGGGTTTCACTGACTCTGAGTAAAATCAGGGCTATGACAGGAGGAAAGACAGGAAGGGTGGCTTCTGGGCAGCGAGGCCCCGGGAGGGCTGCAGCAAGGGCTCAAAGGGGCTCCTCCTCACTGTGGTTTCACGCCTCACTTCCGGTGTTTTCACACCTCACTTCCGGTGTTTTCACACCCCACTTCCGGTGTTTTCACACCTCACTTCCTGGTTTCACTGAGCAAGTTTGAGCTGCATTAGAGGTCTCTGTCTTCTGTTCTAGTCTAAACAGCAATGCTCAGAACCCAGACTGGGGAGGGCACTCAGAGATGGGCCCGCTGGGGCACTCCTCCTGGGGGAGACCCGCCAGCCAGCTGGTGGCAGGCTGGTGACGCTGGACCCCTTCCATCGTGGAAGGAGCAGTGCTCTGGTCTCGCTGGGACGGATGCTCACTTCGGTTATGGATTTCCTCCCTTCGTGCAGTCCTTCTGCCCAGACTGCCAACCATGGACACGCAGGACGCCTCACCATTGCCAGGTACCCCACGCAGCCCCTTCCCATCAGGACGCTCAGTTCGCAGGAAGGTGAGGCGCGGGCCCACGAGCCCCGCGTCTCCGCCCTCGGGGAGCAGCTGGCTAGTTGGAGCCGTGGCGTGGCCTTCTGAAGGATCAGTTACAATGCCAGCTGGGTGGAGCCCGGCAGGGCTCCCCAGAGCCGCCCAGGCTCCGTGTCAGTGTCCACGGAGGTGCTGCTGCCAACTTCTCTGGTGGCCGAGCCGGGCGGCGGGGGTGCAGTTACCGCCCTCCCTGTTAGCACAGGTGACCTGTTAACATCAGCGCTCACGGGAGGGAGGCAGGCTTCCGTCAGGAGACGCGACAACGCTCCTTTGACCTGAGGTTGAGACGGCCGCCCCGGCCACTTTGAGCCCCTCATACCTCCAAGTCCACAGGCAAGAAGGGAGGGCCTGTCCTGGCTGGGGCGAGTGATCGAGACGGCCAAGGGGAAGTCCGGCCGCTGCTCTCGGCAGAGGTGAGGAAGGGCGTATCTGGAGCCCAGGTGATGGCTTGGGTGTCTCTCAGTATCCCTGTGTCCTGGGAGTGAGGCCACCTGAGAACTGTGGCGGCCCAGTCCAGGCAGGCCTGCTAACGGCTCAGACCGTCGGGGCTGAAGCTTGGGGTCACCCTGCCTGGTAAAGAGCGAGGCCAGCTGGGAGGTCAGCTGGGAGGCTTGCTGAGGGCAGGGGAATCCAGAGAAAAATAGCGGCAAATACCAGCCATGACCACGTGGTCAGCTGCAGAAACCAGGATGACCGCTTTTGTGTTTCTCCCTGACGTAAGTCCTGCGATGTCAAGGAGAGAAATGGATATCGTTCTGAGATTCTTCTGCCCTTCTCGGTGGAGAGAGCAGGCTTTTGGTTGCATCGTGTTGGACAGGCGTGTGGCTGTGCTGCTGTCTTTATCTGGAGATGAAGCAGGGCTGCAGGAGGTGCCTGCCTGCCCTCTGACCGGGGGTGGACCGTGGTGCCAGTTTAGACCACTGATCTCACTGTTGCTGTGAAGGTGTTTTGTGGATATAATTAATACCTGCACAAAGGAGATTATCCTTGATAGTTCTGATGGGGAGTGGGGGCTGGTCCAATTAGTTGAAAGGTCTTAAGAGCAGAACCGAGGTCTCCCTAAGGATGGAGCAGAAAATCCCAGGCAGGGAGTTCCTGCCTGAGGTCCCAGGCTGACGGCCAGCCTACAGACCGGACCCACCTGGCCAGACGGAGGGTGTGTGAGCCAAACCCCGTGACACATCTCTCTCTCTAGGTGGCCCTGGTGGCTCAGATGGTAAAGAATCCACATGTTAAGGCAGGAGACCTGGGTTCAATCCCTGGGCTGGGAAGATCCCGTGGAGAAGAAAATGGCAAACCACTCCAGTATTCTTGCCTGGAGAATCCCCATGGACAGAGGAGCCTGGCAGGCTACAGTCCATTGAGTCAAAAAGAGTCAACACGACTGAGTAACTAACACAAACACACACACACACACACACACACACACAGTCTGGAAGATTTGGGGCTTCCCAGGTGGCACCAGTGGTCAATAACCCACCTACCAATGCAGGAGACGTAAGAGACTTGAGTTCAATCCCTGGGTTGGGAAGATCCCCTGGAGGAGGAAATGGCAATGCTTTGTAGTATTCTTGCCTGGAGAATGCCATGGACAGAGGAGTCTGGAAAGCTACAGTCCATGGGATTGCACAGAGTCAGACACAACTGATGCAACTTAGCACGACACATACACAGACACACACACATATTTAATGTGAATGTATATATTTTTCAAAATGGGAAAGAGAGTGTGCTGTGATTACCAGCCAGAAGGCCTGGAAGGTGCAGGCAGACCGCAGCATTGAGCGGGGCCCTGGGAAGCCCTGGGGGGTGTTGCAGACTCTGCCCCTGACTCCGGGAGGTGGCGCTGGTCCTGTGGGAGAGCACGTGAGTCACGGTAAGCGCCCTGCACAGCCAGGGTTGGAAACCTTCCTGCAGAGCAGGTCACTGGAGGCTCACTCATGTTGGCCAAGCATCACCGTGAGGGCAGGACAGGAGGCCCTCCCGGAGGCTCTTTCTGGGCTGCTGGGCTCTCAGCCCTGGGCCAGGGGGGTGGGCTTCTCACTTGCTGGAAAAGGTCCTAACAGCCAGAGGAGCCCGTGTGAACCACACCCTGCGTTTGCTCCCACGGCTGTGTCACTGGCTGAGTCACACCCGCAAACCCCACATACTGAAGCTCCAACCCCAAGACCTCAGGGAGGCACTGCATTCGGGGTTGGGCCTTGAAAGAGGCAACTAAGCTAAGAGTGAGGCCCGGGGGTGGGCCCTGATCTAGTCTGACCTAAGAGAAGAAGAGGTCGGGACACAGACACACACAGGGGATGACCCCAGAGGCCAAGGTGGGGAGACCGCCAAGGGGAGAGGCTTTGGGGGCTGGCAGCCCACACCTGGATGCCGGCCTTAAAGCATCCAGGACTGAGAGCAGAGAACTTCCCTGGGCGAGGCCGCCCCGTCCGCTTTGCTGTGGCAGCCTGAGCAAAGTCACACAGGTTGTAAGGAAGCTTTTTTTAATGTCAGAGCATTTCCAGCAGGGGCTTTTTCGCACATCATGTCAGCTGCTCAGGCAGGCAGGCTGCTTTCCATGGTTGCATCTAGACATGCTTGCGTCAAGTAGGCTTTCTGACTGGGCACCCTGGGTCCACAGCCTGGGCACGAGTGCCCGCCCACTCCTCAGGAGTCACACCTGTTCCGTGGGTCTCCCCGGGCAAAACCTTAGACCCTGGGGTCCGTGGGCATCACTGAGGACCAGCCTGTCCACCGGTGCCCTGGTGTCCCTGGTCCAGGGTGCCTGTGACTCCAAGTCACCAAGTTGAGACCATGGACTCCAATGCCATGCTCCTCCCATCTGCATCTCTGGGTGGGGGGCAACTTCCCATCGTGAGATCGGGAGCCCCAGTCAAACGCAGGGAGGTGGGAGGAAGAAGCTGAAGGCTGGGCCCCAGGCACCACAGCCTCAGAGTCGGGCTGGGCTGGGGGGAAGCTCGACAAGGGACCCAGTAGGCCCCCCCGGCGAGGGGCAGGCGCATCTCTGGGGCCGCGTGGACCTGGCGTCTCCAGAGGAGGAGGAGTCTCTGGCAAGGGTGTCGCTGAGTCCCTAAACGGCCTTAGTTTATTTGTTTGGTTTTAAGTTCTTACTAATTGTTAAATTATTTATGTCATTACACGGAAAAGCCACCTGTGGATTTTATGATCGTTGAAAGTCAAAGCTGTCAAAACTGTCCCCCTGGGAATGTGTGTGCCTGCGGGCGCCTCCTTCATCCGCTCTCACCTGCAGTGTGAATGGCTCCCAGGTGGGGAGACGGGACAGGGGTGTCCGCACACCCCTGACTCTGACCATGAACACCCCTCTGTGGTCCCCACTCCCTTCCCTCCTGACAACCCCCTGCAGACTCGAGGGAGGTGACTCGGGTTTTAAACCTCTGAGCAGAAGTGACAAGTGTGGGTAGGAGGGAGGCTGAGGCACAGAAGCAGAAGCTGTGTTGTTCAGTCGCTCAGTCGTTTGTGACCCCACAGACCACAGCACGCCAGGCCTCCCTGTCCATCACCAGCTCCCGGAGTCCACTTAAACTCATGTCCATCGAGTCAGTGATGCCATCCAACCATCTCATCCTCTGTCATCCCCTTCTCCTCCTGCCCGCAATCCTTCCCAGCATCAGGGTCTTTTCTAACGAGTAGGCTCGTCACATCCGGCGGCCAAAGGATTGGAGCTTCAGCAGAGGCTGCAGCCGAGGCTCCCCCACACCTTCCTCCAAACAGCTTTCCTTTGGCTGTCGGCCCAGGAAGGTATTTCTAATCCAATGAAAATCAAACGGACTTACAGGGAGGATTTACTTACAGGGCGGACTGGCTCTGGCATGCAGTTCATTGCTAATGTTAACACTTCTTTACACTAAAAGTTCTGAATATAGAGCCTTTCCCTCTACAGACAGCTTAGCGGGTAAACGACTGAGGCCCTGTTTTTCATTCACCACTGGATTCTCCAGGCCCAGACAGTGCCTTGGGCTCAGTAGATGTGAGCAAACGTTTATTTAGTGACGCTGACATGAAAAATAAGAAGAAAGCTAGACAGGTGTGATTGTCACGGTCCCAGATAAGGCAGGATCATACTTTGGTATAATTAGAACACGCTGAACTCGTAGGCTTCCAACAGAAGAGAAACTCACGAGGGTTATCAGACTTTCATGAAAGGCCCAATCATCCTGGATGTTGAGCGCAGCCCTTGTGCGGATGTTCTAACCTCAGCTTCTACTTCACTTCCATTCATTCACTCAGTCATTCATCCATTCTACAGCCTGCGCCCTAAAGGAACATGAATGCCTTGCAAAGCACGTGTAAAGCAAGACCCGGAAGGTGTAAACCTCTCACCCCATGAGAGTCAGAGGTTGCTGCTGAAACAAGCTTCTGAAGGTCAGCACAGGGACTGCTCGTGAGGTGGAATGTAGCAGTGGTCTGGGCAGTGTTTGCGCCTTTTCCAAACCACGACGCATGGAAGGGTGAGCCTGTGTGTCCCACCCCCGAGCTCTGCAGACGAGGGGGCCCCGAGCTCTGCAGACGAGGGGGCCCCGGGCCCTCAGGGGGCTGCCGCTGGCAGGCCCCTGGTCCCAGAGGTGAGGAGAAGCCACCTGTAAGCATTAAGAGACATTCAGAGTAGAAAATAATCTTCTCAGACATAAGGAAACATCCTTCTGTTACAAGGTGAGAGATACAACAGGCGCTCATAGAACTCTTTATCTACTCAGAAGTATCTTTTATTGTGTATACATTTTAAACTTGCACGGAATCTTAAACTGGGGCTATTAGAAGTGTTTCCTGAATGCGTATTTGCATCAGTCTGTAATCTGTCTACATAAATATTGTTTGAATCAAGTTAAATTGACGACGTCAAAACATTTTTTGACCTAGGCAATATGGCAATTTTATGGTTAACCAAATAACCTTAACATATGAGGCTAATTTAATTCATTATTCTTAAATGGAGATTACAAATAATTAGGTCTTTTGTGGGACATGGCTTAATATCTAAACAAAACTTGATCAAAAGAAAATTTTACATTTCTGAAACTTATGTATGAAATAATATATTATTCAGATACTAAGTTTACTTACCATTCAAACATTTTATTAGTTCACAACTTCTCTAGATGTTAAATATAATATAAATATAATATATTATATTATATAATGTATTATTACATAATATATTTATAATTTATAATTATATATTTATATATAAGTTATATTTATAATATATATAATATAATTATATAATATATAACATAAATATAATATATAAATAAATATAGCTATAAATATATATATATATTTTTACTAAAAAGCTTGGAACAGAACTATGATTTTTTATGAATGTGTGTTTGATATGTTATTTCCAAGAGTGTTAAAAATAATATGCTGGAAAACATGCAAATAAAATAATACAGACATGTGTTCACAGACATTTGTTTCCCCATTAGGGAAAAGGAAATTGAGAGCCTGCCACGGGGGGACTCACGTGGGCAAAAGCAGCACAGATAAACCTTAGGTCTTACTTCATTTTCTACAGGCTGTGCTGTCAGGGGAATCTGGAGTGGTTCACTCTAAGGTGAAATAAGGACTGAATTCAGGTGTAAAGCTTGTCTCTGTTGACTTGCTTATGACCGTGCTGGGGCCTGGTTGCTGCGTGGGCCTTTCTCTGGCTGTGCTGCGCGGCGGCCACTCTCTGGGTTCAGGCTCCTCACCGCGGTGGCTCCTCTGCTGGGCGCTCGGGCTCTGGGGCCTGTGGGCTTCAGCAGTTGTGGCTCCCAGGCTCTAGAGCGCTGGCTCAGCGGTTCTGGTTCACAGGCTTCACTGCTTCGTGGCCTGGGGGACCTTCCTGGCCCAGGGATCAAACCACAGATCTGCATTGGCAGGTGGGCTCTTTACCACCGAGTCACCTAGGAAACCCAGGATGAACTACAAATTCAGACTGAGAAAAAAGAGTTCTTTGCTTCCTGGTCCCATCATCGCCCGCCCAGCATCAGCTTTTGCTCCTGCCTTGAGCCTGTGCTGGGTTTATCTGGGCTCCTGTTCACCGCTCCTTCTGGTCTGAAGACCCCTTGAGGGGTGGGGAGTTGCATATTGTGAGTCCAGGTAGCAGCAGCGCTTTGCTCAAGACTTGGGCTGTGGAGTTTCTGGGGGGTGGGAACGATCCCAAACCAAACCAGATGGGAGAAGGTGTTCTCCAGCCTGCCCACTGCCTGCCTTTGGCCGCCACCCGTGTGAGAGCACCCGGCCTCCTACCCTCAGAAACCACACGGATGGCTGTGACAGAAACCCTCCTCCCGTCCCGACTCTGCAGGCAAGGCTCGGGGCCTTGTCTTCAGTGAGGAAGCTCTCCCTGCCCCGGTAAGACCCCTGTCACACGCACCTCCCAGAAGACCAAAATACACTTCCCTCTTACAGAAAATGTATTCCTTGAGACATCCGATTGCCGTGATCAGAGGGTGCGATCCAGCTGCTACCAGCCATTCTGAGCCCCGCGCTTCCTCTGAGTTGGTGGAGGCATTTTGTGTAATTATCCTGCTTGTTTTTCCGCTCTAACGATCTCCCCGGTAGCTCCCCGGATAGTTTTTCTTGGTTAATTGCTCACGTTGCATCTTGCCCCACCATGATTTGGGGTGCTCTGCTCCGGGAGGATGCACTGCGTTGCCCTGGACTGAAGTCTCATCCGAACGTGATGGTCACGTGCTCGGGGAGACGACGGGGCTGACCCGGCGGTCAGCTGATCACCAGCTTCGCCCCCTGCAAGTGTGGACAGCGGAACCCTTGGCTGCCGTGTTCCCCGCATGCACCCCCGTGGCCAGCCTTGCACATGGACACAAGGACATACTGTTCACCCTCACTCACCCTGGCCTGAGGACTGCAGTGACCTCTGACCTTGAACAAACTCAGTGGAGAGGCACCAAAAGTACAGAGCTCTAGGCAGGAGGGCAGGGGCACCGTGTCCCCGCATGTCCCGATGGAGCAGCCAGTCTCGGGTGCCCGTTCGTCCAGGGCGAGGTCTGCGGTGCTCTCTTTAGGCCTGGCCAGCCTCTGCCCCTTCCCCACACCCTTTGCTGGGGCTGCTGGCTGAGGAGCTTCCCTGGCAGTCCATCCCGGGTAAGGAGGCCAGGCGGTCTGTCTGGGTGGTCCCACATTGTCCATCCATCCGGGAAGCCATCCAACCCACAGCTTGAACCCCAGACATCCAGCAATGCCTGAGACATTGGCCAATCCAGGCTGGTGGAGGAGATAAGCATCTTTTCATGACTTGGTGGCTTCCTCTGGTTGATATTTGGAGCAGGATTTGCAAAATATACCCCCTCTGAGCTCACAATTGTAGGGGAACTAGAAACTTTTAAGTAATAAAAACTGGCTTTTAAGTAATAAAAACGTCTAGCTCCTAGAAGCACAACGATAGCGGGTTGAATTATGTGCTCCTCGAAAGACACGCTGACATCCTCGGTTCCTGAGATGAGACCTCATCCGGGGATGAGGTTGTTGCAGATGGGGCTGCCCAGGTGGCTCAGAGGTGAAGAATCCGCCTGCAGTGCAGGAGACAGGGGTTCTGTCCCTGGTGGGGAAGGTCCCTGGAGGAGGGTGTGGCAACCACTCCAGTGTTCTTGCCTGGAGAATCCCGTGGACAGAGGAGCCTGGCGGGCTGCATACAGCCCATGGGGTTGCAGAGAGTCGGACATGACTGAGCGATTGAGCACACATTGCAGATGGAGCTTGTTAAGAGGGCGTCACTCGGGCAGGTGGCCGTGACCCCGTGAGGCAGGTGGCCCTCCCAGAAGGAGGGGTTTGGACGCAGATGCACACACGGGGACAGCGTGTGAAGACACAGGCGGAGCTGGGGGCGGAGTGTTCACGAGCCAGGGACCCGGGAGGCGGGGAGGCGGGGAGGCGCGGGGTGGGTCAGTGTGCGGGCCTTGCTCTCAGCCCCCGACCTCCAGGCGGTGAGACGGGGTTTCCACTGCTTTAGCGCCTGGTCTGTGGAGCTTCCATCGCAGCAGCTGCAGGGATCGAATTCTAACAGCATCTGACTAAGCTAGTAGAACAAGACAGGAGATGTTCGCCTTGTCCTGCGGCTGAAAATAGAGCTATCAGTCACTCAGTTTTTCTGGAAAGACACACTCCTTCCGTTGACCCTGAGCGCGTTCATGAGTTCTCTCCCCAGGAGTGCAGGGGAAGCCCCGACTCCTTCCTCTTTCCTCTCCAATCCCAGCTGATCTTGCTGCTTTCCCGGGATTCTTCAGGGCCTCCCTGCCTCTCCATCATCGCCCAGCCTGCTCATCACCCTCCTCACCCAGAACAAAGCCCGAGCGGCTCCGTCCTCACCCATCGCCAGCGCCCCGCACAGCCCACTGCTGAGCCCCTCCCGGCACCTCCGTCCCACCCAGGGCCCTGCACCCTCCCCCACTGGCTCCGTCCCCCTGTCCTGGAGGTTCGCCTGCCTCCTCACAGCCCAGCATCCTTCCAGCTTAGCCAGGGGCCCCTCCTCCAGGCAGGCTTCCTGGCTGCTCCCTGCCAGAGTCACAGGTGACAGTCAGGGACACCTCGCTCCAGGCTGAGAGGCTCTGTGTGTGTTCCTGGACTGGACTCTCCTGATGGCACCCGAGGGTGGGCGTCACCCCAGGGGTGGGGCCGGGCGGCTCCGGGGAGCAACAGCTGCACTGCAGCCCCGAGCCCCTAACACGGCCTCTGTCTCCTGCCAGGCTGCGGTCCCCTTCCAGGACGCACACAGCCCGAAGGACCCCAAGCCACTGCAGAAGGGAGCTGGGCTCCTCCCGGTGTCTTCACCCCTGAGGTAGCCTGGTGGCTGGAATCCTTCTTTTATTCTTAAAGGTCCTCCCTATCGCTGGGCCTGCATTCGGGCCTTGTCCTCCACTCTGGTCCACCTGCCGTGGGGAGGGGAGAGGCGTGTGGTCAGAGCTGCGCCTCCCCCCACCCCCAGGCCCCCGCCTGGAGCGCAGGCCCCTCTGGCTCAGGGCCTGGTGTGAGTTACCATACAGACACAGCAGCGGTGCTCCAGCACCAGCGTCTCTGTAAACAGCCCCTCACCTGCTTCCCGGCCGGCCCCCACGCCCAGCCCAGCACAGACCCCCTCACGGCAGGGCGGAGGTCATGGGGAAGACAGACCACAGAACACGGGAAAAAGAAGGGAGAAACGGAAACCTCCCTGCTCCCCAAAGCCTGCGGTGGAGGATTTCACAGGCGCCTCCCCAGGAGCTCACGCCCGGCAGGTGGTTCGGGGGCGCGTGGGGGCCTGCCGTGAGGCCCGGGCACCCCCAGTGCCCGCCCTGCCGGGATGGGCAGGGACCCGCACGCTGGGGGCACTCAGCACGGACCTGCCGGCTCGGCCAGGGGCGGGGGGCCTCCCCGCAGCTGCTGTTCCCACTCCTTCTCAGCACTGGCCCCCTCCCCCTGCCCTTCACGCTGACACAGGACCCCAGGGCCCCTTCCCCCTGCCCTTCACGCTGACACAGGACCCCAGGGCCCCCTCCCCCTGCCCTTCACACTGATGTAGGACCCCAGGGCCCCTTCCCCCTGCCCTTCATGCTGATGTAGGACCCCAGGGCCCCTTCCCCCTGTCCCGTCACCGGGAACCTCACAGGGACTGTCCCGAGAGGACAGATTTGCTGACCATTTCCAAAGTGAGCCTCTGGCGGGAGGCGGTCCATCCCTGGGGCTGATGCTCTGGGTATCTGTTAATAGAACAAGACTGGGGGGTGGGGCACAGCGGGTGGGCTTTCTGAGTCTGGATCTGGTGAACCTCTGACTTTCGGGAGCCAAACACTACTCCACTTTTAAATTAACACCTTGTGCTTCTGGGGTAATAGAGTTACGCTATTTTAATGAAGTTTTCCGTGGCCTGGACAGGGAGGCATAAAACGAAGGGAAGAGCGACAGGAATGAATTTCTTATCGGACCATCAGAGCTCGCGGAGAAATATATAAACAGGCCAGAAAGATGAACCAGATAGGAGTTCTGTGTTATGGGCTGCTGTGCCCCGAGGACCCGGCAAAACTGCTAATATCTTCTGTCGAACACTCCAGAAATGTTTGCTGAGCTCATTAACTGATTATTAACGTGAGTAAATCCACAAGGATAGGATAAGTGTTCCACGAATGAACAGACGGACCCCTGACCTTTAGCTGTTTACTGATGGAGGTCAGACACTGCAACATGTAAAAACAGAGCCATTTTCAAATGGTTCTGGTGTGGGCTTGTTAATATTCTTATTTGCCTGAGAGAACAGAAAGAGATGACATATAGCAACAACAGAGAAAACCCCGAGATTAAGATCCTCAGTAAATGCTCTTCCTTAGAAGACTAATTTCAAGTGATTCTACAAATAGTTCCCGCTTCACCTGGCAGCTCAGAGAGGCTTCTCTCCTCCCGGATGAATTTGGTGGACCTCTCAGGCGTTAGTTATGCCTGTGAGGTTTTGGACCCGTGGGGTTTCACAGCGGACACTCGGACACTTGTCCTAAGGTGGATTTTTAAAATATCTTAACTTTGTGTGTGGTTCTAGTGGCCGTGCTGCAAACCCGGTGAGTGAAGGCAGGGGCACGCTGGCCCCACCCTCGAGGCAGGAGAGACCACAGGTGCCGGGGCTCAAGTTCTCCTCAGAGTCTCAGTTCAGGAGACAGGCTTGTTCCCCAAGCTTCCCCGGGGTCTCAGCGGTAAAGACCCTGCCTGTGGTGCAGCAGATGATGGAGATGCTGGTTTGATCCCTGGGTTGGGAAGATTCCCCCAGAGGAGGACGTGGCAACCCACTCCAGTATTCCTGCCTGGAGAATCTCAAGGACAGAGGACCCTGGCGGGCTACAGTCCAGGGGGTCGCATCGCAAACAGTCAGATGACTGAGTGACGGAGCAGAGCACGGCCCGTTCCCCGAGGGCTTCCCAGGTGGCGCTGGTGGTAAAGAACCTGCCTGCCAATGCAGGGGACGTAAGAGACGCTGGTTCAGTCCCTGGGTCAGGAAGACCCCCTGGAGGAGAAAATAGCCACACACTCCAGTATTCCTGCCTGGAGAATCCCACGGACAGAAGAGCCTGGTGGGCCACAGTCTGTGGGGTGACAAAGAGCCGGACACGACTGAAGCGACTTAGCACGCGTGTACGCACGCTTGCTCTCTAAGCCTCGGACTCCCCGTTTATAAAGCGAGGATGGGGGCACCAACAGTGCCAGCAGCACGGCGTTGGTGGGGGGAGAGGGTTCACGCCCGGGGGCCTCGATGACGTTGGCAGCCAGTTGTCATTGTCCCCGAGGTAGGATGTACCACCCCTGGGGAAGGAGCTTTAGAGAACGGGAACCTACCTGGAGGAAGAAAAGCCGACCTCGGCTCAGCAGAGCCCAGCGTTGGGAAAGACCAAGGGAGAGACACACGCACGCGTGCACACACACGTGCGCACACACACACACACACACACAGAGCCTGGGAGGCCCGCCTGGGAGGCCCGCCTGGGGGAGACATCAAACCCCCCAGGCTGCCGCACTGTCAGTGGGCGGCGTCAGAGCCCACGTTCACGTCTGAGCTCTACTCCTCGGAGACCTCTCTCTACCCTCTGAGCTAGGGACTCATGAAGTCTGATTAGAGCGCATCTCACAAGTTTCCAGCCTTTAACCCTATGCTTGGGTAACCATCAGCCCGCCGGCCAGATCCTTGACTCCAGTTGCAATAGAGCTTCCCCAGTTTGGTGAGTGGGACCAATGGGTGGAACCAGCCGCCCTCGGCATGCACGCCTGGCCCTTCGTGTCCTGCAGACGTGTTGGTGGCCAGCACAGGAATGGTGAACACACTTTAAGTGTAGAGGACACTCAACCTTCGGGCACCTTCCGTGCATTGACCCTGAAACCTGCTGTGCTGGCTTGTCCCCAGGTGGACCCAAGCACGCTCGGCCCTAAGGCTGCTCTATAAATATGATGCTTCAGCCCGATGGAGGGTGTGAACAGGGCCTCCTCTTCCACCAGAACACAGTCCACTGCAGAAAAGTACGTTTGTTTTCATTTTCTCCATAGGGAGTCCTTTTCTTGTCTTAAAGAGCTATTTTAGGCAATCTTTTTCTTGTGTGGACATTTTGCATAATAAAAATTATACTATGCTTTGTGTTACACAGGCATTATTCGAGACCAGCCCTACCTTGGATGAAAATACTATTATTATGGCCATTTTACAGTTGATAAAACTGAGGCTTAGTTAAAAAGAACACAGAAAAGAAAAATTGGGATTTTAATGCAGCCTACATGTCTAGTCAATGCTATTTCTTCACTTTTCTCCCTTATAACTCTTTCTAAAATCTGGAGGCAGTTTTTTCCAGGATATGAATAGAAAAGGGCCCAGTCTGGGTTTAACTTGCTTGTGCTTTGACGTTGAGGCCACGGGCTTGTGTTCAGAGATCCTAATGTTGCGGGAGGCAGATGCCACCTGTCAGGACCAGAAACACCCCCGAGGCCACTTCCGGTGAGTCGGTGCGAGGGGCCGGGGTGGGGGCTTTGGTCCCTGTGTCTCCCACCTGCTTCCTAAGGATGCCTGTCCAGAGACCCGAAGACAAGCTCACGTTTCACTTTGGGTCGGGTCTGGCCTGCCCATGCTGCATGACCAACATTTCTCTGAGAAGGCAGCCAGGAACGAATTTAGAAAACCAGGAGTTTAATAATGACCCTCGCCTTAAAAGATAAAGGCGTGATCCCAAGGCAGAGCTCATCTTTCCTAGTGTGCGTGCCTGGGACTTACAACCATTCACAAGTCAGATAGAGTTTTTGAAATAATTTCTTAAGAAAATACTGACCATCTGTTTTCCTTCTTGAGGACAACTTGAATCCTCTTGGTCTTTTCCTAAACCTCCTCCCGGAGATAAGAGGAGTTCTGTTGTGCATGCACCTCCCTGGGAGTATAAAGGCCGCCCCCACCCGTGAGAAGCCCTGTAGAGACGGCCGAGGACCCCCTAGAATTGTCAGCCTGGGGAACCCGTCAACCCCTGCTGGTGCCCAGAGCATCCCGACTCTGAAGGGTTGCCTCCTGGTCAGGTCTGAAATGTCCTTGCGGGTGTTGTGCATATTTCCATCTGCTTGGCTCCTTCCTTCCCTTCTAGACCGGCCAGAACTCAGGGCTGCCCACCCACCGCCTGCTGGCCTGCCCGGAGCCCCTCACCCATCCCATGGCCTCTGCTGGGCAGGGAGGGTCAGACCTCGCAGCCCAAAGCCCCATCCTTGGGTGACCCTGGTCACCGCTTCGGGGCAGCCAGGAGTCGCCTTATGGCCTCAATGGAGAGACTGACTGGGCTAATCACCATCATTTCTGTCCTTTTTCATCCATGTGCTAACAGGAGAGACTGAGCAATTCAAGAAATCGTATGTTTCAAATTTGTCTTTACAGCGTGACAGAAGCAGCGAGGAATTGGCTCCGGCAATCTGACTGCACAACCGTTGCTGGGAGGCCAGTCCGGCTGCTGGTGCTAAGAAGCCAGGAGCTAAGAAGCCAGGAGCAAGGCCCTGAACCTTCTCCGCAGCCTGCACAGGGCAGCGCCCTGCAGGAGGTCCTTCCCGGTGGGCACTCTTCTGCGGGTGCGCTCTTGGAGGGAGAGGTGAGCGCCAGGGGCTGTGGTCAAGACGAATGGGCTAAGGTTGGCAGGGGCTCAGAGGGTGGGCGTGAGCACAGGGTCCAGTGTGGGCTGAAGTCATAGCTGTGATTCAAGTTTTATCAAAATAATAACATTTTGGGGGGGAGGGAAGAGGGGGAAAGGGGTGGGAAAGGAGAGGGAGGAGGGGGAGAGGGAGGGGGAGGGAGGGGGAGGAGGGAAGGAAGAGGGGAGGGGGTGGGGAGGAGGGAGGAGGGGGCAGGGAGGGGAGAGGGGGGGAAGGGGAGGAGGGAGGAGGAGGAGGAGAGGGAGGAGAAGGAGAGAGGGGGAAGGGAGGGGAGGGGGAGGGGGGAGGGGACCTCCCAGTGGGCTGGGGAAGGAGGTGGGCTGCCGGTTTTACCCCTGCTCAGTCTCAGTGGCTTTGGGTGAGTCACTGAAGCTCTCTGAGCCTCGGTTTCTATATCTGAAAGACAGAGGATTTGGACTAGAGGAATTTAGCATTTCTAGCTCTATAATCCCATGTTCTGAACTTCTAAACAGTACCAGTGGGTTAAGAACACGTCAGCATAGCTTTAACATGCTTCATACCTTAAGAAGCGTTCTTTCAGGCATCAGGTACCATTTTTATAAACTCCTTGGCCCCTGCTTGACTGCTCTTTTTTAATCAGGTGAGTTTGAGTTAAATGCTTTCAGTGCCATAGAGATGATTTGAAGTTTTAAAATTAAAGCACACTCGTTATCTGCAGGATTTTGACCACTTGGTGAGTTAGAGAAAATGCTCCCATCTCAAAGTACATCATGGAAATTAAATTAGCAGTTCCTAGCCAGGGACCAGCTGCATGATGTGGTGATTGTTGTTGGCTCCATGTTTGAGGAGGAAAGACTGAAAAGTTAAGAGATCAGCCCCGAGCAGGAAACAAAGGGAGAAACTACATTGAAACTCAGTGCCGGCTTCCGAAGCCTCACGAAGTTAGAAGGTGGCCCCTCCTGGGAGCGGCCAGTCACGTTCAGCTTGTCGGCTTCCAGCAGCCAGGGAGGGGCAGCACGTGCTTTTCCAAACTCCCATTTACCCCGAAAACCTTCCAGCCTTGAGAATAAAAGCTACAGTGGATCAGAGGACAAATTAGGGACCCGAGCAGCCTGGCACAGCCCTAACTGATGGGTCTTCACCTGGCCACCGGGAGTCTGGTCTGGACGGAAAGCCACGTAATCCTTTCACTGGAGAATCCGTCCCCACTCACCCATCTTTTGTTGCAAGTAATTCAACATCTCATTTGCCCTCATTTTCTTTCTTTATATTTTTGTATGTGAGCTTTTCGTCTCCCCCATTCATGTCCCTTGCTAATTGGAAGGTCTTTTGAAGAAAGTTCTCCCCGGCATTTGGTCCTTTGGTTATTTTGTTTTCTCTTTTCTGTATTAATGGAGAAGTTTTAGATTCAAGTAAGAGTTAAACTTTTCTCCCCTCGATCCTAAATATACTGATGTACAAAACTAAATTTTTTAAATAATACTTTTGTTATGGAAAGAATAGTTTTTCTGAACAAATAACATGAATGTTAGTATTAAGTGGAAACACCCTATGGGATAAATGCAGAACTCTTCCAAGTCCTTTTGAGGGGGGAAAAAAAAAATCTCAAAAGTCTCAAATTAGCAAATGAAAACACCGTGTCCAGGGATATTGTTTCCTAAATATGTCTGAAATCTGTCATAATCTGTTTTCCTGGAACAATAAAGAAGTGGTTCCAAGACCCACATCACTATCATTCTCCAGACAAAGGTTATCTGTGCATTATGTTCAATATAGAATTTTCAAATTTTGAAACATTTTATTATTACTGTAATGGCTATTGCTGTTTCTAACAGACACCCTGTCAGAAGGTTTAAAAAATGTATGCCTCGGTTCACGCAAGAGAAACACAAAGGTCAAAACTTTTAAAATGTCACTTCTTCTGCAGTTTTGCATAGAAAATACATTGGATCAGTGGGAGGGCTCCTTGCCCATAGAAACAGGCTGCAGGGAAAGAATGTTACCCCGCTGCTGAGTTTCCACTTTCCCTGCAGCTGCGGGCTGAGCAGAAAGGCACTGTGGGAGACTATTGTCACCCCAGCTGGGTAATAGTTTTCTTATTTTACAGTCAGCAGCCAAGGGGGGCTGGGGTGTCTCCGTAAAGTGCCTGAAAAAAAAATATATAACTCCTGCAAATAGATCCCTTTTCCCCTCCTTGGTGAGAAAGGGGAGTCTGTGAAACGTGTGTTTCATTTGGCCCTAGCAGCGTAATTAACCAGCACAAACAAAAGCAACTCAAGATGGGAGCCTTGTATGCAACATCCTTCCCTAACAGACCTGGGCTTGAGGGGAGGCGGGTGTCTTCAGGGTCTGCAGGCTGGGCCCCACAATCGTTTCCTTCACGTCCCATCAGCCAACGACTCCCTCCTTGCTCGTTATTGCAAAGTTACCTGCCATGGAGTGGAAAGCACGGCACTGAAATGTTAATTTCCAGTGTTTCAGCAAAGCCAAGCTGCAGGTACTGGCCGGTTGCTGAGTTTCTGTAAACAGTGGTTGGGTTGTGGGGGTGCATCTTTCTGGCAAAGTTTGAGCAATGCCTGCCCTTCAGGCTGGTTTTGCTTGGGTTTTGTTTTGAACTGCGAACTGTCTGGGCCATCGTGCGTTTGTTACCATGGAAACTCAGTTTTTTTTAAGGTGAAAAGTCAGCGACCTCTTAGCATTCCCGCCACAGGAATAAATATTCTTGCGGCTTGGCAGGAAGGAGCCAGGCTGGCAGGAGAGGCAGTGACGGCCCCTCCATGAACACGTGTGTTCACAGCCACGAAGCCACAAGGTGACTGTGCTCAGATGTCTCATGAAGCCAGGCCGCCTGGACTGCATGTTTCAAACTGATGAGACTGTTCCGTGCAGGGCCTGAAAACCGAAGTGGACACAAACCTCCTTGGCTTTCCCGAGAAACAAGGACGGAGCCAAGGTGGAGTCTGGGAATGTTCTGTGTTTACCTGGTCTCTGGAGATCCAAGAAAGGAACACTTTTAAAATAGAAACTAATAGGGAACAGTCTAGAGGGCGGTAGTGCAGTGACCAGGCTTGGGACTTTCTGGAGACTCAGAAAAGTGAGGAGAAACCTGGCGGGTTTTTCTTTTAAAAGTGCTGAATCAATGAGATCGGTGTTTCTTCTGACTGGTCTGAGGAAGCCATGGGCTCAGCATGGTTTTTGGAGGAAGAGCAAGCACCCTCCTCCGTCCCTGGGAGTGGACAGACTCTGAGAGCAAGCAAGAGAACGCAGGGCATGCTGAGTCAGTCCTTGGAATGGTGCCCCAGTGCTGCTCCAGAAAGTTCCAGAAAGAGGTGCGTTCGGCAAGACTGACAAAGGATCAAGAGGCGTGCGTCTCTGAGGGTGCGGTGCCCTTCTCTCTGGGGGCTGCTTCACGATCGTGTGAGGGCACTGACCTAAGCAGAGGTTCTCAGGGTGTGACTCTTCCAATGTAAAAGCAAGGAAACAGCAGCAGCAAGAGGCAAAGTCGAGGACAAGCGAGAACCTGGCGTTTAGACTCTGCTGTGTGTGTGAGGGGACGACACCCCGGAAGTCAAAGGGCCAGGGCGGGCTGGTTCCAGCAAAGGAAGGGAGTCAGAGGCTGATGGGACTTGGCAGAAGCACCTCCCGGGCGCGCAGCTCTCCCTTGAGACCCCAGAGGTAGAGACGATGGTGGGTGTGCTGGGCGCTGGGTACCGGGCAGGGCAGCTCCCGTGCCCCCGGGAAGGCGGTGTGGACTGGGCCTGACGCGTTTCCTGCTTGATGTCCCCACCCAGATTTGCACACACGTTTCAGAACCATTCTTTAAGGGCAAATGTGCAAAACCAGCCTGGACAAAGGCCGCCGGTGACCCGCCCCCAGCTGGCACGGCTTCCAGGGGCGGGGTTCGGGCCCCGGCTGCTGTCGGGGGTTTGGCGGGGGGCAGACTGAGGGGGGGAGACTGTGTTCCGCGACCTCAGAGCAGGTGTAGCCCGCCGGGTTCTGGACTTCCGGGTCACGGGTCCTGGACTTCCGGGTCCCGTCCCTTAACTGCCGGGCTGAGAGCTTCTCCTTGGCGAGGATGTCCCTGGACTCCGGCTCCCCAGCCCAGGTCTGAGACTCTACCGAGAGGGTGGGTGAATGAAGGGTGAAGTAAGACCACAGCACGTCACTGCCTGTTGGGCAGAGCAGAGACTGGGGGGGCCCAGAGACCTCTTCACCCCACCGCCTACTCACCTTACCCTAACCACCTCTTGCCCGCTCACCTCGTCCACTCCCTGGCCTCTAGTAGTGTGAAGAAATACCGTCCGGACAAAGCAATTCTTTCTTCTGAAGAAACAATAAAAACTTAGATGCAAGGAAATAAGCGATTTTGAAGAAAATTAATGTCCTATTTTGTCTCTCTTACACAAGCTTTGCTAAACGCAATTACTCATCTCAGTTTTCCTAGATATTCCTTTTGGGACAGCAGCCTCTTTTAATTTAAAACTTATTTGTTGAGATCCTGGCATTTATCCTTAATATACAGATGCCATCAGAGACTCCCTTTGGCAAACTGAGAAACTCCTTTTTAGCAAAGTGTTTGGAGGGTGGGGTGAGGGCTCGTCGCATCAAGGGGTGACTGTGCTTCGGGTTTTTCAGCATAAAACGGGGGTGCTGACAACGTCTGCTGTCCCAGATACACGGGGTCGTGAGGATGACAGGGGGACAGTGGCAGTGAGCGCTTTGGGATTCAAAGTGAAATTCAAGTGAAAAGCAGAGTGAAATTTCAAGATAAACAAATGAGTTCAATCTTGCACTCATTGCAACTTCAAGAAAAGAGAAGGTAAATAAGAGATGGAACATTGGACAGTGATGAATTTTGCTTCCGGTAGAGCTGATCCCAAAATAATATTAATAAAGGTTGAACATTTGTAGTAGAGAGTGAAAAGCATTGTTTTAAGAGAGAAAAAGTTGGTGTCCAAGGAAAATCTAATATTTTTGCCGTGAAAATGCTAAAGTGTCTCAGCAAAAACTAGGAGTAAAAGGAGAGAACAGAGTAGAAGATTCCAGCTCTTTTCAATCTTATTTGTTTTGTGTGAAGGGAGAAATAGAGCATTCTGCTTTCTGGTTTTCTTCCAACAGTTGAAAAATGTGTGTGAATTCTGAGTGTGAGGAATTGATGAATAGTTACCAGCTCAACAGAGAAGCTCGGAAACACATAATTAACAAAAGAAAAAAGGGGAATGAACATTAATGAAATCAAACCATCCAAAATGAGGAAAAGGAAAAAGAAGAGAAATTGTAACAAACAAGGATCATAAAGTAAGGTAGAAGAATAAGATAAGCACATTCATTATTATACTAAAGGTGAATGAGATAAATTGCTCTATTAAAATCAGAGGTTGTCAGACTGTGTCTTAAAAAACAGGTATATGTGATTTCAAAAAACCCTTCCAACAGAACGGTAAAGTTGAAAACAGAGGAACAAGCAAACAGATGTTAGCAGATGCGAACAGAAAGATGTGGTGATGTTAGCATCAGACAATGAAGAATTTAGGACTAATGGCTTGAAATCAGATGAAAATATGTAATAATAAAAGTCACAATTTTTAAGATGAGCTGGATATGTCAAACAATGGTGACTAATTATAAAGAATGACAAAAATAAATGACCATAAAGAAGGCTGAGCACTGAAGAACTGATGCTTTTGAACTGTGGTGTTGGAGAAGGCTCTTGAGAGCCCCTTGGACTTCAAGGAGATCCAACCAGTCCATCCTAAAGGAAATCAGTCCTGACTATTCATTGGAAGGACTGAAGCTGAAGCTGAAACTCCAATACGTTGGCCACCTTGATGCGAAGAGTTGACTCACTAGAAAAGACCCTGATGCAGGGAAAGATTGAGGGCAGGAGGAGAAGGAGGTGACAGAGGATGAGATGGTTGGATGTCATCACCGACTCAATGGACATGAGTCTGAGCAAACACCAGGAGATAGTGGAGGACAGAGACTCCTGGCGTGCTGCAGTCTGTGAGGTCGAGGAGTCCGACTCGAGTGAGCAGCTGAGCAACAACAACAAAGCAACACGATAGTAGTTTCCATTTTAATGAGACTAGAACATCCGCAAACAAACAAGCATCAACCTGCATGACCTGTAAGTGCTAACGGGAGTCTTTACGGCAGTCAGTGGCCAGTCAGTAATTAGAACGTTCTGAACTGCAAATCCGGCCCGCGTTCCTGGTGTGGATCATAACGGCCAACACAAGAACCAATCCCCAGAACTGTCTCGGAGTTCTCAGGCGCCCCAGGAAGCCCCTAATGAACAGGTGTCTTGAGCAGGTAGGCCGCTGTCGTCTAGGTGGTTGGCTGGCTGGCTGGCTCAAGGTCAAAGACCGAGTGGTGCCGGGAGAGAAAGCCTCTCCCCTCCTGCCTTCAGGGTGCCTGAAACTCGCACGGTTGTTCTGCTCCCTCGGGGGAACCAGGACAGTCATGAACCATATTCCTCTCCAAGTGCAGCTTTCCTCAGCAGCGAGCGCCTTCTTCCCGCACAGGCGTGTCTGTGAGAAGTTTTATGTAAATCAGATCCCATTTTCCAGCTCACTAACCTACCTCTTCAAGTTTGTTTTCTTTCTTTCTTGATTGATTCCCAATTGACAGCGGCTCTTACATTCAGCTCTAAGTGTTCCTTTCCTCAGCCTTCCTGCTGAAGCATCACTGATCACTGAACAAGTGATGAGCTGCATTTGGAGACAACCGCCTGAAGGAAGGCTTCTGTGAAGCCTGCTATAAAGTCTCCTTTTGTCTGGCACAGCTTCCTCTGCGGCAGTAACAGTAACCCCATAATTTATCTGTTTGGGAAGTGCAATGGATTACATCTCTTTGTTCTGCAGCATCCGTGGGCCTCCTCTGGTAACTGTACCTTTGGTAGTGAGAGCTCAGTGAAATGACCCTTTCTCAGTCCATGTGGTCCTGGCCCAGGATCCCTTCCCAGCTCCAGTGCTGGAGGATACAGCCCAGGATCCACCAGGAAGGGCAGAGCATGCTCACACTGTCATGGAGGGCACCTTGCCTGACCACAGCTGAGGAGATGCTTTGGGACTATGGCTTCTGGAAGAGAGAAGCCTGATGCCACTGGAGCTGAGCCCCACGAGGATGCTGGAGACGGAACCGCTGACTCCATCTTGTTAATGCATGAAGACCTCTACTGACTTAGCGAGGTCAGAGCAAATACCCTTCAGCTCCTGATGCTGCTGGCTGCGGAAGTACTCGGGCCTGAAGCCTAGCTTAGGGGAGCCAATGAATTTGGTTTTTTATTTAGTCCGGTTTAGGATGGGTTTTCCCTCTGTCTTGCATGCCTTCAGACACTGAAAGTCTGAATTTCTGTGCACTGAATTTTCTTATAAAGAAGCCTCTGCTTATCCACCCACAGTAACAGCTGATGTGTCTTTGGTCAACATAGTTCTAATATTTGCACCTAGAGCAGCAACTCCTAGAAGCCAGGCTTTAGAATCACTTCCACTGTCTGTCCCGGAGCTCCGTGACCCCCCAGAGGTTGAAAGATGGAGTCTGGGGGTTCCCTCTGGCAAAGGAGAAGAGTCTTCTGATGACACAGTTGATATTTCCCGAACTTCATCTCCTGAACTTGCCTAAGTATGAAACTGTATCCAGTGGGTTGAAAGCGCTGGAAGGAACCCACGTCTGCATGAGAACTTGGAAGCCAGGGGTTCTGTGAATGTCTGGACTTGGAGAGCCCTCGTTCAGAGCAGAGGAACCTCAGACAATGACGTTATTTTATTTTCTAAGATGGTAGATGCCCTGGGCTCCAGCCGTGAGACTTGGAACCAGTTTGTGGCCATAACCCAGATCAGAGAAATGGACTGACAGCATCTCTCAGGCATCCAGACTCTTTTCCAGGTTTCTGACTTGCAGACAGACAGTGCTTTTGCATTCTGTTGGTTACAACATGAACAGGATAACACCGGGATGAAAATGTATAAGGTATTGAATTCTGCAGGCTGTCAAGCTACTGAAAGTGCATTTACCGTCAGCTCGCTCTCCCTCACCCCTTTCTCAAGCAGAAATCAAGCTCTGGGCTCCGCAGGAGGGCTGAGGCCCCTCTCGTGACAGTGACCCTTAGTGAGTGTGTGTGGTTGGAGGGGAGCCCAGGCCAGTACCTCACCCCCGGATACAGCCGAGTCCCGCAAAGTGACATGTCCGGTTCTCAGTGACCCTGTCCTCAGGGCAGATACCGCCCTCTCGCTGGGTCCTCACTGCCTTCCCTGGTGCAGGAGCCTGCGGCTGCGGGCAGAGCACTCGTCTCTTACTCTCGTTATAAAGCCTCTAATACCATCACTCCAATACTGTGGCTGCCTGATGCGAAGAACTGACTCACTGGAAAAGACTGTGATGCTGGGAAAGAGTGAAGGCAGGAGGAGAAGGGGACGACAGAGGATGAGATGGTTGGATGGCATCACTGACTCCATGGACATGAGTGTGATCAAACTCCAGGAGGTGGTGAAGGACAGGGAGGCCTGGCGCGCTGCCGTCCATGGGGTCTCAAAGAGTCGGACACGACTGAGCAACTGGGCTGAACTGAATCCCATCACGGGGCCCATCCACTCAAGTCTCGTGCTGGAATTTCTCTCACTTGTTTTAATGACTTTTGTTTTCTAGTCCCCCTGACTGAGCAGACCCTCCTGAGTGTGGAATCCTGGGGAGATCATTCCCCCTGCTTGGCGCCTGGCTGGCCTTTCTGGAAATGGGGTCCACACACACCCGCGTGGGCAGTGCTGTTGCAGTGAATTGAGGCCGCGGCATTCGGCACACGCGTCCCCTCCAGTCCTGCCCCTGCCGTCCCCCCACGGGGGGACATGGAGGTGACCGCTGCCCAGAAGGGAAACATTCTGGAATCTGGAAGCACTCGGAGGAACTGTAGGAGCAGGGCGCTCAGGGCTGGCCCGGAGGCCTCAACTCCTGACGGCTAAGCGCGCTTGAGCGTCTTGCTTGGGCAGCATGGCAGGCCGCGCGGCGGGCCCTCCACGCCGTCCCTGGCTCTCCCGTGACCTTGACGCGCGACCTTGATGAGCTGCTGCTGCTTTTCTCCTGTCTCTGGAGCTGAGTTCGTCCTCCCTTCAGTGTGCAGGTGGGAGTCGTGAATATTTGTTTCCTGCGGGCTTGGTTTTGTAAACCTCTTCTCGGATAAAAGCGCCAGGCAGCTGTGGAGCATTGTTCTTATTAATAACCTCATCCTGGCATAAGCTCACCCACTTCCATACTTCATATTAATATTCCACTGCCGAAAATACGCTGCAACAACAGCTCAGGCTGATACCCTCTGTCTCCTCACGTTGAAGCTGATCGTACACAAGACAGTTAAATTGTCTGAAAACAGACGCGCTTTCTTCTCTTTCCATGTCCGTGTGTAAAGGTGCCTTGTCTTCTAGAGAGGAACGTCAGGGTGGCTCCCTTGTCCAGCTGCATGTCGCCAGGGGTGTCAGTGGTCCTGGGCTGACCTGAAAGGTCCCGTAGCCTGGGGGCTTAAACAGCAGGGCTTCACATTCTGGAGGCTGGCAAGTCCAAGCTTTGGGTCCCTGTGAGGGCCCGCTTCCTTGTTCACAGATGAATCTGTCCTTACGTGGGAGAGAGAGGGAGACAGATCCTGGGTCCCTTCTTGATCCCATCGTGAAGGCCTCACCCTCATCCAAACCTGATTACTGCCTGGAGGCCCATCTCCAAACCCCGTCCTGCTGGGAGTTAGGGCTTCAGTTCAACATGTGAGTCTGGGGTGCGGGGGCAGCTCAGTCCCTGGCTCCAGTGTCAGAGTGCTCACAAACAGGATTGCTTTGTTTGTCTGCTCAAGGCAACTCAGCTGGCAGAGGTGGCTTGCTGTGGTTTCCTAGGGCAGATGCAGAGATGATAAAGGTACGTGGTTCACATGCAGAAGCACCACTGCCCCGGGGTGGCCGCAGTCCGAGCTCCTTGCAGGCACCCCTGGGCCCTGGAGAGCGCCAGCCCTTGGGTGCAGGGGTGGGAAGCAGGGACACTGCCCATTGGGAGGCGGGGGTCTGAAAGCTCATACTTGCCCCCATCTGGGTGGCAAGACCCCCTGAATAGCAGGTTCTGTGTGCCTGGGCAGACAGTCCAGGGCACCCGGCTAGGGTAAGGAAGGTTGTGAGCCTCCTGTTCTGGGCTCCCCAGAGTTAGAGGACATCTCCTCCCCTCTTGACTGCTGAGACCCCCAAATGTAGTGCAAACGTCTGGAAGATACGGGGCAACACAGAACTGCATCTGGCGGCCAGCCTCTTCCACCAGCTTTGGAGATAAGCGGAAGGTGACCTTGAGTCAAGTGCAAGGTCACCCACACAGCCTGAGCCTGGGCGGAGCCCTCTGCGCTCTGTGGGGAGCAGGTGCTGGCCTGGGCTCCCGCTGGGGGCTCCTGGGGCTCTGGTGGACGCCGCCCTGGCTTCAGCTGTGGCCACAAAGTAAAGTCGCTGATACTCGGTACCACTGGTGAGGAGCCCCCACTTTCCCAGAAAGCTGACAATACGAGGGTGAGCAGACGCGCCCACACCAAACGCCTGCATGACATACAGAAGCAAAAACTCTGGATGCTGAATGTTTGTGGGTGGGTGTCAAGTTAGACCGCCTCCATTCACAGGGGTGTTTCCAGGCGGCTGTGCACCCTAGATTGTGAAGGACGCTGTGGTCCATCTCCCCAAGCCCTTGTCTGTAGATTTAGTTTTCAGGTCAGACCTTTTTTTTTTTTTTTTAAAGAAACTTTTTATTTTGTACTGGGGCATAGCCGATTAACAAGCAAGGTTGTGGTAGCTTCAGGTGGACAGTGAAGGGACTCAGCCCCACATAGACACGCATCCGTTCCCCCCAAACCCCCAGCCAGGCTGCCACGTGACACCCAGCAGAGCTCCCTGTGCGCTTCGGGTGGTCCTTGTTGGTTTTCCGTTTGAAGCACAGCGGTGTGTATGAAGCTCAGATCGAGTGTGGCAAGGCAGCCAAACCCACAACCACAACACCACCACAACACCACAAACACCACAAAACCACAAACACCATAAACACCACAAAACCACAAACACACAAAGCCACAAACACCACAAAACCACACACACATAAAACCACAAACACCACAAACACAAAAAACCACAAATACACAAAACCACAAACACCACAAACACAAAAAACCACAAACACACAAACACCACAAAACCACAAACACACAAACACCACAAACACACACACAAAACCACAAACACCACAAACACCACAAAACCACGAATCTCAGGAAATCTTCTTGCCTGCTGAGTCGTTTTCCAGTAGAAGTGCTTTTCCGTAAAGTGCAATTAATAGCCCACCCAGCCTTTGTCAGGCCTCACTGTGTTTGAACAGAGTGTGAAATACCCAGAAGCGTTTGGCGCCGTCCTCCTCCAGACGGTGAGCACGACCAGGCCAGAGCGGCTTTGTGGAGACGCCGGCTCGGGCGCTCCTCTGTGTTGGTGGGAAGAACACGGACTCGCCTAACCAGGGCTGCCCACGGAGCGGGAGAGCCGGCGGCCGGCGCACAGGCCCGTCGCCCCTCTGACAGCAGTTGAAAAGTAAATTGCTTTTTAATAAGGGTGGTATTTTCGTGGGGGGATCAGAGCTAAAGGGTTAATTCGATGCTTGACCCGTCAGAACTGCTGATGGCAGGCAGGGAGAGGCGCGAGCGATCGGATGATTGCTTCTGCGGGGAAAGTGGTTGAAAACTGAGCCTCACTCGGCCAGGTAATCAAGGGAAGTCGGGCAGAGCCTGCGTGCCACCTGAGATGCCGTTACTAGTCCCCTTTCAAGCATAATAATGAGATTACCGTAACCCGAACCTGGCTGAAAACAGAAATCTGGCTGCCTGTCAAGTTCATTGTGTCGAGTTTTACAACAATCCAGGTCTGGTTCCCCTGAACCTGTGTTGGTTACGCTGGCGGGGGGAGCCCGGAGAATCCTGGCCAGTCCCCAGGGTGGTGTGGGTTCTGGCTTCCGACCTGTACATGGCCATGGAGTGCACGGAAGGCCTTGCTAATGTCTGTCTTCTCACTGTGTGACTTAAGGATAGTAAGAAGCTGTTTCTGTAACCCTCCCTGCTCCCCACGTCAGGGCCGGACTTGCTGGGAGTCCTGCGAAGGCGTGTTGGTGCTGTGTGCCTGGATCCAGCCGCACCAGCACACTCGGGGTTCACATCCATCCCCACCACGCCCATCACGCTCCCTGGGGGCGCCCTGGGCCTACGTTAACCCCACCTGCACAGACAGGAAGTAGGGGAAAAAGGGGCAGGAAACGGCCTCGTCCTGGAGGGAAAAGCTGGTCTTCCTGGACGTGGCCCTGTTCAGTGGGTGCCCTGATGAGGTGCTGAGCTGCTCCCGGCGCCGTGGTGGCATTTCTCAGCGCTCATGACAATTGTGGGCCGACGTGCTCTTTGCCCAAGCCGCTGCCCTCCCGCTCCGCAGCTGGAGGTCCACCCCCCACACCACATGCTGGCCTGTGGCCCTGGCGCGTGGGCCTGCAGGGTGTGGTTGCCTGAGAGCCTCTGCTTCTGCGGGACCCGAGGGGCTGGCCCGGCTCCTGCCTCACACACGGCGAGGACGTGAGGTGCAGTCTCCACACCGCCAGCCCCGGAGCCAGCAGACCGGCCTCCCCCGTCAAACTGCCCGGCCCTGCCTGCACAGCGGGTGGTGGGAGCCTCCTGACGGCCCTCCACGCCAGACTCGGAACTGAGTGGTTCCTCGCTGTGCCTCCCGGAAAGAGCACAGAACAAGCCGTAAGTAACGCTGTGGTCATCGCAGCCTCCCTCGGTCAGTGGGGACGTCGCCGTGACGGGCTGGGGCCCAGGGCGTGTCGGAGGCCAGCAGGCCGGGTTCTCAGTGCTGTCCCGCGGGGCTGCGCCCGCCCGGGCTCCCGCGAGTGACGGCGCTGAGCTAGAATGCATCCTGTGCTGGGCTGCGCCCGCCCGGGGCCCTGTGAGTGTCGGCGCTGAGCTAAAGTGCAGGCCCCTCAGCCACCCCTTCCCGTGTGTCCTCCGCGGGCCGGCCCCCACCCTCAGCACTGACCGGCGTCCAGGCCTCCAGCCTGGGCGCTTTGCTGACCTGCTCAGGGCTGCCCCCTGCGGTGGGTAAAATGCTGACCCTGGGCTGGGAGCACCTACAAGCCAGCAGCGGGCTTCAGTGCCCACAAGTGTCCGTTACAACACCACTGTAAATCGACTGTATTTCAATAAATGATTTTTAAAAAGCAACAAAATGACCTTTATAAAAGCAGAGCGTGGGAGGAGAAGGGGGGACTGCAGGGGGAGAGGTCATGTCGGTTCCTGCAGGCATCGCTTGGGAGAAGACAGTGGGAGACTGTGGGGCAGGGGTAGACGTGGCAAGTGTGCTGGGCCGGGGGCGTGTGGACGGAGCCCCGAGGCGGCAGGTGACTGCCGTGGAGGGCAGAGCGGAGCACGCCCCCTGGGAGCAGGTGAGGGGGATCCGGACATTGCTGGGGGCGCAGCTGGGGGCTGCAGGTGGTGTGCAGGGGCAGGGAGGGTGTGCCGCCCGCTGTGGTCACGAGACCGGCAGGCTCAGAGGGAGAGGCGGGCCCCCACCCCGGTGCCTCAGTCTCCCCTGGTCTGACTCACATTTGCCTCTGTCCACTGGGGGGCTGCAGCTGCCCAGACTCCCAGTCAGAGGGGTGCCCTTCCCCTGGGCCCTCGCTCCCTGCTGTGCAGACCTCACCTGGGAGGACATGTCCACTGCTGACCACACGGGGCTGGCGTGGGACAGAGTCTCAGCACAGAAGGGAAAGCAGGTCCCTGAAGACCCATGAACTGACCTTGACGAGGCTCTGCAAGGCCTGAACCTGCCACCGCTCAGCTCTTGTCCTGGCGCTTCAATTGCAATGACCCTGTGACCACACCTTGATGACTGACAAGCCTGGGAGAGCGCAGACCTGAACATTTCCATGACTTAATAACCCCGGGAGATGGCGAAGGACAGGGAAGCCTGGCGTGCTGCAGTCCGGGGGGCTGCAAAGAGCTGGACACGACTAAGCGGCTGAGCAACTACCCAGCGACATTGGTCGTAGCGTCTATTCCATGTCTGTGAAGAAATTAGCTACTCAATGCTGAAATGAACCTGAACGTGATGGATTTAGCAGCAGCTTTTGGGTATTGTTTCGTGAGTGTTTTTCATTGAAGACTGACATGATACATACTGGGGGGAGCCCAGGCATAGCATGTCACCTGTACATGTGGATGTATCCAAGGGCCAACACTGTGGTCTTGAAATACAGTGTCTCACTGGAGCTTCACAGAGAAACAGCCACCCTGGTCTGGATGTTTACCAGATGACCCCGGGACATTTTTTCACTCATTAATGAAGGAGCCAAATTAAGGAGGCTTTATTGATCAAAGAAGAGACAATTTGATCCTCAGAATATCGTAACCGCAGGGGATCAAAACACGGCACGTGTTTAATCCACAGGCCCTTCATAAAACTAAACAAAATCAACTGGTACCCCTGGAGGATGCTAATGGAAAATTCATTATTTTGAAAACTAGTAAGTGAAGGGAAGGTATCAAATACTTATCCCAAGTTTACAATAAAAACTGCACCCTGGGCAGCCTGCTACAGTATGAGGAATTTCTCTTCTTACCGAGGTGCTCCAGCTTACGGACCAGTGGTGAAGAGTCAGGATGAGAACAGGCCCGCACACCAACCCGTAACGGACGCCTGTGTCCTGACACAGAGTAGCAGCCACAGCTGCTCTGCAAGGATGGAGGCGGTCAGACCTTCCCGGTCTCCTGACCTCACAGTAGAAGAGGTGCCCGGGGAGTCACTGGGCCTCCCCCAGGGGGACTGGGATCCGCTCACACGCCAGGTCTAGGCACACGTCACAGGAAGCACAGTGGGCTGTGCTGGACTAAAGCTCTGGAACGCACCCAGGGGAAATCCTCAAACTGGGAAACTCTGTAGATTAATGACTGTTTCCTCAATGAATAAACACTAAGGAAAAAGAAATGCCGCGAGACCTACTGACTGAGACTGAAGGCGCAGTTCAACCAGTCCCAACATGGGGAGCCTCATCTGATCCTGGTTTGAGCAAACTTTACATTCTAAACTGAAAAACGCATTTATTTATGATCTCTGTAAGTCAGATAAGTGCGTGCTAAGTCACTCAGTCGTGTCTGACTCTTGTGACCTCATGGGTTATGGCCCTCCAGGCTCCCCTGTCCATGGGATTCTCCAGGCAAGAACACTGGAGTGGGTTGCCGTGCCCTCCAGGGGATCTTCCCAAACCAGGGATTGAACCCACATCTCTTATATCTTCTGCATTGGCAGGAGGGCTCTTTACCACTAGCGCCACGTTGGAAGCCCCATAAGTCAGATAAATGACATTAAATGAGACAAGTAGAAAATTTCAACAATGGCTAGGTATTTCATGATACTAAGGAATTATTGTTACATCTTTAGGTGTGACTATGTAATCATAATTTTTAGAAAATGATTCCTTTAATTTTAAAGATCCATAGCAAGAATATTTACACATAAAAACATGACTTTGGGGATTTGCTGGGAACACGAAGGGGGAGGGTGGGATGGGTAGACAAAATCCTTATGAATTATTGAATTATTAAAGTTGGGTGGTGGGTACATGAAGGCTTATTACATTATTCTGTCCCTGTTTACATGTTTGACATAATTTTTAAAATAAAACATACACACATATGTATAATCTCAGATTCTTAGGAAATAAAATCACTACTATTGCTGAAAAACTAAAGACCTCCCGCTTCTCCTTGCAGCATTTCCACGTGTATACACACATACGCACGTCAGTGTGCGTCCCTGCTAATGTCCGTAAGCATCTGTCTTCAAGGAGAGCTATTCTAGTCTGCTGAATGAGATAATGCATTCTGGAGCCACTGATTAAAAACATGAAGTGAACTGAAAATTATGCTGTAAAGTTTAGAAAACTTTCGGAGGTTACATTTGACAAACTGATATCTTGCCTTTAACAATGACAGGAAGCCCCACAGAAATACTGTGTTTCATCCGGTGTGGGTCTTTATCTTATCTTGACAGATTATTGCTGGTTAAATTGTAGTGCTGACTTAAAGGCAGGACTCTTCAAGGAGTCAGAAATTAAGGCTTCACCAAATGGTAATAAAGCTATTAAAAATGCAAACAGCAAACAGCGGCACTGTACAGGTTAGACAGCTAATCCAAACTAGCAGTTTAAAAAGCAGAGCAATTACACTTTTATTTAAATGCAAGGAATATGAGCAAGAATAGAATGAGCAGCCTTGTTTAAATGCATTCTTTTGAATATTTATTAGAAATAATACATGTAGTTAAGCCACTTATCTGATTTCAGTGAATAAGTAAAATGCAAAAGATCAATTTTCATAATTATACCAAAGAAGTCTGTCTTTCATAAAAATCTCATTAATAACACCATTATTACTGAAAAAATATCTCGGTATTATTATTGTTATTCTAATTATCAGCAAAATGCTACTGATAATGTTGTCATAAAATTCCCTTTTAGTATCCTATTAAGAGAGATAGTCTAAGTAGTGGTTTAAGTTAAATCTAGACCCTAAGTGGCATTACGAAAATCTCCTTTGTGTATTTGGTTAAGATACATAATGTGTATAATTACAGAAATTACCAGGAGTTTGGCAAACAGGAATGTCTGTGTGCCTGTGTCTACATGTGGTGCGTGGGCCCTGAGCCCATGGGTCCTGGACGGTGGCCCCGGAAGCCTCGGACTTGGGGGGACACTGGAGCCACCCTCAGACATCACGACTTTGAGTGTCTTTCCTTGAAATGGTCTTGCTTCTTAACTGAGGCCGAATGTCACTTTGGAGAATGCAGAGATTTACTGATTTCTACTTTCGCTTCCTGGTGGCGGTCCACTTCTGCTTGCTGAACACCCACCTTCCGAAGCAGCTCTTGCTTTTCTGTCTGAGTATCTGTCCTGACATCCGCCTGCACGCTGGGGAAGGGACCCGGCTCCTCTGGGCCTCGGTTTCCGTCTCAGGGCGACGGTCCCCGAGAAGCAAGACCTCCACGACCCCTGGATTCCTGACTGTTTAGCTCAGCATCAGACAATGGCTGCCTGAACCTTTGGCAAATATTGCTGCAACAAAAAAGACAAAACAAAACAACCAGGGCTCTCGAGACTTCTCTTGTGTAATGAGCTCTACTGAGAAAAAGGGATTTGAAGCAAAATTAACTGCAGTTATTGTTGGGACTTTACTCCCAGTTCCAATAAAGGAAAGGATTCGGCAAACTCGAGTGTCTTTGTTTAAGCAGCATGTTTTCCTCCTAACCTGCTCAACCCAACTGTCTCATACCCAGGCGATAAACAGCCCTGAAAATTCTCAGGACTGTCTATGTTGTGGAAGTAAAGTTCCTCTTCTCACCAGACTTACAAAGACGTGAGCAAGGTGTTTTAAAAATGATACAGATGACTGAATAAACAACCCAGATAAACCCTCTTTTTAAACTAAAAAATAATTAATTCACAGTGTTCTGTTAGTTTCAGGGGTATAGCAAAGTAATTCAGTTATGCGTGCATATAAATCTGTTTATTCAGATTCTTTTCCCTTGTAGATTATATCAAAATACTGAGTAGAGTCCCCGTGCTTTGCGGTAGGTCCTTACTGTTTACCTACTTCATATAAAGTCGTGTGAGTCCACGAGTCCCAAACTCCTAACTTACCCCTCCTCCCCTCTCCCCTTTGGGAATCATTAGTTTTCTGTGTCTGGGGTAACCCCTCTTACTTTAATACCTGTTTGTGAGCATATCTGAATATCTTTCTGTACCTTCATAAAGGTCCTGACATGTAGAGCATTTACATGGTCAGCCTTTCTTAGTGAATTAATGATAACATGGCTCTTTGAACTGGAGGAAGCGGTGCTTTTTGAAGATGGGAATCCACAGCCAAGTGAAGAGCCTGTGTTCACTCACTTTGGAAGGCAGCTCTGCTAACCGCTCCACCAGTCAAAGCTGAAAGCGTAAAGAACTTCTGGAGCACGAAGCAGAAGACCCGGCAGGCCCACCGCCGCCTCTGGGGACTGTCCCCGCTTGGTCCCAGTGGAAGGGCCCCTGGGGCGCTGCAGGCCGCCCGTGCCTGGCTCTGACCTCTCCGGGGAAGAAGCTCCAGCATGGCTGCCAGACGCTTCCCAGAGTCGGCCTTGGTCGCGAGATGGGCCGGGAGGTGGGCCAGGGCTCCCCTCATCTCCGTGGGGTGGGAGGTCTCAGGTGCAGTTCCAGACCTCGGAGGGCGCCCCCGAAGGACGCCTCTGGCCACTGCCTGTGCACCTCCGGGAGTACCCTGGCGGAGCGCTGGGGTAGAGCCTTTACCCCAAACCAGCTGAAGCTGCAGCTTAACTCTTACCTGAGCATCCTGCTCCGCCTACACGAGGGGCTCAAAGCCCTGAAGAGGGTTGAGATGATGCCCAAAGTTACCTATTTCTTGTGCTGAAGCCCCCAGCTGCACCTCCCGCATTTGCTGGGACCTGATCTGATGCCCTGACCACATTCACTGCTCTGCTCTGCGAAGATTCGGCTTGTCCCAGTACCTCTCAGTGTGACCCTGTCTCCTGAGTCTCTGAGATGGACGGGAAGGAGAGGGGGCAGAAGGAAGGGATGAAGGAGGGTGGAGGATGGGGCAGAGAGGACAGAAAAGAGGAAAGCAGGTGTCCAGTTGGCAGGATGGGCCCACGGCAAGGCAAGTCTAGGGCAGAGAAGGCTTTTACCTTGAGGAGGGCCTGGGGTCAAGAACATCTATTTGAGAAAAATTCCCTTAAGCCAAGACCTGGTGGCCGGACAAAGGGAAGAGGAGTCTGACAGTCCAGCGAGGGGACAGAGGGTGAGGGCCACCCTCTGGGAAGCTCCCTCCCGTTCCCGGGGCGGGGGGCAGCCGGGCAGACGTTTGGCCAGAGGAACCCAGGAAGGTTGGGAGGCAGGAAGGCTGGGCGCAGTTAGCTCAGAAACATCAGATTTAAAATAAATCTAGAGCAAAACCTAAAGGCAAGAAGAGAATCCACACAGTCCCAGCTGCCTTGGTCCACGTAATTTCTACAGCCTTCTCTTTTTTAATTTTTACTTTTTATTTTAGAGGAAATACATGCTCAGCATCAGGCTTCCCTGGGGGCTCAGTGATAAAGAATCTGCCTGCAGTACAGGAGATGAGGGTTCAATCCTGGGGTCGGGAAGGTCCCCTGGAGGAGGGCATGGCAGTCCACTCCAGTATTCAGGCCTGGAGAATCCCCTGGACAGAGGAGCCTGGTGGGCTAAGTCAGACACAACTGAGTGACCAATACTTTCACACATAAGCTCAGCATGAAAGTAAAAATTACAGTTTCCAACCCTGAAGAAAGAGGCAGCAGCAGCTCTGGCTGCAGCTCGAGGGACGATCTGGGTGAGCCGATGTGAAAGCAGAGAGCAGTCCGCGGTGAAGCAGAAGGATGGGGAAGACAGCGGCAGGCTTAGGAGACGTCTGAGATGCTTTCCTAAAACATTGCTTTAACACTTTATGTTATAGGTTAAATCAGCTTTGATAGGCTTACCTGGGACCCTAGTTTCACTGTTTCACATTATTTCCATGAAAATGTATTCTAAGGGGCTGACAACTAATGTGGACTCGAACTTGAGGAAGAACCTGTTTAGAAGCGGAGAGCTACTTAAACCCGGACTCCAGCAGGGCTGTGGGGGAAGGGCCCGTCTCCTGACAGCTCCTGGCACAAGCCGCATCTCTCCCGGGCCGGATCAATGGCAGACCATTTCCTCAGCTGACTGGAAGTCTCCAGGACGGTTTCCCAGCTGGGAGCATCAGATGGAGTTTGTGCAGGCTGCACAGGGGCCACTCATGAAAGGACCTGAGCTGGTTCCCATGACTCTCAAAGTTTACCAACAAAGGACAGAAAAGCTAACGCCTAGAGATGGTTCAAAAAACTTTTTTAAGAAGGTCCTAAAGTTAATCCACCTCATAAGGTAGGTCTTGGCTTGGCATGGGTGTTGTCCAAGTTTAAGGAAGAACTCAAGTGCCCAGCCTGTGTGACCGAGATCACCTATCCTGCAGTGAGGGACCAGTATTCTATTTCCCACCTATTATGGAATGACACTTCTTTTGTTGTTCAGTCGCTCAGTCGTGTCCAACTCTTTGTGACCCCATGGACTGCAGCACGCCAGGCTTCCCAGTTCTTCGCCATCTCCCAGAGCTTGCTCAGACTCATGTCAATTGAGTTAGTGATGCCATCCAACCATCTCATCCTCTGTTGTCCCCTTCTCCTCCAGCCTTCAGTCTTTCCCAGCATCAGGGTCTTTTCAAAGACTCAGTTCTTTGCATCAGGTGGCCAAAGTATTGGAGTTTCAGCTTCAGCATCTGTCCTTCCAATGACTATTCAGGACTGATTTCCTTTAGGAATGACTAGTTTGATCTCCTTGCCATCCAAGGGACTCTCAAAAGTCTTCTCCAACACCACAGTTCAAAAGCATCAATTCGTTGGCTCTTAGGCTTCTTTATGGTCCAGCTCTCACATCCATACATGACCACTGGAAGTACATGATGTTTCTACAAAACATAATGAAAACAAATTACTGTAACCGGCCCAGTGGGGTTTTCCTGGGACAGACCCCCCTCCACCACCCCCTGCTTCTTGTTTGTAGAAAAGCCTCAATCTCCTATGCCTTGTCCAGGCTCCAAAGAGCAAATTTAATCAGAGAAGAGAGAAAGTGCAGAATGGAGGAGACCAGCCAAGTGGAACAAAAATAATAAAAAATTGGTAATAAAACAAGATAGAAGACCTCTAGTTCCTCCCCAAGGGCTGTAAATAACATCCTAAGCCATGTCCTTGAGCTGTGGTGCAGATACTAAGACCCCCTCCGCACACACACACCCCCCAAGAGGAAGAAGTTAACTTCATGCTGACCACCAGCGCTAGACCCCGTGACAAAGAATCGCAGGTGGCTCCTTGGGAATCAGCCCACCAATGCCAGAGATGCAGGAGTTACATCCCTGGGTTGGGAAGATTCCCTGGAGTAGGAAAAGGCAACCCACCCCAGTATTCCTGCCTAGAGAATTCCAAGGACAGAGGAACCTGTCGGGCTACAGTCCATGGGGTCACAAAGAGTCAGATACGACTGAGCGACTAAGCAAGGACGCAAGCACTAGACCCCAGACCAGTTAGAACCAGAGGCTGATGATGGGGATTCCTGAGCTATCACCCTGTTACCTCACCATCGACCAGAGAGCTGTGCCCATGCTGGTCAGACCCCCTGAGTCCCTCTTGCTGGCTCTGCCTCTAAAACCCCTGCTCTGAAAGCCTCCGGGCACTCGGGTCTCCTAGGCCCGAGCTGCCCGTGCTCCTTGCTTGGCCCTCTGCTGGGCGCCTGCAGTGAACACTGCCCTTTCCTTAACCACAACCTGTGTGGGTGGATTGGCTTTGCTGCGGACCCAAGTTTGATCCCATAACATCACTAAAAAGGTGAAATAAAAATAATCATTGACATTCAAGCTGACTTTTTAATTATGAGACTCTACAGACATAGCATTACTTATGAAAATGCTACAGAAGTTTCTAAATTTTCACTCTGCAAGCAGCCCTCTCCTCCCAGACATGGTCGCCAGACTGTGGATCAGACGCTCAGTGTTGGAGATGGTGTGGATTTCAACCCACCTGTAAAACTGATCCAACGCCTGATGTGCGTGGAACGTGGTGTGAAACAGGAGTAGCTGACTTCTTTCCCTTTTGCTGTGGTTCCCAGAGATGGACGTAAGGTTGTGGGCACCTTAGATTTGAAACCCAAGCCTCCAGGGTCCTTTTTCTTTGAGGGGCATTATTGTTATTCCTGCAAAAAAAAAAAAAAAAGTTCCTGGGACGTCCAGGGAAAGGGAGAACATGGTTGCTACTTAAGTCACAGAGCAGGCTTCTGGGGGATGAATCGGGGATGTCCACTCAGCACAGGCGACGGTGACACCTGTCCCGCATCCACGGTCAGTGGCCATGAGCCCCTGGGGATGGGGTCGCGGTTTCAGCAGCCCCGGGGACATCACGGCTGTCCTCATGTCTCGCCAGTGCAGTTTGATGGCACTTGTTGAGGTTTTGCTAGAACAGGGGGAGGGAGGCTCTTTCTTCTCTCTCCAGTTGGGCTCCGCTGGTCTGCCGTTTGCCCAGAGCCCACCACGTGCTCCTCCATCTCAACAGAATCTCCTGGGCAGCCTCCCTGGTGAGATCGTGAACAATGATGCGGTTTCCAGGACCAAGTGGAGATGCGGAGTTCTTGCAGCCTGTGGTGGGCAGCGGGCAGAGCCCACGTCCCGGCTGACTCCGGCTCTGGCCCGGCAGCCTCACCTGCTCCTTCCTGCACTGCTGTTCATGAAGGCATGTGCAGAAGCAATTGGGTTTGCTTTTCAAAGAAAGGACCTACTGACAGAAGTGACCCTAATGAATGTCATTAAGGCGGAAGTGCTGCGCTCTCCATGGCCACCGAGCCGGCCCTCGGGGCCAGGAAAAGCCCAGGCTGTAAACAGTCCAGGGTCTCCATGGCAACAAGCGGCCAACCTTTAACTTTCCAAGTAGAAAGGAGGTAATTACCTTCTTCTTTACATTTGTATAGTTTATAATAGCAATAATGCTGCCCCACCCCAGGTTGGACAACTCCGGTGATTAATGACCAACTGGCCATTTGCATTCACTTTTTTCCCTGAAGGGCCTTTGATTTCGCTCCAGGTTTTGAACTCCTCTGGTCAGTTGCTAACTGCCAGAAAATGTCCTCCTCCTGGGTCACGACGGCCACCCCAGGCTTGGTTTTAAAACAAAGGCAAAGGGACCGGCCTCGCTTGCTGTGGGGCCCCATGCTGGCCTCTTAGAGGCACTGTTTCACTCCCGCCCGTGTGTGTGTGTGTGTGTGTGTGTGTGTGTGTGTGTGCGCGCGCGCAGATGGATGTGGGCAGAGGAGCTGGGTGGGAGGGTGCTTGCCCTGCAGCAAGCACGCGCTTGTAAGGACCGGGTCTGCTTAATGCCTCAGCTCTCAGGCTCCATCCCTGGGTCTGGTTCTCTGTGCTTCACAAACGGAACCGCTTCATCCATTCACCCCCTGTCCACTCAGGGGTTCGTTTGAGCTTTATTTACAACACAAGAAACATTGGTCTATCACCAGCGGGGGTATGTGCACTAGGCGATGTAGGAATATGGAGATACATTTGGTCCTTAATCAGAAACGTGTCAAGCCTTGGCTGTGGACCAGTCCTCGGGCAGCACTGCGCTCACCAACGGAAGAGGATGGAGTGTGGTGTCATTCTGATTTAAAAGACCCCGTGAGGTTGCTGTCAGCTCCTACAGACGAGGGAGGTGGCAGTTAAATCCGGCTTGTTAGAGCGACTCAGGCACTAGTTCTGACCCCCTTATTCACCCAACTGCCGTGATAGGCTTTGGAGATGTGAGTGTAGGAAGTCAAGGTCAGGGTGGGGTTGCGGTCGTTTGATGCCCCCTTGTTTCTGCCCCGGGGGGTCCTCTGCAGTGACAGCCCCACCGGCACGGACCACCCCCCATCACAGGGGTCCTGGTAAGTTCCTCCGGGCCCAGGTTCCAGGAACTCAGTTACCCTCATCCCTTCTGATGAAGAACAGAACCAGTGACGGGGCAGCGGCTGAGGGAGGTTTTCTCTCAGCCTGAACTGTAGGCGAGCTTTGTAATTCTTCATAATTGAACGATTTAACTGAAACAGATGATTTCCGTTCACACCAAGCAGGGATTTCTGGTGAGTTTCCTGTGTTACTTGTGTGTCATTGGGATCACGTGGGCTCTCCTCGTTTGGTTCTGAGTGTGACTCACTTTTCTCGGGTCTACTATCTGCAGGGCCCCTGCAGACACCCGCCACGCTGTCCCCGCCACACTTTTCTGCAGGTGACTGCTGTCGGCTACAGCTGGGGCTCACTCACCCCTGCGGCTTGACCACCCCCCCCAGATAAAAGGAGGGTACGGCCACCCTCACATCTATTCAGCACCTTTTACTTTGATTTGTAAAGTGTGTTTTTAGGATTCATATAGCATGTTCTTTTATTTAAAAGAAAACTTCAGAAAATAACTGAGCAAAAAGAACGTGTATCAGGCAGGTTTGTGCCCAAGCAGTGCAGAAAAACAATTGACCTGGAGAAAAGGAAGAGGAACAGAGGGAGGGACAGAGAACTGGAGGGAGGGGGGCACGGGGAGGAGGGAGGGGGGGACAGGAAGGAGGGAGGGACAGGGAGGAGGGGAGGGGAGGGAGGACAGGTGGGGGGAGGGAGGAGGACAGGTGGGGGGAGGGAGGAGGGGAGGGGAGGGGAGGGAGGAGGGGAGGGGAGGGGAGGGAGGAGGGGAGGGGAGGGGAGGGAGGAGCAGGTGGGGGGAGGGAGGAGGGGAGGGGAGGGGAGGGAGGAGGGGAGGGGAGGGGAGGGAGGAGGGGAGGGGAGGGGAGGGGTACTGGAGGAATGGAGGGAGGGCAGAGCAGGTGGTGGGGGTGTGCAGTGCCCTCCAGGACCAGGGAAGCCCAGGGTGCTGAGCGCCGGAGCGAAGAGCTTCTCCATCGAGCTTCTTGGAGAGCCTCAGTCTGGACTTAGGGAAACACAGCGCTAGCGCAGTCAGGACCTTGACTGGTCGGCAGCTGGAAGGCAGGCAGAACGACACGGGTGGGTAGCCCCACCCAACGCCTTGGAGAGCCCGGAGCTCCATCCTGTCACCTAGGCCGACCCTGTGGAATGCTCCATGAACGTCAAGGTCAAGTTGGTCCAAGGTTTTGGTCACGTCCCTCTCTCCAAGAGGGGCACGGAGACCAATGGAGTCCCTGGTCAGGAGGGCCTCTGACCTTTAGATGACCCGTTAGACATCCATTAGTAGTTAATGCACCCAGGAAATTACCAAGGGGAGAGGGACCAGCTATATGACCAGTGCGTTCTCTTGGCAAAACTCTACTAGTCTTTGCCCTGCTTCATTCTGTACTCCAAGGCCAAATTTACCTGTTACTCTAGGTGTTTCTTAACTTCCGACTTTTGCATTCCTGTCCCCTATAATGAAAAAGACATTGTTTTATAAAAGGCAGAGGAACCAGAGATCAAATTGCCAACATCCACTAGATCATCAAAAAAGCAAGAGAGTTCCAGAAAAACATCTATTTCTGCTTTATTGACTATGCGAAAGCCTTTGACTGTGGATCACAATAAACTGTGGAAAATTCTGAAAGAGCTGGGAATACCAGACCACCTGACCTGCCTCCTGAGACACCTGTATGCAGGTCAGGAAGCAACAGTTAGAACTGGACATGGAACAACAGACTGGTTCCAAATAGGAAAAGGAGTACATCAAGGCTGTATATTGTTACCCTGCTTATTTAACTTATATGCAGAGTACATCATGAGAAACGCTGGGCTGGATAAAGCACAAGCTGGAATCAAGATTGCCAGGAGAAATATCAATAACCTCAGATATGCAGATGACACCACCCTTATGGCAGAAAATGAAGAAGAACTAAAGAGCCTCTTGATGAAGGTGAAAGAGGAGCGTGAAAAAGTTGGCTTAAAGCTCAACATTCAGAAAACGAAGATCATGGCATCTGGTCCCATCACTGCATCGCAAATAGATGGGGAAACAGTGGCTGACTTTATTTTGGGGGGCTCCAAAATCACTGCAGATGGTGACTGCAGCCATGAAATTAAAAGACGCTTACTCCTTGGAAGGAGAGTTATGACCAACCTAGACAGTATATTAAAAAGCTGAAACATTAGTTTGTCAACAAAGGTCCATCTAGTCAAGGCTATGGTTTTTCCAGTAGTCACATGTGGATGTTAGAGTTGGACTATAAAGAAAGCTGAGTGCCAAAGAATTGATTCTTTTGAACTGTGGCATTGGAGAAGACTCTTGAGAGTCCCTTGGACTGCAAGGAGATCCAACCAATCCATCCTAAAGGAGATCAGTCCTGGGTGTTCATTGAAAGGACTGATGCTGAAGCTGAAACTCCAGTATTTTGGCCACCTGATGTGAAGAGCTGACTCATTGGAAAAGACCCTGATGCTGGGAAAGATTGAGGGCAGGAGGAGAAGGGGACGACAGAGGATGAGACGGTTGGATGGCATCACCGACTCAATGGACATGGGTTTGGGTGGACTCTGGGAGTTGGTGATGGACAGGGAGGCCGGGCGTGCTGCGGTTCATGGGGTTGCAGAGAGTCAAACACGACTGAGTGACTGAACTGAACTGAACCGAAACGTTGATTCATTCTTCCTATTAAAAAATTAAATCTGATTTTTAAAAAATAAAGTGAAAGTTCAAAGAAGGGAAAAAGACCTACACCCTTATCCAGAGGTAACCATTGATGGATTTCTTCATATTCTTCTTTGCCTGCGTATTCTTAGTTTTTGATCTTTTGCACTTAGGGCTTCCCAGGTGGTGCTAGTGATGAAGAACCTGCCTGCCAATGCAGGAGGCATAAGAGATGCAGGTTCGATCCCTGGGACCGGAAGATCCCCTGGAGAAGGAAATGATACCCACTCCAGTACTCTTGTCTGGAGAATCCCCGAGGGCAGAGGAGCCTGGCTACAGTCCGTGGGGCCGCAGAGAGTCGAATGTGACTGAGCGCCTTGAGCGGGTTGTCGTGGACGTCACCCATGCTCAGCCTCCTGCAGGCTCCGCCCTCCCTCTCCTCTCAGGATGAGCTCGAGGTGCCTTGCTTGCGTCCTCAGCCCACCTGTGCCCACCGTGCCCTTCCTCCACTCTCCCAGGTCTTCGCATAGTGGGCGCTTCTCCCTGTCCCATTTGTCCCCCTTGAGGACCACTCTTCATCCTCTCTCAGCAGCTTGGGCTCCAGGGCCAGCCTTGGCTTGAGCTGCTTCTCCCGCGGTGACGTCCCCTTGATCCCCGTTCCCCACTGAGGCCAGCCACACGGGTAGGTGGGCATCAGACCTTCTGAAGGCTTGGAGTCCCAGAGCTGCCTTCTGGGGGTATTGCCAAGGTGTTCTGGCTCCTGTTAATGTGTCTGTAGAAACCTGTGGCTCTGAATCTGTGTCTAAAGTCTCCCTTTGGAGTAGACTGGGCACAACTTGCTGAGCACCGAACATCACCTCCTCCAGGGTCTCTGGCCATTTTTCCCACAAAGAACCTCCCAGCCAAGCCTTCCCCGCTGTCGTCGCGACAACGATTCGGGAGAGACCCTCTGCTGACCACCGCGCGGGGCCTCCCGAGTGGCGGAGTCACAGGACCTGAGATGACTCGTGTTTGCTGCTCGGCGTGGGTGGGTTCTTACACAGCCATCAGTAACCAGCGCAGAGGTCAGCAAGGACAGGACTGTGAGCCGTCGGCTTATTACCTGCAAGTGAGACACGCTGACTCTTAAGGGTATGAAACACGTGCTTGGAGAAAAAGACTTACGCTGCATCCAGCAGTGAAGTACATGGGAAGCCAAGATAATTAAGAAAATTTGATCCGTGAAAGAAGGCCAAAGAAACGAGGGTTTCCTTATCCTCAGAAACAGGAGATGTAGCAACTGAAGTCATCAGGGGACCCTCGTCCTCCCCAGGAGAACAGAGTCCTCCCCAGGAGAACAGAAGTCCTCCACTTCAATGCCTGGTAACTCTTGGAAAATGGATGCAGCGTTCAGTACAAAAGTATGAAGAAAAGATGTCTTTATTCTGAAGAGCGACTAAGGATTATTGTTAGAACTCCGTTTTGGTTCTCAGAGTCAGGTTCATCGACACCTAATTTGAAGCTGTATAAACGGTGAATGGGCTGCCTGGGGGCTCAGATGGTAAAGAGTCTGCCTGTAATGCAAGAGACGTGGGTTCCATCACTGGGTCGCGAAGATCCCCTGGAGAAGAGAATGGCTACCCACTCCAGTAGTCTTGCCTGGAGAATTCATGGGACAGAGGAGCCTGGCAGGCTACAGTCCATGGGGTCACAGAGAGTCAGACACGACTGAGGAAATCACACACACACATCAGTTCAGTCGCTCAGTCGTGTCCGACTCTCTGCGACCCCATGAATCGCAGCACGCCAGGCCTCCATGTCCATCACCACCTCCCGGAGTTTACTCAAACTCATGCATACACACACACGAATAGTGAATACTAACATAAGCCTTGAAAAAGATGATTTTTTTGAAGTCCCTCACTGGATTGAAAGAAGTAAAGTATTCTTTACACTCCGAGCCTTGTATCTGGTGCTGCAGGTGAACTAGGGACACTGAGTGGGCAGATGTTTGTGGCCCACAGAGCCCCACGCAGCGGGCAGAGGGAAGCCCGTGGCTGGGATGAGTGGAGATGCGATTCCGGAAGGAAAGGACTCCGTCCTCTGCAGGGTCTTCAAACCCCGTCTGTGCCCTCGGTCTCAGCGTGGTGCACATTCTGTTCTTCCCGGAGGGCCTGGTGCATCAGGGTGGGGTCTATCTGGGCTCCCTGGGGTCCCCAGTGGCCCACGTCCCACCCCTATCCCCAGAAAGGACAGGGTTTTGAAGACCCGAGTCCTGGCATTGTCACTCGTGGGACCCACAGTCTCCAAACAGGTTTCTCTCTATCTCTCCCTCCTCCCAGGCGATGTTCCCTTCTGTGATCAAACATGTTTAAGGAGAAAAAAAGTCTCCTGATTTCACTGCACGCACACTCACGCCCCTAGAACAGGGTTTGCGTCTTGAAGTCTGCACTGAAAAAGCAGTTGTTCGTTAGTTCATTTCTTCTGGCTGCTTCCCAAAATAGCTGCAGAGTGAGTTTGGAGCTTCTTAATTCAAATAACCGAACCCAACAGTAATTATGCTGTATATCCATGCACCTTGATAAACTGAGCACAATCACGAAGCAGTTTTATGGCCGTTTTCTCTTAAACAACTGTTTTCATGAAATCTAAAAATGACTATAATTAATCTCTGTATTTGGGAATTTCTGGAACCTCCCTAAGTAATTGTCTTCAACACGACTTCTCCAAGAACAGAATGATGGCTCGGTTTGCAAATAAACAGAGAAGGGGGGGCTACAAACGCCACTCCCCCCGGAATGCAACAGGTCAGCACGGCCTCCTCCCCGCCCGCGGCCCCGAGGACGTCACACACGCGCGCGTTCTGTGGACACCCTGCTCGCCCACCCACCTCCCGAAGACGGTGAGGTTGCAACCGTCCAGAGCTGCGTCTGTGAGCTCCCATCGAACAAAAATAGCACATCTCCACGGCCAGGAAAACTCTTTGCACCCACACTCAGGGGTTTGGGTTCCAGATTTTGTTTTTTTAAAAAAATAAATCTCCTTTGAAATTTATTTATTGGCCGTGCTGGGTCTTCGTTGCTGGGCCCCGGCTTTCTCCAGCTGCGGTGAGCAGGGCTTCTTCACCGTGGTGTTCCGGCTTCTCACCGTGGCGGCCTGCCCCGCTGCACTGCGCAGGCTTCAGGAGCTGCGGCTCTGGTGCCCCAGGTGGGCAGGCTCAGTCGTGGTGGCACACAGGTCTGCTTGCCCCACGGCACGTGAGATCTTCCCGAGCTGGCGGTTGAACCGGCGTCCCCTGCATTGCAAGGCAGCTTCGTAACCACTGGACCACCGGGGAAGCCCCAGCTCAGGACTTTGAGATGGGGATGACAGCTCTCATATCTCTCACCTATGGACGAGGTGCTGACGAGTCCATGTGAACCACGAGGCCGGAGCCTTGGGCTTCAAGTGACGGTCACAGGAGCGCCTCCCCTTCTGGAAGCTTGCATTGGCCGCCCATCTGCAGCGCGGAGCCCACCTCTGCTGCCTGCTCCGCTGGATGGCCCCTCATGCCGCCCCTGTTTGTCTGTGCCTGGAGCATCCATGCTCACACACCATCTGCGCTTCTCCAGGGATCCAGCCATCGAGGCAGGGATGAGGGGACCCTTAGACTGTTCACAGACATGTGTTCATTACTCTCTTCAACCAACCCTGAAACAGCATCTTTTTTCTAAAGAATATATTTCAGGGATGGTAAAAATAACACAGCTTTCACAAGCCACACCAGCCAGTCCCAGAATGGCGTCTGCCCTTAAAGAGGGAAGCTGGTCTTCACTGAGTCCAGTGGAAGCTGGGACTTTGAGAGAGTGGGGAGGAGGACCCCGTGAGGGCCCCCGCCCGGGGCCCAGTGCCTCTGCTCCATCCCAGGAACGGCCGACCCTCACCCGCCTCCTCGCCCGTCTGCTCCTCCATCCCTCAGCCGTATCCACTCTGACTGCCCTGTCCCAGCGCTGGGGACACAAGGCCCAAAGGGGTGCAGGGACAGAGCAGTGACCCACGACTGCAGCGTCTTGCTGCAAGGTCTAGCTGAGACCCCCACGCCCCTCCGGGGGGCTAGGAGGAGCCTCTAGGCCCGGGGCTGGAGGGGACGGACCGCCCTGCAGAGGGTCCCAGGCTCTGGGCTCTGGGCACCCGGTGCCCTGGCGGGAGGATGGGGCAAGGGCATGAAGCCGCTTCCCAGTGGCTGAGTGGCTGACCCGGCCGCCCAAGACCCCCGACAGCCCTGAGTGTCCAGGCCCAGACGGCCCGTTCTGAAGTGTGTCTCCGAGCATCTACTCAGCCCCCCGCCTCCCAGCGTGGCCGTGCTCACTGCAGGAGGCCTTGCAGCTTCATTGCTCATCTGTTACTCTTCACATGCAGACTCAGGCTTGGGACTTCACCCCGAGAGCGCGGCAGGCAGGGGTGAAGGGGGCCAGTCTGTCCTCAGGCCGGAGCAGGGCCCCCTCCCCAGCCTCTCTGGTCTCGCAGCTGAGGGCCCTGAGCTTGCGGGGTCTGGGGGGGGGGCTCCCCTGGCTCCCGAGCCCATTAAGGACCCCGAGGTCGTCCGGCCTCAAGAGCCATCTGGGGGCCACAGAGCAGCCCCGGATGGCCCAGCAGCACTGATTGGGGCTCGCCAGCCCAGCAGGGCTCCCGGGGCTGAGCATGAAGCACTCTGAGCCCCGTGCCGCCCCAGGGGCAGCGCGGGCCCGGGACCTGAGTGGCACCCGCACTCTGCCGCAGGTCAGGATGATTGCAAGGTGGGGCCCAGCCACGCGGGCCGGCTCTGAATCGCATCTCCTCTGGGCTGATTGGCAATCAGGCCGAGGAGCCTGTCGGCGCAATCAGATCTGAAATCGTCTCCGCCCCGGCCCTCTCCTGCGGCCGGAGGAGCAGCTGAGCAGGCAGGCCCTGGGCCAGAGGAAGACGACCGAGGGGAGGCGGGGCCAGCTGTGGCCGGCTGGCTCGGGGGGAAGATGGAGAAAGGTAACCGAGAGGGGGACTTGACAGGTCACACCAAGTGTGAGCTGGGCCCCTGGCTGCGGTGTCCTTGTGCATAGGAGCCCCTTCGTCGTCCTCCCCACGCGGATCAGAGGTGGCTGGGGTGTGTCCTCGCCCACCCCCAACGCAGCCGTGACTCGGCCTGGTTCTGCCTGTCCCCCCGGGAACCTTGGCCCGGGGACATGTGGACAGAGGCGGCTGTGTGGCTGAAGCTCTGGGGAGGCTCCAGGGAGGCCCTGGGAGCCCCAGCTATGCCCTGCCCACCCCGGCTCCGGGGGCTGCAGGGCCGGCAGGGCGTCCACTCCGCAGGCTGCTCTGCACTGGGTCAGGCCCCTCCGCAGCACCTCCTTCCCCAGGCTGGCTTGGGGACGTGGCCTCCTTTGTCCCCTCGGGCCTGAGGGTGGGAGCAGCCCCTGGGTCACAAGCCCAAGGCCTGCACTGCCGGCCCCCAGCGCCCACCGCCCCGGGCTCTTCTCTGGCTGAGGAGCGGCCGGCAGCCTGGACGGCTCCCCGGAGGGGCCTGCCTGCTGGGCTCACATGAGTGAGGGTAGGGGGACGGTGCCCCTGCAGGACTTGTTCACATGGGGGGGTGGCTGTTCCCCAAGGCACACCCACAGGGGGGCTGTCCCCCGAGGGACACCCATGGGCCCACAAGGGGCTGTCCCCCGAGGGGCACCCACATACCCACAGGGGGCTGTCCCCCAGGGGCACCCACATACCCACAGGGGGCTGTCCCCCGAGGGGCACTCACAGGCCCACGGCAGGCGGTCCCCTGAGATCTGAGTGACTCAGAGGCTGGAGTCACAGTGGGCGGCTGGCCCCCTGAAGCCCCAGGCACGCCCTCTGCCCCTTCCAGGACTCTGGCTCCCGTTGCCGGCTCTGCCCGCCTCAGCTCACGGGGCACCCTTCCAACCCTGTCCCGGTTGCCCGGCCTCTCCCCTCTGGGTCCGTCTTGTAAGGACACGAGCCAGAGCAGGTTTGGCCTCTGCACCCTGGTCTGAGTGCGTCTCAGCCAACCGCCTCTGCTGCGACCCTGTTACAGGTCCCGGGGTCGGGACCTTCACCCCCCAGCCAGGCTGTTGGGCCCTTCCCAGAGCCCGGCTCCTGAGGCTGTGGGGCAAGAACCAGGGCCACCCCCCGTTTCAGGGGTGCCCTGACCCCCATTGGAGAAGGAAATGGCAACCCACTCCAGTTCTCTTGCCTGCAGAATCCCAGGGACGGGGGAGCCTGATGGGCTGCCGTCTATGGGGCTGCACAGAGTTGGACACGACTGAAGCGACTCAGCAGCAGCCGCAGCCTGACCCCCTGCTGTCTCCCTTTCTGTCCCTTCCCTCCTACGAGGCTTCCTGTGTCACTGACCTCTCGGTCCTGGAAGCAGGGCTAACCGGTGACCAGCCTGCACACGGCCCCTTCCTCTCAAGGGCCCGTCTTACCAGGACCATAGAATTTGCCGCTGTTCAGTTGCTCAGTCATGTCTGACTCTGCAACCCCACAGGCTGCCGCACACCACGCTTCCCTGCCCTTCACTCTCTCCCAGAGTTTGCTCGAACTCATGTCCATTGAGTTGGTGATGCCAGAGAATCACCGGTTTTAAATTCATAAACGTGGATGGCTGGCTGCATAACACTTTTCAGATCATCTCTACTAACTTGGGGGATGTTCTCCTACCCCCAAAATGTGAAGTTCATCACTGCTGTTTGGTTCTCTCACTAATCGGAATCTGTGGATGACAGGCATCTCTTTCTCCTTGCCGAGTTTTCCCCCAAAGGGCCACGGGGCAGGCTGGGCGGGAATGGTGTGTCCAGGGCCTGCCTGCTTCCACCCCTACCCACCCCACTCTGCTCACACACTGGGCTCGTCAGGAAAGTGGCATAACCAAGACCCACACAGCCCCATGTGGGCGCTTTGGAGGGAGTGGGAGGTGATCCTGGCAAAGCTGGGGTGCTAGCCCGGGGGGTGGGGTTCAGCTGCCCGTCCTGCCTGCATGTCTGGCCAGGCGTGTGCCTGGGGGTGTGTGTGTGTGTGACCAACCAGCCCGTTGTGCATGCTGTCCTCCCACCAGTTAGATCTGAAGGGAAGGAAATATCACCCTGTATGAACACACCATCTCTGCACAAACTAAGAGAACTGAAACTCGTTCAGTCGGGTCCCACTCTTTGCGACCCCATGGACTATGGAGTCCATGGCATTTTCCAGGCCAGAATACTGGAGTGGGTAACAGTTCCCTTCTCCAGGGTGTCTTCCTGACCCAGGAATCAAACCACGGTCTCCTGCATTGAAGGTGGATTCTTTACCAATTGAGCCACCAGGGAAGCCCGTACAAACTATGGATGTGACATAATTTTCTCAAAGTACATGCTAACCTTTAAGTCCTAGATATCTCAAGGGCCGCTTAAACACTGTTTAAAGTGGAAATAATTTTCCAGACCAGAGTAAGGCAGGTACTGAGATTCCCTTAGAAGCTCTGCAGTTTCATTTTTCATTCTTTAATTCTTTGAGAAATTGACAAGAAACGACATCCATAAATATTTAAGCATCAAGAATGTGTTTGCATCTTTATTTTCAACTTGTAATTAAAAGCTCATCATAATGGGAGGAACATTCCATATTTTATCAGGTTTTTTCACTCCAGAAGCTCCAGGAAAGCTGCCTTCACCCAGGAAAACGTGAGCCCTTGCAGACTGCTTGCCTTCGGGCTCAGGCTCTGCCGCGCCTGTTCAGCTGCCCCTTTGCTGCCCCGTCCTCCCGGGCATCCTCTGTGGGCCGCTGTCCTCAGGCTGATGCCCCCCGAACCCTGAGAGCCTGGCTGTGAGTCTCACATGGGACCTTGCCTCCTTGCGTCCCCTCTAAATCCTGACTGCCATCCACTTCCAGCGCTGCCCCCAGACACGTGATGGCCTGGTCCATTCACTCCCCACCCCTCATAGCTGTCTTCGTCTCAGATTCTTGTCAAGGACAATTTGATTCTCATGGACCCGGGAGCAAGCAAAGCTGTCTGCAACCCTAACCACTCACAGTCACACACACGGACGTACACACTCCTCACGTCTCCTCCTGCTCAGAACCATCCACTGGGTCCTCCTTGTGCAGAGAATCAGACTCAGGTCTCTGTCTGTTCCCTGCCTCCAAGGCCACCGGGCTCGGCGGGACCGGCATCATCACCCGTCTTCACCTGCTGGTCTTCTCTCCAACCAAGGTCAGGGGAGCTCCACTCAAGGCCACTTGCACACCCCTTCCTCCCACTCCTGCCCTGGACGGCACCTTGCACTCAGCTCCCCCCAGGTGGGCTCCTGTTCCAGGGTCCTGAGCGAGGCCCCGTCCTCTGGGGGCTCTCCACCGCCTCCCCACGGCTTCTCCCCAAGACAGCGCCCCAGGAGCCTCCCAACACCTCTGTACGGAGCACGCTCTTGGGGTGGGGGTCCTAACAGCCACCTCAGACCCAAGAGTGGACCTGGGTGGTCTTCAGTCCCTGTTTTTCTGTGACAGTCACTATCTTAAATTTTGAAAATTTCTGTTTCCGGGACCTCAGACTCTGATTTACTTTGCTTTTCTATTTCCATTTTGGCAGCTGTTTTTCTAGATTTGACGGACCTCCCTGCTCTTGGGCAAAGCCCTCGGTTTCCTATTATGATGCAATTGGGAATTTTGGGGTTTAGGCTGCTGGATTTTCTCCTGGGTTTTATCTCATTACAGTTTGTTGTATGCCTGAGTCAGCGTGTTTGCATTACAAATGCAATTTAAACCTGAAAATAAAGACTATCATAGTTATGGACACTCAGAATTGTGTTCTAAATATAGTCAATTTTAAATGGGATAGCATCATCTAGTTTATAGACTAGTCTATGTCTATTTTTGAAACTTTTTAAATAACAGCCATTCTGTTAATTATGTCAAATTTTATCATGTTGAATATCTTTTGTGTTAATAGGTTATTAAATAAATTTTGTGTTAATAGATTATAATGGTAATGAAAGGACAAGTCAGTGACCTTTGTTAAAAGAATGAGGATCAGATAAATGCAACTTCCACTTCCCAAACAGTGGCTCAAAGGCTACTGGGGCAAATAGCATATTAAAAATCAGAGACATCACCTTGCCAACAAAGGTCTGTATAGTCAAAGGTATGGTTTTTCCAGTAGCCACGTATAGATGTGAGAGTTAGGCCATAAAGAAGGCTGAGTGCCAAAGAATTGATGCTTTTGAATTGTGGTGCTGGAGAAGACCCTTGAGAGTCCCTTGGACTGCAAGAAGGTCAGAGCAGTCCATCCTAAAGGAGATCAGCCCTAAATACTCACTGGAAGGACTGGTGCTGAAGCTGAAGCTCCAAACTTTGGCCACCTGATGCAAAGAACTGACTCACTGGAAAAGACCCTGTTGCTGGAGGGCAGAAGTGGGCGGCAGAGGATGAGATGGTTAGATAGCGTCCCCGACTCAGTGGACATGAATTTGAGCGAACTCTGGAAGGCAATGGAGGACGGGGAGCCTGGCTGCTGCAGTCCACGGGGTCGCCCAGAGTCGGACACGAGTTAGTGACCGGACAGCAGAGAGCACGCACTGATGTCAGCAAAAGTGGTTTCTATACGAAGGCACCAAGAAAGTCCTTCCGGTCCTGGCCTCAGGGATCGCATCAGTATTAGCAGCAGGTGTCAGGAAGAAAGAAAGAATGTGGGCAGCCAAGCAGTGGAGAGCCAGAAGGGGCTTCCACGAGGGTCTCGGGGCTGCAGCCTCCGGGACCCTCTCCACCCTGGAGGGAGGTAAACCGTCCAGACCACCTGCCCTGAATCGGAAAAGAACAAAGACCCTGCCATCAACAGACAGGTGTGAAAACCATCACGCCTGGCTTAGAAGTCTAGAAACTTTCAAAATGCCTGCTTTCCCCTAGAAGCTGCCTAACTTGCAAAAACCTTCACAATTTGCTTATGGCCATATTAAAATCTAGATAAGGGCCCTCATTTACGAGCAGGCGCCATGGCTTGCTTATCTGCTTTTGAGACATGTTGTAATAAATAGTTCTTTTTTTTTTTTTTGGTCCGTAGTGCTTTTTCAATCACTAGCTGACACCAGATCATTTCAACACAAGGGACATATCGCACTAGCCCAGTATGAACATTGACCTAATTTTGTTAATCTTGGATCATTTATCCAGAATATCTTGTCTGTGAATATTTGAAAATGTATAACCATTATAGTCTTCAGGGAGGAAAAAAGAAAAATGGGAGTGTGGGCGAGAGTGTTGTCTCTAGTTTTTAACATGATGAAGAAAACGAAGCCACGCAACATGCAGATTAACAAACGGAGGAACGGGCTCCCGGGACCTCTGCCCACACAGACTCCCCATGCCGTCAGCCCGGGTGCCATGGCCTGAGCTCCTCTGCTTGTCTATCACTTTCTGTTCTCTAACTCTGAGATGATTCCAAAAAAGTACCAGAAGAGAGGAGCAGACAGTACGTGGCTAAGTTCTGAAATCTGGTGGTTTGCTCCTTACAGTTATCCCGGTAAATTTAACGAGAGCAAATGTGAGTCATCTCAGAAATAAGATAAGCAACCTCTCCTATTAATAAATACACCATCCTACACACCCCAAGTGAGATTACTTAAGTTTCTAAATGGGATGTTGATAGCTCTTCAGCAACATACATGCTAAATTTTCAGTTATTTCCTTGGAAACTTTTTAAAAAAAACCAGGCAGTCCAATGAAATAATTTAAATTTCTATCATTTTCTTATTAATGATGCACAAGCCTTCAATAACAAGAATGGCATTTTCCAAGGAATTAATACAGATAATAAACCATTTTAATGAGTTTACCCACAAAGCCTTGATCATTTTGGGTATTATTCACTATTTTCTTTTCCCATTAATTAAATTTAATTTAGCCAAAAATGACCTGTAAATAAATGTACAAATAATGAATAACAGAAGGGTTCCTTTTATGATAGAAACATATTTTTAGTTTTGTCCAAAATTATCTATGAGATACATTCAATTATTGGCAATGTAGAGCCATCTTACATTTTTGCTGAATTGTGTTTTTCATTACTTATACAGCCCTCAAGATAAATATGTAAAAAATATAATGTGTGTCTAGCAAATATATAGGCATGCAGACTTTTCATGATACAGTTATACTGAATTTACTATATACAATATTCTTGGAGGGTTCTCTTGTCTCTTGCTATCATCAAAAGACCAAATATAATTTTTAAGTTTTATTACTTTATTTCTAGAACTCGTGTCTCTAAAGTGTTAATGGAGACTATTTTGAAAAATCTTATTTAAAATTTTAAAAAGCTTGCAAATGATTTCTTGTATTCTCCTTGACCAAGGTGTGACTTCACAGATTTTTAAACCTATGGGTCAATCATAAAAAATAAAATAAAAAACCAGGGGAAAAAAACCCTTCTATTCCTGCTTAATAGAAAGCATCTTCACTGGGAGAAATCCTGGCGCAGGCTTTCTGCGCCGTTTGCTTTGCCTGGGGTTGCAGTGGTGGTGGGTGGTGGTGGTAATACCTGGCAGGGGAAAAAGTAAACAGAAGAGTACCAAAAATGCTGATCTGAAATTTGAAAATAACAGGAAAGGGTTTGCTTCCACCCATGCAGACATCACCGGATAACCTGCTGCAATTTACATCTAATCCCCATCCAATGCTCCTAGCACGACCCTTCCCAAGTTACTTGAGAGTTCATTTAAGGTTGCTGACTGAGATCACAACACAATAATTGGATGAGATTAAAATTAAAATGGAAAGAAAATGAATCAGGCAACAAAATACAAAGTGTGATGCCACCTCGTCCCACCGCCAGTTCTAGGGGGAGAAATGATGCTTGGCTGCGACGCTGTGTTGCAGAGGCAGCTCCAGCACAAGCGGTTTCGCCTGGCCTCCCCCTGAACCACGGGGCCAGCGTCTTCCTCCATCTCTGCCTGTCCGCTTCCGTTTCCTGAAGGATGCCGAGGAGAGTCAGAGATGCCCTGCAGAAATGCAACGCAAGCCGCCAGAGGCAGCTGAATTAATAGCTACGTTTTTAATGGGTGAAAAGAAGCAAGTGAAACTCATGTCAAGAACCTAGTTTACCCCTATATAAAAATACAAGCATTTCAACATGAAATCAGTATTTTAAAATGAATAGCGAGGTACTCTACATGCTGGCTTCCAGGCTTCATTTTAAAGCCCGTGCGCAGCGTGCGCTCAGCACTTCTCCACTTGAACAGGCCACGTGTGACGCGCTCAGAGGCCACATGCCTAAGAGGAAGCCCAGGGAACCATCTTGGGAGAAAGTGAACGTGGACGTGAAGTGCTGGTTCAAGACGGGAATCCGAGAACTCAGAAGGGAAGGGTGGGGAAGAGCTGCCCGCCCCTCAGCACTGTTTGCTGTTTCCACAAGGGCTGGCTCACTCCTGCCCTCTGCACATGGCGGAGAGGCTTGATTTTTCCCCAGCCACCCCAGAATCAGTGTGTGTGTGTGTGTGTGTGTGTGTGTGTGAGACTCATAGGTGAAACAATGAGTGTGTGGTCCCGGGTAGCAAGTGCTGTGTGTGAGAGAGGTTCCGGTGCTTGTGAGGGTGGTGAGTGCACAGCATGTATGGGTGAGTGTGTAAGGGTGTGCACAGTGTGTGGGTGTGTAAGTGTGTGCACAGTGAGTGTGAGTGTGTGTGAGGATGTGCACAGTGTGTGTGGGTGTGTGAGGATGTGCACAGTGTGTGTGGGTGTGTGAGGATGTGCACAGCGTGTGTGAGTGAATGTGTCAGGTTGTATACAGCATGTGTGTGAGTGTGTAAGGGTGTGCACAGTGTGTGTGGGTGTGCGAGGATGTGCACAGTGTGTGGGGGTGTATAAGGATTGAACATGTAGGTGAGTGTGTACAGATGTGCACAGTGTGTGTGAGTGAATGTGTCAGGTTGTATACAGCATGTGTGTGAGTGTGTAAGGGTGTGCACAGTGTGTGTGGGTGTGCGAGGATGTGCACAGTGTGTGGGGGTGTATAAGGATTGAACATGTAGGTGAGTGTGTACAGATGTGCACAGTGTGTGTGAGTGAATGTGTCAGGTTGTATACAGCATGTGTGTGAGTGTGTAAGGGTGTGCACAGTGTGTGTGGGTGTGTGAGGATGTGCACAGTGTGTGGGGGTGTATAAGGATTGAACATGTAGGTGAGTGTGTACAGATGTGCACAGCGTGTGTGAGTGAATGTGTCAGGTTGTATACAGCATGTGTGTGAGTGTGTAAGGGTGTGCACAGTGTGTGTGGGTGTGCGAGGATGTGCACAGTGTGTGGGGGTGTATAAGGATTGAACATGTAGGTGAGTGTGTACAGATGTGCACAGTGTGTGTGAGTGAATGTGTCAGGTTGTATACAGCATGTGTGTGAGTGTGTAAGGGTGTGCACAGTGTGTGGGCGTGTAAGGATGTGCACAGCGTGTGTGAGGAGGGAGGTGAGGGCAGAGCCAGGCTCACCAGCTCCCCGGAGACTGGGCCACCTCTGCCAGGAAAAAGCCCACCCTGGTCACTCACATTTGACCGCGGCCACGGGCTCCACCCAGGAGGGCCCCTTCAGGGTTTCAGCACCGTATCTGGGCACCCCCAATGAACCAGGCGCTGTCTACACCCTGGAGAGACCCTGGTGAGGCCACCGGGCAAAGACTCGGCCTCCTGGAACTGGCAGCATCCTGGGAGCCGCGTGCCTGCAGCCAGGACCTTCGGGTGGGGAGACCCCCAGCCTCCAGCTCGCCCAGCTGCACGGGGCCCCAGGAGGGCGCAGGAGGGGCTCTGAGGGCTGGTGGGGGACGTGGGGGTGTCCCAGGCATCAAGAGACTTCCAAGTACACCCGCAGGCCCCAGGCCCAGTCAGTTTTCTGGGAAGAAGGGCTCTAGTCTAGTTCCCCACAAAGTGTCCACATTTGAGAAAAGCCCCTACAGTTTTGGGGGGGCGATCTCAGCCTCCCCTCCCCCCCAACCAAACAAGCACAGCCTCTGGGGGCCTTTCCCCCTGGCTTTCCTGTCCTCCGTTTGGGTGACTCCCCTCCCAGGCCTCCCAGCTGGTCAGGAGACAGGAGGCACCAGGCCTGGGGCGCGGGGCGAACTCGGACCCCGCCGTCCAGCCTCCTGCAGTCCTCAGCCGCGGGCAATGAATTGACCTGGTGGCTTTCCACGTGTCGGCTGCTTTTTCCTGGGGACCATTTCCAGCCCACGGAGGAGGGAGAGGGCAGTGGGCACAGAACCCTGTTAACTGAGGGGCAGGTGAACACCGCTCCCTGGGCAGTGCCTTAAGCGGGCAAAGAGGCCTTCACGGAGCCTTGGGGGCTCTAGGCGCACAGCCCCGCCTGGCCCCCGTGGCCCCACACGCACCCTACCTGGGCCACAGGTGAGCCCAGGGCGTTCCTCTGCCATCACGATTCTAGAAAAACCGAGGTCTACCCAGAAGATGGGGGCCGGGGGGCATGATGTGATGATGGAGAAGGAGGAGCATCCTTGGTCGAGGGGGGACAGACACACAGGTCTCCAAGACTCGGGTCCTGGGGTGCCCAGAGTGGCCAGCTGTTTGTTGTGGTGCTAGGGGCGCCCCCCAGCCCCCTGTAGCCGCCTTGAGGCTTCAGGTCACACCGTAGCCCTAACAGGTATGGTTTCGAGTTCAATCTGAAGAAAGGAACTTCAGAACCTCTCACGGGTGTTGTCACAGAGGCAGAAGACGAGCTTCTGTTAAATTCTCTGCACTGGCTATCTTGGCTGCTCCTAGGAATTTTAAACTTAGAAGCAACACTTAAGGAAAATCTGGAAAGGTGGGCATCTCCCAGTCGCCCCCGTCCCAGGAAGGAGCTCAGAGCCCCCAGGACGGGTTTTGAGGTCTGGAATCCAGCAGAGGGAGGAAGTGATGGGTCATCAGCCCTGTCACTTGTCAAACTCCCGCCCCCGCGCCCCCCGCCCCCCTGCGCGCGGCAGAAGGGGGTCTGGAGTTTGCAACTTGTCACACGAAGAAGAGAAACCTTTGCCGAGGAGGCTGCTAATGAATTCGGATTGTATAGTTTTCAAAATCTGATGTTTTGCGATGATGACATTAGTGTGGCAACGGAGGGTCTGGGGCGACAAGTCTGTGCAGCTGCTCCCGCTTTGAGAAGCTGCAGACAAAGGGGCCAGTGTTCCCGGCGCTGCGGCTCCGCGCCGCATTTGCATAGTCTGTTCTGCCTGATTGACCAGCGGGGCTGCCGCGGGGACCAGCTTTGTTCCCCGATCACTGGGAGATGCCCGGATGACAAGGCTCAGGTGAGAGGCTAAGTGGGCCGGGCCGCCCGCCGCACAAAGAGCAGCCTGGGAAACCCGGCGGGGCCGCCGCCGACCCCAGAGTGGATTTACTTGTTTGCTTTTAAAGACCTCATCAAGTCGCTGGAGGGGAAAGGGAAGGCTTAAGGATTTCAACAGGAATTTACAATGCCTTATTTGGGGGGCAATTTGGGACTCTCCTTTATCCAAAAATCCAATGATTTTATGGCACTTGGTTTCCCTGTATTCTTTCACTCCCCAAGTTTAAGTAAGAGTTACGCTGTCGGAAGGGAACCAGTTCCAGGCCGTGTGGCCAAAAACTGTCACCAGTTGAAACGGAATTTGCTCTTTCCCTGAAGCACCGTTTTGAGGCGTTGCGGCGGAGGTCCCTAGGCCAGCCCATCGGAGTTGGGGAATCAAATGGTTTGGTTCTAATCAACGGGCCGCACCTGCCCCTCCTTCAGAAGTCCACCCTCTACAAGTCACCGCGCACAGCGCACCCGGGCGCGGAGCGCCTCCTTCCCCGTCGGAGTTTCATCCGAACTGACGTTTTGACTTCAGCTCAAAGACAAAATCCTGGCCACCCAAGTGCCCCCCGCCCCACCCCATGCCCAGGCCTCAGATGCCTCTGCCGCCGAGGTTCACCCCCATCGGGGAGCGCGGAGGCGGCGGCACTGGGGCGGGTCTCCGCACCTCCTCTCCGGGGGATTTTGCAGAGATGGGCATCTTGGAGGAGGGGGTCTGGGGGAGGGACTTAATTCGGACCGAGTGGGTGGGGAGGGGACGAGGCTGGAGGAACCCAGACCCAGGAGGGAGAACCGTTCCTGCCGAAAACAGCGAGGGCAGGGAGCACCGGTTCAGGTCAAAAGGCGCGATTCTGGCGCTGAGCGCGCCCGACCGCGCGGACCCCGAGGCCGAGTCCGGATGCGCGGGGTCGCTGCGGCGGCCCTCTCGCCGGTTCCAGCCCTTCCGCTGCCCCCCGCACTCCCACACCACCCACCTGAGCTGCTCAGGTGCCCTGCGGCCGCACCCGTGGGCACCGAAGCCCGGGCACCCGGGCCCCAGGCCGTAGCCCGACGGCCGACTGGAGTCCCACAGGCGCGGGGGAGGCGCTTCCCCGTCCACACCCGCGTTCGCTGCGCATGGCAGCGACGCTCATCTCGGGAATATAACGATTAATCCAGCCGCAGGTTTCCAGATAAGTGATTGTGATGGAGATTGTTGGCGAGAAAATAGACAATTATCCGCTGTTAGCTTTACATAAAGATCGCATTAACTCAAATTAGTTATCAGACAAAAGAGCGTCGGCGCGCGCGCCCGGCCCGCCCGCGCCCTGCCCGCAGGGACCCCCGGGCGCAGTCGGGTCCAGCGCGCTGCCGACGGGTGGAGGGATGCGGTCGCGGGGCAAGTGGCCGCGCACGACGGGGACCCCCGCCCCACGCAGGGACTACAGGGCCTCGCTCTCCCGACGCCGCACGGCTCTCCAGGGCCTCCAGCTCCGCCAGCGTTCACCGTCCCCTCGCGGGCCCTCCTTTCCCTCGCGTTCCCCGCCGCGCGCCCCTGGTTTTGTGTCCTTGCGCTCAGTCGAGGACGTCACTCATCCTCCGCGCCCCAGAGGGCCGGCTCTCCTCCCCCCGCGGAGTCAGACTTCCAGCGCAGGCGTCCTCGCCACGAGGAGCTCGCTCCGACGGGGCGGCCCGGCGACCGGGGCTCGGACACGGTCACTCCCAGCTGACCGGCCGACGCGAGGACTGATGGGGAAGGCGGGCTGGGGGAGGAAGGGCGCAGAGTGACCCTCGGGGCCCAGAGACAGCGGCCTGGGGCGGGGGGCGGGCGCAGAGACCCGCAGAGCCGGGCTGGGACCGGGGAAGGGCAGGTGGTCTGGACAGGGGGTGGGCAGAGGTTGCAGCCGTCCACACACCAGGCTGAGTTCTGTGATTCTGCTGGTGCTGCCCCAGGCCCGTCCGCGCACGGACTTCGCTGGCCCCGTCGTTGCAAATGCACAAGCCCGCGGGCGGCCCGCGTCTCAGCCTGGCCGCCAGCACGCCCTCGCGGCCCGGCCTCCCGGGCCCCCAGGGTCCCGGGGCCCTGCTGAATAGGGCGCATAATGACCCCTGGTTCCCAAGGCGGGCTCTCTGCTGCCTGGCGCGCTTGGATTTGTGTGGTCCAAGCCTTTCCCAGCTTCTCCCATTCTGTCACCGGGATAAGGGGCTCCCTCGGCTCGCTTGCACCTGCGTCGCTTTCGGCTCCTTCAGGAATGCGCTGAAGCTTGTAATCAGCTTTGTGAAGCCATTGAGTGCACGGCTGAGTGAAACTTCCAAAGCTCGAGGAGAACCGGCCGGCTGAATAGGAGCCAGCATGGGGCTGCTCTCCAAGCCTCCGCGCTGCCAAATTCCAGCAGACGCCGCACAATCGCCCCGCGGGCTCCGCTTCCCCACACTGAGAGCAGGGAGAAAAGAAAGGCGAAAATCCCAGTCACCCAGGTTGGCCGTCGTTTGTTCCCAGATTAATGGCAAACGGACTCCCTCCCATCCCCGCCCCCCAACTTAGCTCACCGACTCAGGAAACATGACCCGGGGAGCGCAGGCGGTTATTAATAACTGCGCCTCTGATTTCACTCTGGGGCCTGGAGATTCCCCAGCGCGCGTACCCCAACCCCAAGTGCTCCTGGACCTCGCCTGGCATCTGTGGACTCTTGGCTGGAGCGGGGGCCCTGCATGGGGCCCTACCCAACAGGAAACAAAATCAACAACCCAGCCTGCTTCTTCTCCAGGCCCCTCGCCCCGCCCAGCAGGACCCCCAGTCCTTCGGGTGGGACTTGAGGGGCTCTGCAAGGGAGGAGGGTTCAAGGAGGCAGAACTGCTCCAACATCGGCACAGGGAAGATGGTTTTGTTTATTTGGGGACAGACAGTAGGCCTCGAGGCGGGCAGCCTGGAGCTGGGGCTGCCACGGTGGCTGTGTTGGAGGCTCTGGGGCGACCCCTGTCCTCCGAGCAACTGGGCCTACTGAGAGTCCAGGGCCTCCGAGGAGGCCTCCCCGCGGCCGGCCCAGAGGCCTGGTCCCTCTCTTCCCCACGAGGTGCCTGGCTGGCTCTCTCCAAGAAAGGAATGCCTGGGCAGCCAGTAGCTGGGCAGTGAGCGGGAGGCCAACTCGCACTCCTCAGCGTCCGCACCCCCAGCGTCCGTCCCGTCAGCTGGCCGGACACGCCTCGGCTCTGTGTGGTTACGCGTGGCTCTGCGTTAGGACGGGCGGCTCCCAGAAACACTCCTTGCCTGAACACCGTCCACTCCTGCCTCTGGATTCTAAGCCTGGAAGGGGGGGTTCTGGAACACGGGGTCCTTTCTCCCCATCCCGCCGAGGCCCTCGCAGACGTCCCCTGGGAAAAGCACAGTGCAGGCAGTCTCACACCTGCTGGGGATTGCTTCTGCTAAGAATTCTTCCACCCACAGTCAGAAGCCTTTCCTTGTCTGCAAGGGCACGTGCATCGTTTTGGACTCCATCTGGATTCCACTCCTTCAAGGAAGGGGAGCCACAGTCCTGCAGCATTTTGTTTGTGTGGGTGTACCCACCGCCTGATTGCGGCTCTGGGAGAGAGATGGTCCCCGGTGGGTGGGGGGCCCGACGGGCCTCCTTAAGCACCCAACAGACCGTGAAGCCTGGGGGATGTGTGAACAGGCGGAGGGGCGTGTGAGCTCTGCGAACGCTCCAGGACGGGCCTTGTTGCACTCTTAGGAGACATGGAGGGGCAAGAACTCTCCCATTTATATATGCCAGCGTGTCAAGGGGCATAAGAAGCTATGATGTGTCAGTGAGGACCTGGAAGAGGGGCCGATGGTGAAACAGGCCATGTGAGCTGTTCTCAGAGGGGCCGGGTGACCGCCGGGGACTCACGGGGCCACGACTGTGATCAGCAATGATGAGAAAACTAGCGAAGCTTTGTCCTGGTTTCAAACACGCTGGATCGTCTCAGAGCAGATAATCCTCCCCTCCCTCCCATCCTGAACCCCGTAAGTGGCCCAGGAGGGAAGGGACGGTCTCTCTGGGCCCAGGGCTGCCACAGCCCTTTGTAGCCGCTGAGCCACCCCGAGTCCGTGCCGCTCTTCCTGACATTTCAACTTTCACGTCTTATTGGAAAGTTGGATGTGTAGTTTTCAGCAGCATTTCTCCTCCGAACCGTCCTCGGGAACGAGTCGGGAGGCTATGCAGTAATTCAGAAATTAGTGAAATTTTATTCTTGGTGGGGCGTTGGATTAAGAGGCTGGGAGAGTGTGGCGCGAGGCAACGTGTAATTGCATGATAAGGCTCTCACGAGGAATTTATTGGCCAAGTTGCTATTTCTATTCCTTCCTAATCTCGTTGAGCACATTCATTCTCTGCAATCTGTCTCCATAATCTTCTGCGGGAGAACGGCAGCCAATAGAAGCATGCATGTTTGGAGAGAAGAGAAAATATGCAGAAGCGTGATAAACTGATGCTAATTATCCATATTTAGGACACCGAGTGCAGAAGATCAAGGTTTACAAATAACGAACCAGAGCCAGTGGTGATGGCTTCCTCGTGCAGAATATGTTGGAGGCAACCAGATAAGGGTTTCACGGGCAGGAGAGATTTATTGGTCAAAGGGTTCACCTTCCACTTTTCCACTTTTATATAGCAGTAAATTATTTAGGCTAAATTCACCAGAACATCACTCTTTTATTTGGCTGGGTGCCATGACTTGCTCTTTCTTTGTGGCCTTTCAATGCAAATCCGTGTAGTGTAACATCAGCTGATAAGGGACACATAATTGAAGTCATAGGTAATTCCCTTTAAATCGGACGTAGAGGACGCTGAGGTAATGCTCCCAGGAAGAGTGAGACTCGGGGAGAGCAGAGGGCTGCATGGAGAGTAGCATCAACCCCGCCAGAAACACGTGAACGTGGACCCTCCCCGTGTGCCCGGGGGCCTGTCTCCGGCCAGCAGGCTCGTGCACACGGCCTGGAGCACAGAGGCCCTGAGTCAGCTGTTCCGGTCTGGAATCCTTGTAATTTAAAAGTTTAACAATGGAAACAAACTCCTTCTCTTCTCTCTACCGTCCCCACACCACCTCAGACTGACCTGATGTTTCACACCGGGTCCCAGGCCTCCCCAAGACTTGCTCTGGGAAAAGGTGCAGAAAGACTTCAGGCTGGAACTGTCGCCTGGCATGGCTGTGGGCTCAGCGGGAGCGATTTTCCTGCATTACAGTAATTGCCTTGTAAAGGTTCCAGGAAGCGCACACAAGTGGAGCTGAGTATTCTGATACACATTTGTGGGCTCATCTTGAAACCTGGAATAGTCACTAAATCCCATTCAGTGGCACTAACTTCGATTTTTCCATTTTGACTCACCGTCAAGCATCTGCTTGGGTCCCAATCGGAAAACTGGTCCCCTTCCTTCATCCTTTGAGAGTCTTCTAGAGGTTTCATTAGGAACCTTTTCAGTTGCATTGGACCACCTCTGGTCCAAGGCCATAGGACTCCTCTGTCAAATGCATATTGTGATCTAGTGAGAACCAGCTATTTTAAATATAAGACTTTTTAGAATAAAGAGAGCCATGCTGAAGTTTGGGTGTGTAACTTGTAATCCCTCTGTAAGGAAGTATCATGGAAGACTAGCCGATCCTTGATGTGACTTTTCTTCAGCCCAGACCATGTGGACAAGAAATTATCCACAGGTTATGAACACACACGTGCACTTTTTCTTTTCAACCAGCCTGAAATGCCTTTGACAGTAAGATGCATCTTTATTTCACATGCCACTATGCATGAAAAAACTCTGCCACTTATAATTGTGAGCTGTCACTGAGGGTAATGGTGCACTTAGATTCCCGAGATGATAAAACTGAAAATGTGTGTCTTAGAACCAAGAAAACGCAGTGTGCACAGTCGTTAGTTGATTCATGAATGTGTACCATTTTGCCCAAAATACTGAAAAAATCATTCATTATTCTATAGAAATTAACTTTGCTAAAAATGAACAGATGTGTTAATATGTAGTCAACAAAGGCAGCAGCTACTCTACAGTTGTACGTGGTTTAAAAATGTAGCATCAACACAGTTATCCATTCAATTCACCAAAAAACAAAAAAGAGAGAGAGAAAAGACAAATATTCTCTCATTAGTAATACTCTGGTCACGGAGGCTGAAGATGTAAGTTGTTGGCATTTCTAGAAACTTTACCTAGGCTTCAGAAAGAACCCCAGTTCTTCAGTTTATTTGGTGCATTGAGATTCCCCGCAAAAATCAATGTGTCACTTCCCACATGGACACGTCCTGCCAAAGCAAAGCGGCGGATTGAGGCCGGTGTGGTTACTGGCTGGGTTTGGTCTGAAGACTGTTCATCCGGAGAGGTTGTTCCCCAGGGTCTGCTTTCCCCCCGAATTACAGAGTGTTCACCAAAGCCACAGAAGAGGGCCTCAACTCTGCCTGCATGCTTCCCCTGTCCTCACCCCCCTTCTCCCCTCACTGACAACCATTCCAGCTACAGAATTAGCCATTATTATGAAAACAGGACTAAACTCAGACAGGGACCACTATGTCTGAGATAACCAGTTAAATGCAAGGAATCAGTCAAACTGTGTATCAGTTGAAGCTAATTTTCTAAATTTAACTTCTTTTTAAGATGAAATTCATTTTTTTTCTTAAATTTGCCTGCGTTCCTATATTTGGACAGTGGCAAACTTTCACCCCACTAACAGTGGACCTTGGCAGAATGTGGAAGAGTAAAACAGTGGGGAAGTTACCCAAACAACAGACCAAGGGATTCTAAATGTGGTGGCACCCTTCTGGGCTGTGTGTGTGTGTGTGTGTGTGTGTGTGTGTGTGTGTGTGTATGTCTGTGAGTACCCCATGGACATGTGCCTTGTGTGTGTGTGTGTGTGTGTCTGTGAGTACCCCATGGACATGTGCCTTGCAGGTAAGGGAGCAAACTCGGAGGAGGGTGGGTGTGCCAGGGAGAAGGTGGGAGAAGCTGGAGGAATTACAAGCTTGGGTTAGTGTCTCTGTGAACCAGGACAGGCTTGGTTTTTCCTCTGCTGCTCAGGATGACAACAGAGCTGTGAATGTGTCTCCGAGCCCAACTCCTACTCTTGGTGGAAAAAGTGAGTGGTTAGCTTGGCGTGTGGTTGTGTCCCCTGCCCTTACTTCTTCTCTCCAGAACCTGCCCCCACCCTGAATCAACTGACATAAATATATATTCAGCACATGCCAGCTTCATGAGGCACCCATGTCGTAAGTACCTAGTTGCCACTGACTCTTCCAATAAAGCAGAAGATGCTTCGTGTGCTCCTCTTCCTGACTCACACTCCTGGAACACTTTCTCAGGGGTGTTGCAGCCCCTTCACAAAGGTCTCTGAGCCAGATTCTTATCTGTGGGTAGTATACACCGAGGTATCTGAAATAAACACAGAACTCCAATTACTGTTTGCCTGTGAACTGGTTAGCAAGATGATTACAAGATACTGTAAATACACTTGGCATGTTGAAACATACTTTCAGCTCCAGCGACTTCAAATAGCTCTTAGTAAAACAAATAAACAGAATAATGGTGGGATTTATTTGGAATTATTCATTATGAGACGACCCAAATCATGACGTTTCTAATCATGTCTTAATTTTCTTGGTAGGATCGAAAGGGTTTTCATATCTTGACACATTCCTCTCCTGGGGCCCGCAGTGGTGGCTCTCCGGTTCTGTGGCTCTTGGAGCTGATGGAATGCTGGGGGTCTTTTGTGGAGCATGCATGGCTTGCTCTGGTTTCTACACAGTAAAACTGAAATAAATACCCAGGCTGACTGTCCTAGATTATCATCTATGAGTTGATGTGTTAAATGAGCCCGTTGCTTTAAAGGTTATAAATGACAAGATTTTTACTATTACAAGTAATTTATAGCTATTTCCTGTTTGACATGACAGATTCTCATGGAGAAGTCCAAATTTGTCTGCTTGACATACATTTATTTTAACACTTTCCCCTTCTCCAAATTCTAGCATGTATTAACTACTGTTTTCCTAGGTGTCAATTTGCACCTGTGGGGTCTACCTCTTGAGGCTTCAATGAGGTCCCTGGTCCCCCCTCCAGATGGCTGCCTGCTAATGTGGGTGATTACCGCATATTTACTGTAATTTATAAAAATCACAGGAAATGACATTTTTATTAGTCACTGACTCCACCATCACCAACTGCAAATGGATGTTATGCATACAAATCCATTTTAAAAAACTGTTCTTCCAAAATCAAAAGCTCTTTCTAGTCTCTAAGTCTCTGAAACGGCCATGCTCCCTTCTGCTTCCCATGTGTGGGACCCCAGAGGAGTTCAGACCTCAGCTTATTTCTCAGCGCCGGCAACGTCTGTGCCGGGACTGGAATACAGGCCAGGGGTGTGCCCTCCACGACAGAGATGAAGATCCAGAAATGCCAGGACCTCAGCCGGAGGAGGCGTGGGGAGAAGGGCAGAGGAGAGCGGAGGCTCCGGACTCAGCTGCCGCCCTCAGCATCACTTCCGGCCGCAGTGAGGATGACTTCCTGTTTGTGGTCAGCATCACGCAGTGTATGCGTGTTTGCAAACCCGTCCCACCAGCCGGAGCTGGTTCTGGCCAGAGATGAAACCTAACAGGATCCTGCCGCCCTGGTTCCTCCCTCCAGCCCCCGGAAGGCCTTGCTCACCTGCGGACGGAGGGAGTGCGCTAAACCTTAAAGGCGGAAGAGGAATTGTCTGTGTGAAGCAGGGTCGGCAGTGCAGAGAGGTTACCATCAGCCAAGGCAGGGACCGTGAAAGAGGAATCTGGGTTGAAAAACTGCCAGTTTATTTGCGTAAAGTCGGAAATACCTGAGGGGCAGAAGAAAAGAAGATGGGGGCGTTGCTGGGTGCCCCCCTAAAGCATCTCCACCCTCCAGGCAGTCAGACGCGGGGGATGTTTGGTCACCGGGGGAGTATCGTGTGCAGCTCTGGTGGGGACACGTGAGTTGGGATCAGAGTGGTCATCCACACCACAGTTAATGGGAAGGTCAAGGGAAGGGCCGTCCTGAGAAGAGGGAACAGGACGAAGCTGTCACGGGGGCAACAGGGTTTCCCAGCTGGGGGATGGGAAGAGGCCGTGGGCGGAGCAGAGGTGGGAGTGGGGGTCCCCTCTAGAAGCCGAGAAGTGGAGTGAGAGCAGCGTTCTGGAGGGGAGAGGCGCCGGCCAGCTGGGGAACCGCAGAGGAGCTCGCGGTGCCTGCGCGTCCCCGCGTGCTGAGATGGGTCACTGCCAACCCTCAGGACCCAGCTGGGGGGCGGGCAGGGAGCAGACACCACCACCCGCCCGAGCGGAGAGGGCAGGCCCCTGGAGGGGCTGGACACCACTCGGGGGCTTGGGGTAGGGGCGACAACTGTGCTGACCGCAGCCTCCACTGAGCCCCCGGCGGGCGCCGGACACTGCTGTTCTTCCCCTCACTGCCTTGTCCTGTCTGAGAATCCGCCGCCCGCTTTAGAGCTGAAAACCACAGAGCCTTGGCATCTGGACCCAGGCTGGGCTAACTCGCCAGTGTGGCTTTAGCCGCTGCTGTCCAGAGTGACGAGGCCGGGAGGAAGTGACCGCAGAACCGCGTGCAGGGGCCGCTGTGACCTCGGACACGGAGAGGGTAAGGGTTACCCTCCAAGGAGGCGACTGACCCAGGGGCCCGGCGCTTACAGCCCGCCGGGGAGCTTCCCGCAGGTGCTGCGACGTGTGTTTACAAATAGGAAGTTGGGGCTCAGAGCACACCGCTACCACACGGGGAGGCTCACATCCCAACTCAGTCTGACGACCGAGATGCTCCCAGCCGCCCACCCTGCCCCCTCAGTGGGACCTGCGGGGCAGGCGGGACAGGAGACGCGTCAGTGGGACGCGGGTGGGACACGCCGAGGGCCACGCAGGGTGTGAGGCGGAGCATTTAAGATATTTAAGCTCCCCGCGGGCAGCCCTGCTTCACAGGAGCCCCGAGGAATGCGCTGTGTCTGAGGGGCCTAACTCAGGGGTTACTGTTGTCATTGTTTGTCCCACAGTCGCGTCCGACTCTGTGTGACCCCATGGACTGCAGCCCGCCAGGCTCCTCTGTCCGCGGGGTTTCCCAGGCAGGGATACTGGAGTGGGTGCCAGTTCCTCCTCCAGAGGATCTTTCAGATGGGAAAACTACAGGATAAAAAATCTTCCCGCTTTTTTTAACTTCAAGAAATCAATTGTAAGAAGAGAGAAGAGTTGAAGCAGAATCTAGAAATTAAGAGGCTTAAGAGACATACCCACTAATTAAAAGTGTGAACCTATTTGAATTCTAATTGAAAAAATAAATTTAAAAAGCTAACGCTTATGGATGCTTGAAGACTTGAACACTGACGGGATATTTGATGAACTTAAGGACGTGTTGATTTTCTCCAGTGCAAGCATGGTATTATGATTATACGTGAAGAAAAAGGTCTTCTATTTTAGAAGCACAAGCTGAAATACTCACAGGTGAAGTTACATAATGTCTAGGATTCGCTACAAGCATTGCAGCAATGGAAAGGGTTTGGGCTAAATGGGGTGATGGGTATGTGAGCATCTACATGTCATTTACTTTAATGTATCTTCCAAGTCCTCCATGATAAAAGGTTAAAACTAAGATTTAAGATGGCCAAGGAAACAACTTGTATTGAAATGCAGTTATCAGAATATATTTTTAAAATATTGTGTGATATAGTAATAATTTTCCTCCATAATGCACTAAGTAACAAGTTCTGTGGCAGGTCCAAAAGCAACTGCAATTTCAAAATGGTTGGGAGCATAAATGGTATTTTGAAATGTAATATTTGCAACAAGTATACTGTGACATGAAAATACTGATTATTTCCATTGGTGAGAAAGTTATAGGGAATACTGCTCCTGCGGTGTGTGGATTACCGAAATGCTGAATTTCAGTTAAAGGGTAATAAAAATAAAGGTGACTATTTTTCTGTCCAAGTTCAATGGACATTCTGAGTTCTCTTCACGGGGTATTTGGACTTCAGGGTAGCCTGGCAGACCTCAGGGTAGCTCAGTGAACCCCAGGTTAATGGCCACGTTCTCAAGGCGTGGGGGTTTTCTGGGGTGAACACCACGCTTTGCTCTCTTTGTTCTAGAGAGCCAGGCCACGTCTGATGTGGGGATTGGAACTGACTTTACATCCTGGTTCTTAGCTGTTTGACACATTCATGGATCTGTCTTGGCTTCCTCTTCTTCTAGGACCCATGGGGAATGGCTCGTTCAGAGACAAGTTGGGAATCCCAGCATTTCTTCTTTCCTCTCCCTGATGGAAAAATGGCCAAGTTAACACCCCATATTCATTGTACCACTTAGGAATCACCTGTAGTGATAGAGAACCAGACTCCTAAAGTGTTAGAATAAGAAGAGGCCGTAAGGGGATTTCCCTGGTGGGTTCCATGGATAAGCCTTTGCCTTCCTGCAGGGGGTGCAGGTTTGATCCCTGGTCAGGGAGCTGAGATCCCACGTGCCTCGCGACCAAAAAGCAACACAGAAAACAGCAGCCTGTTCCCTGTCAGGCAGCAGCGGGGACGCAGACATACAGAGCAGACTTGGGGGCACCGTGGGGGAAGGAGCGAGCGGGAGGAACGGAGAGAGGGGCGTGGACGCACACCCAGTGCCATGTGTGAAACAGACGGCTGGTGGGAACGCGCCGTGCCCCGAGGGCGCTCAACCCCGTGTTCTGTGGGGACCGCGAGGGGAGGGGCGCGGTGGGAGGGGGAGGGGGTTCAGGCGGGCGGGACATATTTGCCTGTGGGTAATTCGTGTTGATGTACGGCAGAAACCAGCACAATATTGTAAAGCAATTATCCCCCAATAAAAAATTTGAAAATAACCCAGAAGCAATATTGTAGCAAGTTCAATAAAGACTTTTTAAAAAAGGCCTTAAGGAGGATGCACCGCCTCTGCGGATGGGAGGTGATGCTCCGACAGAGGGGCCACCTGGTCTGCCGGCTCCGGGACCTGCCCGGTTCACAGAGGGCTTACTGTCTCAGGAACATCGCCCAGCAGCCTTCCCCCAAAGAAACACTTCATTGCTTTGTTCATTAAGGAGTTAGGTTCAACTTAAAATATTTTATGTGCTAACAACTCTGTAGTTGATTGAAAAAAGTAACAGATGTCAGCCGAAGGAACAAAGCAATATTTTAATTACATTCTTAAATGGCTATACTGTATTACTAAAGGCAAGTGTGTCTGCTATTGGAATCAGATTTCGCTGCCAACACCTTCGTGTTCAACACCAATTTTTATGTGGGACTTTGATTTTTTGTAAAGTAGTTTTCATTTGCTAATAATTAATGTATTATATCTTTATTTTACCTTGGTGTATTTCTTCCAACATCAAGTGACACTATGTTACCGAACACTGAGCTTGGAGCACAAAGTTTGCGTGTTGATCTGTGAGTCCCGTGACCCCCTTCTGCTGGCCTGTCTTAAGACTCTTTGTAGGCAATTGTGAGTTCTTCTCTAGACAAAGGAAAGGTTTCCAGAAGCAGGAAAACTACAGATAACTGATATTTGGATATTCCTGCAATGAAACACTCAAGTTTCAGGCTATAATAAAGCCTGCCAGCTATCACATAGCAGCTGTGTGCTTTGGGAGCAGCTTTGGGAGCAGCTCCCAAAGCTTCCAAGCAACGGTTTGAGGACCCACTGTTAAACATTAACAGATAAAAAAGATGACTAGACTTTTGTGGAAAACCTCCAACAGGAAAGACTGAGTCCAAAACTAACATGCAAAGCGGATTCACAAAGAACAGAAGCTATTGAGGGTAAAGAAAAAGTATTTTTAAAAAATCACAAAGAAGATACGCATGAAAAAAATCAGCATTTCAAGAACTGATGCTTTCGAACTGTGGTGCTGGAGAAGACTCTTGAGAGTCCCTTGGACAGCAAGAAAATCAAACCAGTCAATCCTAAAAGAATTCAACACTGAATATTCATTGGAAAGACTGATGCTGCAGCTGAAGCTCCAATACTCTGACCACCAGATTCAAAGAGTCAACTAACTGGAAAAGACCCTGATGCTGGGAAAGACTGAGGGCAGGAGGAGAAGGGGACGACAGAGGATGAGATGGCTGGATGGCATCACTGACTCAGTGGACATGAGTTTGAGTAAGCTCTGGGAGATACTGAAGGACGGGGAGGCCTGGTGTGCTGCAGTCCTTGGGGTCACAAAGAGTCAGACATGACTTAGCGACTGAAGAGCAACAAGAACAACAATACATACATACATGGAAACTCAGAGAACAGTATAGATCTTGGAATATAAAAATATGATTCCTGAAAAAACAATAGAATAAGTTAAAGATAAATATGAGGAACTCTTCAGGGAATCAGAACCTAAAGAGAAGGTGGGAGGAGAGAGAATAAAAGGAAAAAATTACAAAAAATCAGAGGGTGATGGAGATGTGTCTTCTAACTAACGGGAGCTCCAGAAAGAGAGGACAGAGAGAGTGGAGAGAAGAAAGCTTCAAAAATTAATAAGATCTTCAGAATTGAAGGGTTCATCTCTTGAGGTGGAGAGTACAACAAATCACGAAGAAGTCTAACATAACGCACATCTTCATGTGGTTTCAAGAAGCAGAGAGAGAGAGACGCAATCAAAAAATAACTCAGAGAGACTAAGAAAAATAAGCAAACAAAATAAAAACAGGTCAAAAAGAAAGGATCTGGAATGCAACAGAATGGGTTCGATCCCTGGGTCAGGAAGATCTCCTGGAGAAGGAAATGGCAACCCACTGCAGTATTCTTGTCTGGAGAAGCCCATGGACAGAGGAGCCTTGCAGGCTACAGAGCATGTGGTCGTGAAGAGCCGGACACGAGTCAGTAACTAACCCACCGCCATAGCTAACATCAGACTTAATGGTGAGAGATTGAAAGCTTCCCCCTGAAATCCAGACTAAGACAGGAATGTTGCTATCCTAGCTTCTCTTCAACGTTGTACTGGGGGTTCTAGCCAGTAAAATAAGACATGGAAAAAAAAAAGATCCCTAGATTAGAGAGGAAGAAAGAAATCTTTATTTGCTGGTAGTAAAATTGTCGTTGTAAAAAATCTCACAGAAGCTGCAAAATGAACCTACCACAACTTATAAAAAATTTATCAAACGTATACATCACAAGACCCAAATTAAAAAATCAGTGGTATTTTTCTGTCAGAAACGGAAATATAAAAAGCACTACTACCTACAGTAACAGAATGAAACATGAAACAGTTTGGGAGAAAAATGACCAGAGATGTACAAGATCTGTACATGAAAATAAAACATTGCTTTAAGAAAGTTAAAGATTTAAATACATGGAGAAATATAACATGGCAGTGAATTGGAAGAATCAGTATTATCAAGATATTAAGTCCCTCAAAATTCACAGGGTATTGTAAAGCCAAAACAATCTTGAACAAAATGAAAAAGTGGGAGAATTTACACTGCTCGTTTTTAAGGTTTATTTTGGATCTGTGGTAGCCAACACTGTGTGGTCCTGGCAGGAAGACGAGCCAATGAATCAGTGTCAGGATAGGGAGTCTGAAGGCAGATCCAGACATACATTGCTAAGTGATTGTCAGCAAAGGTACCAAAGCAATTTAATGGAAAGAATGATCTTTTCAAAAAATGAAATTATTAGAACTGAGCAGCCACATGCAAAAGGCATTAACCCTTACCTCATACCACATACAAGAGTCAACACAGATGCACCACTGACCTAATTCAGGAGGCTATAGAAGGTTACAGGATAGTTCAACAGAACTTTCTTGATGCTGGAAATATTTTTGTATTTCCCAAGATAATAACCACATATAACTACAGAGCATTTGGAATTGGCTACTGTGATTGAGAAACAAATTTTAAAAAATTTAATTTTACTTGTTGTAATGTTAAATGACCACATGTAGGTAGTGGCTATTTGATTGGGTAACAAATTTCCAAAGAAATCCTGAGAGAAAATCTTAATGACCTTGAATTTGGCAAAAAATAAAATAAAATACACCAGAAAAGGCATGACCTATGTGAAAGAAAATACAACACAAAATGCATAAATATAAAAGAAAAATGAAATCAAGAAACCAAACTTCACGAAAACATAAAACCTTTCTTCTTCAAATGACATTGTTAAGATGAAAAGGTAAGCTACAGACAGAAAATATTTGCAAATATTTTAACAGACGTTTCTCCAAAGAAGATATGTAGAGGGATGGCTAATAAGCACATGAAAGGATGCTTGAGAGGATTCGTCATTAGGGAAAAGCAAATTAAAGCAACACGGGATTCTCTCACACAGCCAGGGGCATAGCTAACACTAAAAAGCAAGTGTGGATGTGGAGCAACTGGAACTCTCATACACGCTACTGGGAATGAAATGCAGGGCACGCACTCTGAAAAAGGATTTGCAATTTCTTAAAAATTTAACCCACTGCAGTATTCTTGCCTGGAGAGTCCCCATGGACACAGGAGCCTGGCGGCTACAGTCCATGGGGTCACAGAGAGTCAGGACTGAGTGAGTAGGCACGGCACCACACAGCAGCCTACGGATTCACCCAAGAGAAATGACAGCCTATGTTCACCCAGACTTGCACACAACTGACGACAGCCCAAAACGGAACAAATGTCCATCACGAGGTGGGCAGACTGCAGTTCATCCACACAGCGGGACGCCACTCAGCCGTCAAAGGAAGGACCCACAGACCATTAGAACGTGAATGGGTCTCAGGGTGATTATGCTGGGAGAAAGAGGACAGGCAGCGGAGTCCATACTATGCACTTCCATTTATGTAAAATTCTAGGAAACGCAAACAAATGATGACAAATAAACCGATAAAAGCAGATGACTCATTACCTGTGAGGGGAGAGAACAGGAGCGGGGGTTTGCAAAGAAGGTAGGGAACACCTTGAGGGTGACAGACATGTTCACTCTCAAAACTATGGCAATTGTTGCCTGGGTTTGCTTACTTGTCAAAAGGAATCATATTGGACACTTTACATACGTATAGTTTATTTTATGCCAAGTAACCCTCAGGAAACTGTAAAAAAAAAAAAAAAAGTAGTATGGACTATTCAAAAGCAACAGAGTAGGACAGAAAACAGAATCTTAAAGGAAGATGATTTTAGAATCCTTTAACCAGCTAAACTGTACCACTCCAGTGTTGCACAGCCTGCTGGGAGTTACCGGAACAGGGGAGTAAGTGAACACGAGGGCAACATGGGACCCAGAGGATGAACAAGCGCCTGGAAGAAAGGAGACGATGATGACGACGGGCCGCCGTCAGAGCAGCCACCCGCTGGGGGCAGGGGGGCAGAAGACCTCAGCAGCAACGGCGGGAGGAAGAGGCTGAGCTCATACATTCCCGACGTGCTTAACCTTGCAAAAACTAGTATCGAGGGTGTTTACCGTGGTGATGCCGAGCCTGGCGAGAATTTGTAATAAGAACAGAGAAATCAAGTGTTAAAGAACAAGCGCTCTCAGCAAACGAGACCGTTGATAACTTCAGGGGAAACACAGCTTTGAAAGAAAGGAAATATAATCATAGTTTTCCACTGGCTCAGCCACGACCAGTCCTTCCATGAACGGACGCCAGGGTACACTGGATAGGACTTAAGAGAAACAATGATATGCTTCTGTGGGGAAAAGAGGGCTGGGGAAGCATGCGAAGGACGCAAAAGCTTTACAGTGTCTAATGAGTAAAGGTCCAAATAAATAATGCCCCAAATTAATAAAGAATAAGCAATATAAAAATATAACCCAGAGCCATTGAGATAAACCATGGGGAAAACAGCCAAAAGTCTTATAACACGTTGCTGCTGGGGACTGGGACGGAGGCTGGGATGCCTGAAACAAGGGTTATTTTCCTAATGAACTTTATAATAGTGCCTGCCTTAAAAAAGTGTTTAGCAGAAGTATGGACAGTAACACGATCAGTGGTTTCCAGGGTTGGCGGCAGGGACAATGAATAGGAGTACAGGGGCGGGGGTGGGGTGGAATTAGGACAGAGGAAATACTCTGTGACATTATGACTTTGTCCAAAACCGCAGCAGATGCAGAACACCCAGAGTGATGCGAATGCAGACTGCACTCCGGGTGACGACACGTCAGGGAGGCCCATCCACTGGCATAAGTGAACCATCTGGTGGGCACGCTGATGTCGGGGAAGGCTGGGCATGGCGGGGCAGGCAGTCATCTCTGCACCCACGCTCGGTGTTGCTGCGAACCTAAAACCACTCCAAAAATAAAGTCTACTGAAAATACTCCCATGTATTACATAAATATTAGAATCTGTCATCTCTGGATTTTGATTCTGAATTTTCTGTTCCTCCATGATATGCCCTTTGGTAGATAGCTTAACCTTTCAGATTCTTAGTCTATATAAAGGGGAAACAACTATACTTCTATCTGGAGGAGGAAACGGTAACCCACTCCAGGACTCTTGCCTGGAGAGTCCCTTGGACAGAGGAGCCTGGTGGGCTACAGTCCATGGGGTCACACAGAATCAGACACGACTGAACGACTAAGCACCACTCTACTTCTAGGCTGGAGATGCAGTGAGGATTAAATGAGACTATATGTGTGAACTCTCCTAGTGATTAGCCTCTTTATATGTTGCATGCTTCCCAAAGATGTGAAGATGGTCTACAAAGATGCATTTAATATAGCAAGACAACGTGAATTAAAAACAAATAAAAAGAAGGCCGCGTCGGGCACTTGTGCGTTGTTCACTGCTCCTCCTTTCTGACGGAAGCGGCGCGTCTGGGGTCAGGTTTCAGCGAGTCCCCTCGGAGTTTTGTGGCAGCGCTTTTGCGTGCATGCTTAGTCCAGGGTGGGCTCCCGCTTGGCTGTATCAGAAGGTCCTGTCACAAACAGCTTGAGGGGAGAATTGCACACAGAGCTTTGAGAGCCCGCAGAAGGCAGTCTTCAATCTTCCCGTAGCCAGGGCCCTTGAGCACACAGCACTCACTCAGCAAGAACCCTGGCTGGAATCGTGGTCGAAAGAGGGGACGTTACAGCTGGAATGGAAGAAGGGTGTCCTAACCCCGCTGTGGGACCTTGCTTGGAAATACGGCCTCTGCAGACGACCAAGATGGGGTGTCAGAGTGGGCCCGTGTGTGCCGTGTCCTTATAAAGGGCAACCTGGACCCGGAGATGCTCAGCGATCACGGAGGGTGCTCCTCCAGCCAAACGTGAGTGTGAACGTCGCTCAGTCGTGTCCGACTCTTTGCGACCGCGTGGACCGTGCAGTCCAGACCAGACCAGAACGTCCTTCCGCCAAGCATGCCCGCAAACCACCGACGGCCTGGGGACCTGGACAGGTCCTCCCTCTGGCCTCAGAGGGAACCGCCTGGCCGCTCTTCCAGTCTGACTTCCGGCCTCTAGGCTGCAAGGGCGCACCTTTGTGTTGTTGGAAAGCCCGAGGCCTGCGGCACTGGTTTCCTGCAGCGGGGACTCAGCACACAGGCAGGTGACCAAGAACCCCTCTTCCGTCCAGGCGTCTGCACTGCAGCCTCGGGGGACACCTCTGAGCTGGGGTCGGGGGTCTCCTTGCCAGCTTTCCTGTCCCTTTAACACATCTCTCTTTCCAGCGTGACCCCGCTCTGATCCCTTCTGCTTTGGGTGCCCTGTTGGCGTCTGGATAACCCCTCATTCCTAATAATTTTCTCAGTGTTCCCTGTATTTCTTGGTCTGAATTATGTTTTCCACTTGTTCCCACGTTCTAGTCACCATCATGAATACACCCAACCAAAATATTTCAATCCCATCCAGTTCAAAAGAAGTGAAAGTCGCTCAGTCATGTCCAACTCTTTGCAACCCCATAGACTATATGGTCCATGGGATTCTCCAGGCAAGACTACCGGAGGGGGTTGCCGTTCCCTTCTCCAGGGGATCTTCCCAACCCAGGGAATGAACCTGGGTCTCCCACATTGTAGGCAGATTCTTTACTGTCTGAGCCACAAGGGAAGCCCAAGAATACTGGAGTGGGTAGCCTTTCCCTTCTCCAGGGGATCTTCCTGACCCAGGAATGGAACCGGGGTCTCCTGCATTGCAGGCAGATTTTTTACCAGCTGAGCCACCAGGGAAGGCCCATCCAGCTCAAAGGCAATCACATAACCACCTGATGCATCACAGAGCCCGGCCTCCAGGCTGAGGGCAGGGCAGGAGTGTCTCCACAGGGAGCCTCGATGCCCCGTATTCATGCAGAGCCGCTCTCCTCTGCCTCGACACCGGGCGGGTCCCAGGCCAGCTGCCCTCCCTCATCGCTGCCCTGAACTTGCCTTGGTCCTTCTCAGCTTCCTCAACAAGACAGAACAAATACAAGCAAAATAAATTTTGAAATAATGAAAAGCCTTAGGAGAAGGTGTTTACTGTGCAAAACTGAGAGTCATCCCTTTCCTCCTATTCATGGATACTGAGGAAGCCTGTGAGATAAAAATAATCCCTGAAAGAGTAAAAGGTAATCAGATGTTTTGATTTCAGAGTCGTGGGAGTGACTCACACCGACGCCCTCTGCTTTCGGAACTGCCGCCTTGCAGGCAGGACTGAGCGAACATGTCCAGCCTCGTCACGTGTGGGCAGCGCCATGGTGGCCTGCATGGGGGTTCCAGGCGGCCGTGTTCCTTGTTCGCGGCTCACAGCAGCCAGGACTCGAGATGTTTTGTCAGCATGAGGTTTACAAAGAGAAGAGAAGTCCTGCACCAAGGTCCCGGACGGCTCGGCCCCACCAGCCCTGACGTCGGCTCTGCGCAGGGTCCGGGGCAGTAGACAGCTGTTGGCCCCACGAGGTGCCTGGAACTGTGCTGATATTTGAAATACAGTGTTCAGAACAAATCAGGCGGGACCCAGAGCCTGTTCTCCAGGAGGCTGGGGGCTGCTGGCAGGCCAGTCCACACTGGCCTCTGGCCAGGGGCACATCTGGGAAGGTGTTCTAGCAAAGACAGGCCTTTACTTCACGAATCTACAGGTGTCCAGACTCCGCAGAGGCTGCACAGGCAAGGGAGGGGCACTGACCCCGTTTTGCTTGTTGAGTTTTTAAAAAATCCTTAAGTGAAGACTTTGCTTAAAATGTTGTAAATGTGCTATTTTCCTCAAACCTAATTTAATGTAATCATAACTGTTTCACATTCATTTAAAACTTAAGCTGTTTAAATTTATATTGAACTTGTAGCTTATAGATTGATTTAAATTATCTATTTTTAATGCAAATACATGATTACATTTGAGCTGTGACTTTTAAAGACAATTTTGGTTTTCTGCAAATAGTTGCTACAGGTGATGTATTTATTTTAGATAATAAAGTATGGTTTAATTATTTGAAGGCTTTCATTTAATTGCCTTTAGTAAGTGTATAACTTCATTCATTATCCACATCTTGTCATCAATATTTTAAAATTGAGAATATATTTCTTGTAGTAATTTTGGTTTGAAAGACTAAAATAAATGATTTGCTTTTTTAAAATGAGAAGAAAGGTTTTACATTAATATCTTATTCAGATTAACATAATCAGATTTTAATCCATGCAACTCAGAGAGAGCTAGAGATGGTGAACTACTGACTGAAGGCGGGAGGAGAAGGGGACGACAGAGGATGAGATGGTTGGATGGCATCACCGACTCGATAGACATGAGTCTGAGTAAGCTCCAGGAGTTGGTGATGGACAGGGAGGCCTGTGTGCTGCAGTCCATGTAGTCGCAAAGGGCCGGACACGACTGAGCGACTGGACTAAACTGAAACTACTGACATGTAAGCTCACACGCAAGGACTTGCTAAAACATGTTCCCCAGCTTTTTGTTTATTTTCATTGTAAATGTTCGCAGCACCAGGATTTCTACCAACTTTTAATTTTTTCAATTAAAAGAGCTCTCTCTCTCTGCTTGGCTGCCTCGGGTCTTGCCCGCGTCCTGCAGGGTCGTCGTTGCGGTGCGTGGACTCTCGCTGTGGAGCTCCATGCTCAGTGGTCGAGGCAGGCTGGCTTAGCTGCCCGCTGCCCGTGGGGTCTTCGTTCCCCAACCAGGGATCGAACCTGCGTCCCCTGCACTGCCAAGCGGATTCTTAACCACTGGAGCGCAGGGGAATCCTTCGAGTTTTTAAATAGACGCTTAGTCTATTGGTTCTGACCATGGGCGAGACTGCGCTAAGAGTCAGCCTGAATGTTACTTCTCTATCTCATTTCATCAGCTGCGACGTAACCGTTTCTGTTCCGGCCTCCCCCCCTTCTTCTCTTCCTTCCCCCTTCCTTCTCTCCCCACTCCTTCCCTTTCCCCGTCTTTCCTTCTTTGTGCAGGACCTTCTTTTCTCTATGCAAGCTACGTGACAGAATGTCGATGGGTCTGGGTGTATGGTGTGCAAGGTGCACGCACGTAGTCACAATAACTGCAGTGATGCTATTAATAATACGCAACGATGGTCAAAACAAGAGGGTTTCAGAAACTCTCCCCTGCCTACTGTGCACAGGGGCCTGAGTGTCTGGATTGACATCTTATCCACTGAAATGATGAATGATTTAGACAACAAAGACACTGTCATTGTCTCCAAAAGGCTACAGTTAAGATGCACAGGTTATCAGATTTTTTGAATGATGCCCTGAGTCCTGAAATTAGCTAAAAACCCTATTGGAACTTTTGCATTATCAAGATAGTTTTGAATCTATAGAACATTTTCTCTCATTATATCCTATTTAAAATTTATTTCCTCACATGCTACTCAAGTAGACACACATTTCTTCCCTAAACACACCTTGGTCTAGATCTGTGTCTACAGACATAAGGAAGGCCTCGTTGTTACGATCTGCAGGAGCAGTCACACGCATCACACAGAGCTGAGTCGTTTCCAGACAGAACGGTGCTGACACACAGTAGCTTATCCCGTTATTCTATCTGCACAACCCCTTCCTTTCAAAGTTACTGAAAGTGCTTAATGTATTAAGCTTTTTTTAAAAAAGCAAGATAGCCCCATTTTACAGACAATAGCTACGGTTCTACATCCAACAAAACCCATTCATTCAATTTCACCTGCACGATTAAATGCCCTTCTCCCACTTTCAAGTATCATTAAAACAATGCCCCACTGTTTATGTGTTTTGGCCCTCACCGCGCTCACAGGTTGTGCAGACCTGGTCTGTGTGAATACCAGTTAGTTTGGTAAAATCAGAGCTCGATGACGCACAGCACATGACCTCGCTGAGTCTGTTTAGTCGCCCATTCTTTACAACAGAAACGTGTGGGGGGCCTGCCTCCCGTGTCTGCCCGACCACCCTCCAGGAGAGGCGCACTGCATCCTCAGGCAGCCGGAGCGGCCAGTCCAAGAACGGAGAATAAAACCAGTAAACTGGTCAGTCCTCTCTACTTGCAAGATTCTGATAATCCAGCTTAAAATTTTCTTCTGCCAGTTTAATTTTTTCAAAAATCATCTAAATTGAACAGTTAAGTGAGAGTACTTTAAAAACAATAAATTGCTCCTCAAATTTAAGTGATCTAAACAGAGTCTTGGGCTTCCTGGGTGGCTCAGATGGTAAAGAGTCTGCCTGCCATGCAGGAGACCTGGGTTTGATCCCTGGGTCAGGGAGATCCCCTGGAGGAGGACACGGCAACCCACTCCAGTGTTCTAGCCTGGAAAATCCCATGGACAGAGGAGCCTGGCGGGCTGCAGTCCCTGGGGTCACACAGAGTCCCATGACTGAACGACTTAACACACACACTCACAGTCTGAACAACTGCTCACCACACACGTGCTGGGCCGTGTCGTGTCCCCAGTCTCCCGAGTCCCGGCGGCCCTGCTCAGCATCCCCAGGGTGCTGAGGAGCAGGTTGGGCCTGGGTCCTCCTGGACCTCGGAGGCGTCCTGCGCCGGGGACTGGTCTGAGCCCCTGCCTCGGCAACAAGCTCTCCCAGCGTCCGTGCCTCCGGATGTGAGAGGCCCTGCCTCGTGAACCTCTGAGGGTAACTCTGTGCCAACTCCAAGGCAATGTGGGCCGCTGCCGATGAACAAGATCGTGATCAGACCCACTCTGCTCAAAGTCGTTCCAGCGTTCATCCGTGCGGAGAGACAGGGTGCATGCCCCATGGGAGGGCCCCACGGGCAGGGCAGCCCAGGGCGTCTCAGCCTCCAGGCCAGCTCCTGCTTCCTCTGAAGGACCCTCCTTGAGCCCCCAGGATGGGCCCCCACCGCCTGTCCTCCAGTGGTGGCCCCCAGGGTCACGCTCCCTCATGTACCATCAGGCTCACTGGCGCAGGGAGGCCCGAGAGTCCAGCGCTGCACTGCCAGGGCCTGGGAACAGGCCACGCACAGGACAGGCGCCCAGAGAGTGACCCATGCCCACCATCGATGTGTAACAACGTCTGCCGGGCAGGTGAGCCAGTGACGCGACGCTCATCAGTAACTCTCAAAGGAAATCAGTATTAATACGATGGGGGCGGGGGGGGGACACTGGTCTGTATAATTTTGTCTGCCACCCAGGCACCCAACTGAGGTCACAACTCTCCACTTTGTCCCTGCCTGGATGGGCACAGGCTTACCTGGCAAAATACCGTTTATTGAAAGGCTGCTATTTTCTGGGCAGAGCACACACTCAGACCATGAACCATTAACACCCTTCCCCGGTGGGTGTGATGGTGAGAAGATGGACTCGCGGTGAAGACGTTAACTGAGGACATGGAGCTGCCGGGTCACCAGCAGGCTCCCCTTCGGTCCAACTCCCACATCCTTCCCCATCCTGCTGGACAAGGTCGGCAGAGATTAGAAGCAGTCCAGACACCACCTCGGACGGACGCTTCCTGTCACAGCACAGGTGAGTCGCTGCTCCCTGGGGTGAAATGCAAGTGGCCCCAGCTCCTACAAGGATAAACATCGCCCTTCAGAGCAGTTTCTAACACACAGAACAAAGCCCCACTTCTCCCTCTGTGTGGGCATTCACGCTAACGTCCTGCCCAAGTCTGGGCTCTCCCACGCGCCTAAATTTCCCCCTAGAGTTTGGATGACTGAAAGGCATGAGGTTTCTACATCCTTTCCCAGGTTAGAAACACGTCCACCTGGGCTTCCTCCTGTTCTGTTGCTTAGAAATACAAAGAGAAGCTGGCCTCTGCTCGGGACGTCTTTGGACCGCCCTCGCCTGCTGCTCTTCCGTCCTAAGTGTTCCGAACCTGTGCGGTTCTGTGCACTGTGCGGCCCGGTTCTCCTTCTGCGAAGCCTGGGTCAGTGTTTTCCAGGCTCAAACTCTCATCCCCGTGTCTTCGAGCACGTAGGACCATTGCTGCCACTAGATATGGTCCCTACTTATCGTTTCCGGGGTGCAGACAGAGAACAATGTCTGGGTGATCACTCTTGTCAGCGCCCCTCCCCCCCATTGTCAAACCCAGCCTGACATTCCTCCGCACTCTCACAATATTTCCCCATTGGGAACATGCCTGACATTGCAATTTCTCAAAACTGCAGCTCTGCAGTGAATGCCTAATTCCTGAAACTGCAAAATCTAACAAAAGCTGATTTTTTCCACTGATTTGACTGGCTGACTATTTCGAGGCTTTGCATGTGATGCCCTGCTGTTCTTCACAAACAGCATCTTTAATGCCCCACACGGTCATTCTGAAGGGGCTGCGGGCAATTAAGTCCTGGCGGCGGCGGCCTGCGGACGCTCAGAATTGCTCTCAGTGTCCAGAGTTTCTGCTATAGATGCATTTCCCCAGAGGTGGTGTTGAGCAACTTGGGAGCAGGAATCGGTCCTTGCTCTGAGCCGGGAACCCATTCACCCTGAGAGTCCAGCGTTACCCAGGACGGCTGTGCAAACACGTCAGCTCACCGGGAGTGGTTTGTTTGTGGTGGTTTTAACATGGCTTTTCTCTCCCCCTCTCTCTCTGGGGTTGGCGTTTTCACATTTACAGATGAGAAGCCAATTTGGAAGAAAATACGGCAGTTCTGTTTTCGCTATCAAAACAGATGATCTTTTTCTATCTTTGGATGTATCAGTCGTCTGGGTTCCTGATCTGTTTTTCATAGTTGGCAGCGCTCTTCAGCTGTGATCGCAGCGCGAACCCCAACCTGACTTGTGAGGAGGACAGTCCGTCCTCCGCTTTCCTTCCCCCTTGACTCCCACCCGCCCCCCACCCGGCACCGCAAACTCCAGTTTTCCCGAGTTTTCAGATGAGCCTCGCGGGTCTCACTCTCTGGTGAGCGCCGCGGGTTTACAACCCAGATCAGCGCTCCATTCCTCCACCCTGGTGGAGAACCGCGTCCAGGCACAAACAGCCTGAATATATTCCATGCCCCCCGCCATGCTGCGCACACACACACACACACACACACACACACACCCCAGGGTTTGCAGGAACCCAGGCCCGTTGCGCCTCGGGTGAAAAACGGAGAGGCCGGCCGGCCGACCGAGGGCCCGGTCGTTGGTTGTGGTTTCTTCTGGAAACAGAACTGCCCGGGCAGGATGGAGCCTCGCGGGCTTGTTCCCAGGCTCGCGCGGGCCCAGCGAGCGGAGACAGGCGCTCTGGTTACGGAGAAGGATGCTGAAGGACGAGCCCTCTGCGCGCTCGGCCGCCTGCGGGCCCCCGGGTGCCCCCGCCGCCTCCGCGCACGGCCCGGCCTCCCCGCCCCCAACTTGTTGCGGCCGAGCGTGGAGACCGCCCGTTCCGCCTGCTGATTGTAAAAGGGTTTGACTCGCCGCTGACCCCGGGTCAGGACTTTCTCTCCGCTAATCCCGCTCTCTTTAAACACAAAACACTCTGCCCCTTCCCTCGCTTCAGTCGTCTTAATCCCCCCGCGGCTGACACCCCGCGCGGCCCCCTGCCCGGGCCGCTCCCGCGGGGCCCCGCCCGCGCCGAGCCCGCAGAGACGCGGCGGAGGGGACGGGGCACCGGCCCTCGGGGCACCTGCCGACCCAGCCCGGACCTCGGGGAGTGTCCCGGGCCCGGCCGCGGGGGAGGTGGGCCGGGCGCGTGGAGACAAAGGCGAGGAGGCCCGGAGCGCGGAGAAGGAGCGCGGAGGAGCCGGAGCCGGAGGGGAGGTGGAGGGGAGGGAGGGGGCGGAGAGAGGCCTCAGGACGCGGAGGGGCGCCGCGGCTGCGGGGCGGAGAGAACCCGAAGCGGCGGGAGCGGGAGGTCGCCCGCGGCGGAGGGCCACGTCCGCAAGCCGCGAGGCCGGGCCGCCCCCGCCCAGAGGGCACCGGGCCCCGTGCGCCGCCCGCCGCCGACACTGCCGGGTTCCCGGGGGCGCGCAGCTGGAGAGGAAGGGCGGGGGTGAGGGGGCGGGGGCGGAGGGAGGGGGAGCTCCGCGCCCCCCGCGGGGCCTCGCCGTCTGGCTGGGGTGGGCGGACCTCGAGGTGTGGGAGAGGGTGAGGGGTCCCAAGTCCCCTACTGCCGGGCTCGGCCTCCGCGCCGCCCGCCCGCCGGCCCTCGCGCGTTCCCCTCGCCGCCCCGACCCTGGGGGGCTGGGGGGCGGGGGCCCGGGCCCACCTCCCTCGGTTCCTCGCCCCGGGAGGCCCGCGCCCCCCTCCCCACCCCTCCCCTCCCGGCTGGGCCTTTCAATCCCGCCAAACAGCCACGCTGGAAAAAGAGCCGCGCCAAGGCCAAGTCTGCTTTTCACTTGAAGTTTCCAAGGAATCAAACCTATTATTACATTCAGCCGCCGATGTTTCTGGAGCCTCTGCCCCGAGGGCCGGGCTGCAGAAGCGAGGGAGTGGGGGTGGGCGTAGGGGGGCGCGGGCCGTGGGTGCGGGAACCCGGGCCCGCGGCGGCCCCGGAGGGGTTTCCCGAATTAACTGGAATTTTTCGAAGAAGAAATCCGCGTGGCCCAGTCTTTGTCGGGAAAGTGAAACGCGTGAAGACGCGTGTTGATCTGCTCCTAAAGGCAGGCCTTGACCAGACCCACCAGTCCCGCGTCTGCAGGTCGCGCGCTCTATGCCCACTGCCAGTTTGGAAATCATTTCACCAGCTGCAGTGGGCTTCTCTGACGGGGGAGGGGGGAGGAGGAGGAGGGCCAGAGTCTCAACCACGAAAACGAGAGAGCCCCGTAGGGTTAAAAAAAAAAAAGGTGGGGGTGGGGTACAGAAACGAGGGGAAAATGTCCCCAGCAAACAAACCCTGCTACCCTCGGCCTGGAGAAGCCGGAGGTGCGCGCGGGCCGGTTCCTGAGCTCGCGGATCCTCGAGGCACGAAGTTATGCAAACTTTGCACAAGACCATCAGAGTCCCGTCTGCAGTCTCCACACGGGTTTCACAAAAACTGGAGTAAGCCTCAGGACTCCCACCCCCGAGTGCCCTGGGGACGTGGACGAGGCCGGGGCAGTACCGTGACGGCCACGCCGTGCGCGTGAACAGGGCCAGGCCGTCTCGGCAGGAGAGCAGTTCGCGGTTGAGTGAGGTGCTCCCGGGCCTTGTGGAATATTCTCCCCACGATCTGAAGTCGAAGAAACACTGCTGGAGCGATAAGACCTCAATCCTGAAACATGATTCCTGGCTAATTTCTACTCCCACCCACCCCCGCCCCGTCCTAAGTTGTTTTAAAATGGAATCATTAAAGAATTTTTATTTGCTTTTCTCCTCCTTGTTCTAGTCAACAAAACAGAATTGCTGAATTTCAGGAATTTTTGTTTTCAGATCTTCCGGGGTTCTTAACAACGTGGCTTGGGCCACCTGGCATTGACTATTTCTGCTGACTTGGTATGAGGCCGATTAGGGAAAATGCCACACTATAAGTTCACCTTCCAGGAGACCAACAGGCAGCTTTGCCAGGAGCCCGGCTAAACTTTTATGGTCAGAAACATTTCCAATGTATCCACCTTACTAACATTGTTATGCCAATGGTCCAGCAAAGATACAAATGTGTTTATATGTGAGCACAGCCCCAGGTCTGTTCTGCCCCCTTAGCAGGTGCAGGAAGATGGTGCAGACGAGCCAGGCGGAGTCCACTGAACTCTGGACATTTCAGAGCAGATGAGGCCTGCACCTTCCGCCGCTTGGGGAGTCCACAGAGCATCACAGAATTTCTCAAAGTGTCTCCCAGAGGAGACAGTGTGTGGCATTTATTTTCAGATTGTCTCACTATCTAAGATGCTGTTCTGCCCAAACACATCAAATTGCTAAAGCAAAAAAAAAGAAAAGAAAAAAGAGGGAAACTTTATTATCTTGTTAGAAAGAAGCAACTGCCCTAGCTCTTAAAATTTCTGCAATCACCTTAAGGAATGAGTGATTGAAGCAAAATTATCAAAGTGACTCCAAAAAAATTACACATGTCAATTGTCAGGTGAGCATTTTACTTAAAGCTGTTCTCTAGCGCAGGCTGACCCTGGTTTTCTTTAACCTGCTAGCACAGGCTCACGTTTGGAGGGACAGTCTATGCTCATTCCAGGACCAAAAAAAAAAAAATGTTGAGAAAAATGAGGGGCTGATGAAATCAATGTATTTCGATCTGACTGAAAGCTTTGTTCTTTTCAAAAATATAATTTTCATCTTTATGCTGTGACTAATGTCAAAATGTATTTGCTACAGTATAACTTTCAAATGCAATATTTAATGCTGTCATTACTTGAAGACAAAGTTTTACAGAAAACTTTAAAATCCAGAAAAAACTGCAATGTACCAATAAACACCTAGAAAAAATATAATTAAAAAAAATTAAAGCATCAAACAACCTCAGATCTCGTCAGGAATAATAAACACCGCATTTTGCATTCACATTGGTTAGCAACTTGCATCCCAGTTCACGCGGGGCATCCGGGAGTGATCGGTTTTGTGTGTGAAAACCCAACAGAACTATTTTGTCCTTTTCCAAGGAGAGAGATACCAGAGGGAGGGGCTGAGGACAGACAGAGGGGAATCGGTTGCAGTACATTTTGGTTTAAAGAATGCGTTTCCTTGAGCCAAATTCAGAAAATTCCACTTGCAGTCTCATTAACTGCAGGGGAATTGGGCCCCCCGGCACCCCCACCGTCTTTGTCGCCCGTCCTTGCCCTGGTCCCGCCACTGGGGTCTTTTCTCCTCCCTCCTTTGGACCAAACTGCGCGCAGGTCCCGGGCCAGCAGGAAGAGGCTGGAAGCAAGGAATCGCAAAGCCCGCGGCATCTGCCTGCGGTTAAAAACTGCGCACCCAAGGCCGGGCTACAAAACTGTTTTTTTTTGGGGGGGGGCAATTATTTCTCGTTCCGTAATGACAGTGTAAAGTCTACAAAATAATCTATCGATTTTTACTCCCCTTCCTTCCTCTTTAATGCAACTCCAAGGACACTGTGCCCTCTCCCCCGGCTTCCCTCAGTTTCATTTCATGATGATAATTTTTCTTTCTCCTTCAGATTAACTAATTGTATCTTGAGCTCATAAAGCATGATTATAAATTTAGCACGTTTCAAATTTATGGGGGAAAAACGGACTTCTCGCTCTTAAATTTATTGACTCAAAGCTCGATGCAATTATTTTTTAGGGTGGGGGGTTCTTTTTTTCGTTTTTAGAAGAAAGGCTTTTTAGGAAACTATGTACATAATCTGAATCCCCCTCTCCACACCGCAACGCCGCAAATAAAAATTTCACAACGCATTTACATGAAATAATACAAAACAAAAAAAAAATGAAAATGCTCAGATACAGAAAGTTTTACAAAACCCAGAATAACGCTGCCGCCTGAAAGGGGTGGGTGGGGGGAATCTCTTCGTATAAATTAACAAACCGACCCCCCCCAAAGCCATAACGACTACCAAAACTTGTGTTTGGCGCCGTCTCCCTACACTGCTAATAGATGAGACCCGCTCCCCGCGCCGCCGTCACCCGACGCCGTCAGGAGGCGATGCGGGATGAAAGCGGGCCCGCGGCGGGGATAGAAAAGTTGGGAGTCGCCTCGTGTTTGGTTCGGTCTCTGTGTCCCCTCGAGCAAAGAAGACGCTTTCTGCCTTCTCCGCGGATGGATGATAAATACTGTACAAAAAGTCTCAAGAAAACACCGGAGTTCAGTCTCCGACGCGCAACCGTCCCGCCGAGCGGTCCCCGGGAGCTCGCGGTCGGGGGGCCAGGCGGCGCCGGGCGTGCGGCGCCTGTGTCTTCCTTTTCAGGAGAACGTGGACAGGTTTGTACGGAGGCCGGCCGGCCGCGGGGTGCGCGCCCCTAGATGTGCGTCAGAGGCACCGTGCCATTGACGCCCGCGCCCGCGCCCTGGTAGTGCTGCGGCAGCGAGTGCAGCCGGCTCTGTGCCGCCGCCGGGTCGCCGCCCTCGCCGGCCGGCAAGTACATGCTGATCATCTCGCGCAGGTCCCCGGGGCACGGCGCCCGCGAGTGCGCCGCGGCCGGCGGGCTGCCGCTCGGCTCTGACTTGACGAGCGAGCCCAGCGCGCCCAGGGCGCCCGACGACGCGGCCGCCGCCGCCGCTGCCGCCGCCACGGCCGAGTTCTGGTGCGCGCCGCCCGCGGCGCCGTAGGGGAGGCCGCCGTAGCCCGAGGGCGAGGCGCTCATGTAGCCCTGCGAGTTGGAGATCGGGCTGTACTGCAGCGCGCCCATGTCGTAGCGGTGCATGGGCTGCGGGTTGTGCGGGTGCGCGTGCGGGTGGTGCGCGTGCGGGTGCGCGGGGTGCGCGTGCGGGTGCGCGCCACCCGCGCCCGGGTGCTGCCCGTAGGCCAGCTGCGCCTCCTGCATCATGGCCGCGGCGGCGGCCGCCGCCGCCACCGAGCCGGGGTAGGCGCCGTTGGCCCAGCCGTTGACGTGCGCGTAGCCGCCGCCCGCCGCGCCGCCGGGGCTCTCGAGCCGCTGGCCCACGGCCGCTGCGCCCACGCCCACGGCCACGGCCGCGCCGCCGCCCGCGCCGGCCGCCAGCAGCCCGCCGGCCAGCGAGTACTTGTCCTTTTTGAGCAGCGTCTTGGTCTTGCGCCGCGGCCGGTACTTGTAATCCGGGTGCTCCTTCATGTGCAGCGCGCGCAGCCGTTTGGCCTCGTCGATGAACGGCCGCTTCTCGGCCTCGGACATGACCTTCCACTCGGCGCCCAGGCGCTTGCTGATCTCCGAGTTGTGCATCTTGGGGTTCTCCTGGGCCATCTTGCGCCGCTGACCGCGGGACCACACCATGAAGGCGTTCATGGGCCGCTTGACTCGGTCCTGGTTGGCCTTGGCGCCCCCGCCGCCGCCGCCGCCGCCCCCACCCGCCCCGGCCGGGCCCGACAGGTTCGTGGGCGCCTGGGCGCCGCCGGGCGAATGCAGGTCGGTCTCCATCATCATGCTGTACATCGAGGCGGCTCGCGGGTTCACCGGCGCCGCGCGGAGAGGGCCTGGCGCATAGACGGCCGGGGTGGGGGATGGAGAGGGGCTCAGACGGACCGAGACGCGGGCGGGGGGGTGAGGTCCTGGCGGAGAGAAGAGTGCGGAGAGGTGGAGGCGACAACGACACAAAAGAGGCAAGGATACACGCACTTAGCGCCGGTCCGGCTCACGGGTGGAAAGTTTCTCTGAAGCGCCAACCACTTGCCGAAGAGGCCGAGGGCCGGGGTCGCCGTCGCCGCAGCCGGGTCGCTCTCGGCGGCGTGCTGCCAACAGGTGCAGGCGCGGCCAAGTTGCAGCTCCACTTTCCGGGGCGCAGCGGTGCGCGGGGCCCGGCTCGGGGCTCGCCGCCGCCGCGCAGCTCCTTCCTCCCGCGCTCGGTCCTCCGCGGCCTCCAACTCCGGGGCTGCAACTTCTAGCAGGGCGGTGCGCCGCGTGCGCTGGGCATGTGCCGGTCCCAGGTGCCCGGGGGGAGCGAGTCGCCGAGGGGAGCGGGAGGGGGGTGCGGGGGCGGGGGGCGATCACGGTGCAGCCGGGGAGGGGGGCCGGGGGCCGCGGAGGGGGCGCAGGCGCGCGGAGAGGGCCTGAGAGCGGGGCGGCCGAGCCCGGGACGCGCTGCCGGCTGCCTGCCCGGGGCCGTGCGCTCGGAGCGGAGGCGCACGCGGGGCCGGCGGCGCGCGGGGCCCAGCAGCCATACGCCGGGCCCGGGCTGCCATTAAATGAGCGCGCCGCGGCCAATGGGAGCCGGCGGCGGCGGTGATTTGCATGGCGCGCTGGCGAGTGACGTGGGGAGGGGGTAGGGGCGCCGGGCGCGGGCGGCGGAGCGGGAGGAGCGAAGGGAAGCGGAGGAGCAGGGGAGGAGGGAAGAGGGAGGCGGGAGGCAGCCGGGAGGGGGTCCACGCCACGCCGCTTCCCGAGCGCGCGCGGCGGCGGCGGCGGTGAACCCCGAGCTCGCCCTCCTCGCCTCTCCCCGCCCGCGCGCTCCGAACGATTAACGAGCGGGTTTAAAAGCGAAGATGAAGAACGACTCCTGCGGGGCGGGGGGCGGGGGCCGGCAGTCCCGAGCAGCGTTTAAAAGAGCGCCAAGGAAACGCGGCCCCTCCGCTCCCCTGCCAGCCAACTCCGCGCCTGCTGGGAAGGGGGAAGTTGGAGGCCGAAGCGGGATGCTCGCCCCCCTCCCACCTCCCCCCGCTCGGCCCGGGGGGCGGAAGGCCGGGCGCGCCCCCGGGAGCAGGGGAGACCTGCCGAGGCACGCAGCTGGAACGTCCCCCTTCCCCCGCCCCGCGGGCGCGCCCGCGAGGCCTGGACCGCTGCGTCCCCCTCCCCAGGCGCACGCTTCGCCGCCGCCGGGCTGAAGTTCTCAGACCCTTCCCGTAGGGGAGGCCTCCGAGGTCCAGGCCGCGAGGATCCCGAGGCGCGCGAGCGTTTGCGTCGGGCTCCACTCCACGGCTGCTCTTAGCATTAGCCCTGAAGTCTTATTTTGGACGGGGTGGGGAGATGGGTAATGAGTCTAGGGGTTGTCATCACGTGCTGTTCTTGGTTTGGCTTCCTCCTCCTAAAACTGCATTTCTAGGAAGGTTGAAAGCAACAAGATCTATCTGGAACCTAGTGACTCAACGACAGTTGAAAAAGTTGTTTGAAATCGCAAACGAAGGATCTAGCCCACGCTCTTCTGGAGCCGTTTGCTTAAGAACTGCGAAAACTTCGTGAACGGAGGCCGGGTGGGTGGGCACCTGAACCCGAATTGGAAACGTGGGGCCTCGGGACGAGGAGACCGATGCCCTTTCTCCTGCTTTACGCAAACCAGAGGCCTGTTTCCTGGAACGACGAAGGCACAGACCTGCGGGTGTAATTGTTAAACCACGAAGTGTCCTCAGTTCCGGGAAGCACAGGCCCGTTCTCAAACACCAGTGCGCTCTCGCTGTGGGTACAACCCCAAGGGTCTGAAAATGGCCCAAAGGCTTGCGGAAAATCCCTCAAGTCCTGGGGAGGAACGGGGCGTCTCTGTGCTCTGCGGAGGGAGGTGCTTAGGAGATGGCTGGTGGATAAAGTGGTGCCCAACCAAAACGCCTAACTGACCATCTTGTGACAAAAATAAACATATAATGATGATCGTTACAAGTTAAGAAGGCTGTTCAAGTATGTCGGGCAGCGAACACACGACGCCTCTTCCCTCCCCCCACCCCTTAAAAAAATTCTGAGCTTGTGAATTTCCTAACCCTGTTGCTTGTCCTGGGTACAGGAATAATGCTTTCTTTCCTCTCAATCACTGTGATTATTACCGTTGCTTTTTTTTTTTTTTTATTGCAGGATTGTTGCAGTATGCAGTGCAAGAGCAAATTGGCCTCTGCAGATTTAACTGCTTTCATTTCAGGCCATTCAGCATTTAATAGTGAACTCATCAAATAATATATAATTATATTATAAAGGAAACGTCATTTCATATTTATTTTTCACTAAATATCTAGGTTATAAACTTGGTTTTCAACTGCCTTCTTATTTCACCCATCGAGTTTGTTAAACCTTTTGATTTGTTTCATGCACTACCTCCAAATACCACTTCCATTGTGAATGAACAAAAAAAGAACAGGAATATTGCTGAAGAATGCTATAGATCTGTTTCTCCTTTGATAACTTAGGAGGCAATGGGTGTGCAGTGTGATCCAGTGTGTTATGGAAAGTCAGCAAGACTGAAATAAAGGAAATGGTTTACAAATTATAAACTATATTATCCACTTAGCAAGTGAAAGATTTCTTTCCTCTGCTTTTCAATTTAAATGTTAAACTAAATAGCCTAAGACCCCCTGAAAACGCTTTGTGTGAACCAGGCTTGGCACATTATTTTTCCATATCAATGGAGCAATTTATTTTATAAACACCCTGCACTCCAGTGTGCATTGCAGGAATGCTTTATGCTTTGGGGAACTTGGATAGCTGACTCTGAAATGGTCTGATTTCTTTCTACCACAGTCCTGGAAATTGTTCCCAAATACAAAGTTACCCTTGTTTTCCAGAGCATCTAAATAGGGGGTAAATGGTTTAGCCTTCTGTTAAAGCACACTGGTCCTCAGCATCCAGGGTGCTCTCCATAAGCCCTTTTCAGTGATGAGGTGGTCCCTGAGCCCAAGCTGGTGCACACGCTACGGGTGCCCACATGCATAAGCATTAAACCCAAGCTGCAGGTGTAACTTGTTGCCAAGTGATAGATGATTGGCAGCCACCGCCTGTGCCAGCTAGGCAGTGGCAGGGCACTGCTTGCCAGAACTCTTGGTGCCTTCCTGCCTGGCATGGAGATTGAGGAGCTTCACATGAATTCCTGCCAGTGAGGGCTTCTTCGGGCCTCAGCGTCTTCCTCCTTGTGGCCTCCGCTCCCTGTCACTCCTGGAGAAGCCAGAAATGGTCCAAAACAGTTGGGAAAACATCTCTCCCTGAATCTATGTTCCTCCCTCCTGACCCCCACCAGGTTGGCAGGGCACTGGTGCCTCTCCAAGGCCAGGCACTGCAGAATGTGAAGACAGACTACACTGGTTCCAAGTAACATCAGAGCCCAGACCCCCAGCGATGGATTCGTTCACTGTTGATTGGCCACATTTGCTCTCTTAGCAACTCAGAAACTTCTTTGTGCCTGTTTGTTCAGGGCGCCAAAGAGAAGATCAACTTAGAAATGCGGATAAGTAAAGATGCTTTCTGTCCTTTTATTTAACTTTTGGGGACAATCCTTAAAGAGAATTCAGATTCAAGCCCTCATTAGAGGAAATTATATACACACACCTGTGCATATTGTGTACATACAAGTGCACATCGATAATACATGCCTGTGTATAAATGTGTATACACAGAATATATGCCCATGTCTAAATACATGTGTATACACAAAATATATGCATATGTATAAACACACATGCACACACACATGTGTGCATATGTTTACATACATGTGTGCACACATAAAATACATGTGTACACACAGGACATATACATATATGCATTCATGTACACACTGGTGCACACGGAATATATTCACACCTGTATATGCATGTATATACCAAAGAATATATGCATCAATGTACATACAGGTGTGTACCCAAAGAATATATGCACATATATTCAAGTCCTGTGTTTAGGCGGTTATACTAGAGCCCTTGACTCTCCAGTAACTTGAGTTCTGGACTTGAACACCAGGAGCTCACGTTGCCTGTTCGCAGTGACTCAGACTCTTGGCGTTGGCTCTCTCCCCTTGCTGAGGCTGTGCTCAGGAGAAGGCTGGACAGCAGCCTGGCCCCAGCAGTCTGTCAATGAAAGCCTGCTCTCAGGCACTCGGAGATGACCTTCTGTTCCAGCGCCCGTCTGAAGCTCCAAGGAGCAGAGATGCACAGGTTAGGAGTTTCCGAGGACAATCAAAGGGACCTCTGGGAACGCGAAGAAGACGAATGTTCTCCAAGGTCTCCCGAGGCCTTGGCGCAGACGACCGGTCTGATGACACCCTCCGGAGGCGGTGCCCAGACCTCCGCCCGAGGCCCTGCCTAACTCAGCCCAGCCACTTCCGGAGATCCCCCGAGGACCGAGGCCGCGGGTAGGCGCCTCCACAGACCGCCCAGGGCGCAGCCCGACGGACTGAGACCAAAGTTTTAACAGGCAAATCACGACGGAGCCGCCAATTCCTTGGCAGGACTTTTGGGAAAGAAAGTGATGTGAGAAGAGAGAGGAAGAGAAGGCGGAAAGAAAGCGCAGGAGGGAAAAGGAAAGAGAAGACAATTCAATTGAAAGGCTCCGAGGTCACCTCGGCCAACAGGAGGCGCAGACGGCGAGGAGGCGGAGGCCCGCGCGTGTGGGAGGGAACCGCGGCGCTGGGCGGGCAGGAGGGGACCTCGCGGGGAGGCGGGGGAGCCGCCGGGTGCGCGCCCGGACCCCGATGCCGGCCCCGCGCGCGTCAGCCTGCACCCAGCCGCCGCACGGGCCGCGGTCGCCGTCTGCTGGCCGCCGCCGCCCTCGCCGCCCGGGCGGAGCTCGGGGGCCTCCGGCCGGCGCTCTCCAGGCGCCAGCGGGTCCCAGGGCTCGGCGCGCGCACTCGGGGGTTTGCGCGCGGGTGACGAGCTAGGGGCCTTAGGGGCGCTGCGTACCCACTCTGCGTCGTGACCAGGCCACCTTGGCCCCACTGTTCCCAAAGCCAAGGGGCCAAAGTAACAGAAAAGTTTTTTCTTGATGGTGGCGAATTTCTCTCTTAAAGGGGAAAATAAAACGTGTGGAAAAGCGGGAAGAGAGGAAGCAGAGAGAAAGAGAACCGCTGCCAAATCGGAGCTTCAAGTGGTTTCGGTCCTTACAGAGCAGGGGGTCCGGCCACGGCTGGCCGCGGGCAAGGCCATCTCTTCCTCTCCGTCAACGAGAAGAATGGGGTTTCGGGGGGGGGGGGGGCTGTTCCAGGAGCGTCTGCTGGAGAAAGGAAGCCCATCCCCTCTAAGTCAAGCAGGACTCTTTCTCCAGCATCGGCGTGGAGATGCGTGAATTCCCGGCGACGATCAAACCGCCCTGCGTGTGAGCGCGCGGGCGCGTTGTTTGTGCCTCCAGCGCTCTGGGCGAAAGCGCTTGGAGAATCTCGGCGCTTTCGAGTAGGGGCTCACCCTGTGAGCAGTACTCACACATATAATTCAAATTTCACAGCTGACCTGCTCTGAAAACCTCAATCAGCTTCTAATTGAAGGGAAAACAAAATATTGCTTCCCTACAGCAGAGCTAACGATTTAATCATTATATCAGACATTATAGCTTTTAATTAGGCTAATGCTGATACTGTATGGAAAGAGATAATTCACACAGTTCTTGATGAATTCTGTAATTGGGTTAACGGCGGAGCAGTTGGGGGAGAGCCGTCAATATTCAAGCCGCGTCTGTAGCCACCAGGTTTATGAATGAAGAGAAGACAGAGGAAAACACGGCGACCCGAGGGGAGCCTCGCGCCCTCCGCCGGGGAGCTGCGGGCGCCCTGGAGGGCGGGCGGCTGCGGGGTGCCGGTGCCCGGGCCTCGCCGCCAGCGCGCCTCCTCCTGCCGCTCCGCCGCCCGGCCCTCCTTTCGCGGGAAACTTCCCGAGGAGAATCTCAACCAGGCCTACCTCCGGCCCCGTCCGCCCGGGCGCTGGGGTCTCTGCGAGGGTGCCCATCCGGCCCAAACCAGTTGGGTTGGAGGGCCAGGCGGCGCGCGCCTTTAGCGCGCAGTTCTGTTGAGTGGGCTTTGAAGGCAGGGGCCTCGCGGGCTGCCAGCCCCACCCGCGGCGGCGGGGCGCAGGGCCACTCGCCCAGGGCAGCCAGTCGCTGGTCCCTGGGGCTGCAGGTGGGGTGAGGACCCAGGGCCAGGCGCTGGTGGGCGCGGCAGGCGGCCTGCATTCTCTGTCCCCACAGATGATGCAGGGCTGGGCGGGAAAGCGGCTGGAGCAGGGACCCCGGCTAGTGCCCGGAAGGCCTCGGCTAAGCTGCTGCCCGACCCCGGGGCGGCAGAGAAGATCCCCAAGCTAGGCCACGTCCCTTCCTCGACCGTCCCTGAAGCCCCGAGACGGAGCGGGAAGGAGCAAGCCTGTGGACTCGCCTGCAAGAAGCGGACTGGGCGAGGGGACGTCCACAACCCCCGCCGCATCCCGCCCGGCCCTCCCGGGCCTGGGCTCAGCGCGGTTTCGGGGTCACTGTCCAGCCTCTCCGTCCCGGGGCAGAGTCTGCCGAGAGCTGATGCAGGGCAGGCAGAGCCCGCGTTCTGCCGCCCAGATTTCCAGGATCTGCAGAAGTTGTGCTCAAGGCAGCGAATCCGCAGGACTGACACGACGATGCCAGAGCAGAGGGTTTGGGAGCCTCTGAAATCTGGATGGACGCCACCCGAGCCTGCCTTCTGCAGTTTGAACCCAGATGGTTTCAGGGTGTGATTTTTATGTACTTTTTCTATTTCTGCGACACCCTCCACCCCCCCCCCCTAGTTTTTTCTTAGTCCTTGGCTTAACTGCACCAGTGCAATATCCTCCTTCAAGATAAATATACTGTATTGTGATTCATCCTTGTCTTTTTTTGTCAGTAATTACCACAAAATTAAATGGGTCACTGCGAAAGTTTCATTTATACAACCCTCGGTAATTAACAGTTTGAATACACCTTTTTACGTTGTACAGAAGTTGTAATTTTCTGGCGCGTGTAGTTCTCTATTGGTAAAGAATGCTTGTGTTCAGGGTGGTAATAAGAATACAAGGCTGGTGCCTGAACGGGGTCTCCTGGAAAGAGTCAGCAAAGATGAAACTTTGCTGAATGGGGGGAGCTTCCTTAGTGTTTCCCATTAAAATCTGCAGAAACAAAGGCCTGACAATACAGCACCATCTGCTTTTTAAGCTAACTTCTAAAGCCAAAATCCTTGGCAGAAAATGGTCCAGCATGTACTGTTCCACCGAGGAGCCCCATCCAAGCTCCCGGGGTTCGGCACAGGGCTTGATGCGGGAGGCTGCCCTCGGGTTCATTCTGAAGAGATCAAAAATAGTGTTTCTGGGCCATGCAGCGCCCGGTCAAGTCCAGGCCAGCCAGGGACCAGGGGTGCGCAGGCAAGAGGCCGGGTTATGAGTAAACACGGCCTTGTCTCTTATTCTCTCTCATTAGCCCCCAAATAGAGAAGGCATCACTCACAGAAGGAGACAGTCATAAGGAATTTCTATATGAAAAGAAATAAAGTGAAATCAGAGATGCTTCTTGGTGCAGGCTGGCCCTGTTATTGCAAATTAGATTAGCTACACAGGCTTCAATATAAACATGACACGAAGTTCACCGGAGTGAAAGGCCCATCCACTCCAATCTCTCCTTTCATCGAAGCATCTCACATAAATTACATCTTGTCCTTTAATACACTTTTCAATGAGATTAAAACATCACTTTGACACAATTTCAAGCCCTTTCAGTTGCTTACTTTAGAAAACAGCAAACAGAGAAGTGGGTCCATCAGAGTCTTCAGGCAGCGGGGTTGGGGGAAGGCAGCGCTGGGCCCTGTACTCGAACTGAGAACCCCCCAGCCCCCCACATTCGGGGCCGTTTCCTAGCCCCCCCCCCCCCACGCAGAGCCAGCCGCCCTGCAAGGGGGGCTTAGGTGTCCCTCCCTAAGGTCCACCAGGTGGACGCCTGGTGGATGTCAGGGGCATGGGTCTTTGTGGAGGACACACCTGCATTATTCTTTCTTAGGTATTTGGGGGGGATGCAGGGGAGATGGGGAGGGTCTCCAGGGACCTCCCCCCACTCAGGACACTACCCACCTTCGGGATTAGGCAGCATGAAAGTAAGATGGAGGGAGATTTGGCATGAGAGAGGGAGAGAAAGGAAGAAAGAGACTGAGAGGGAGAGAGAGCAAGCACCCTACTAGTTTCAGGGCTAAATTTCTGAGCCCCGGATTTGAATGAGGAAAGAGCAGGTGAACATAGGGGGATTTCTAGACAGCTGGCTAGTGGGGTGGGCACCTCTCCTGTTATGGACCGACTGACCCTGGACTGGAACCTGGGGGCTCCCAGTGGCTCCAAAAGGACCAAGGACCCTCCTCAAGCAGAAGGGGAGGGGTGCTCAGGTCTCTGGGTAGGAACGGGGCGTTTTCTTAGGTTTCATCTGAAGGGTGTTGAGCCCTCACAATACAGGCTCATTTTCCCCGGAAGGAGAGCCTCCTTACCCCCGGATTACCCCGGGGTTGAGCAGAGAGGCCGCCCTTGGGGCAGAGCCGGCAGGGTCCTCAAGGCCCCTGTCTGCTTGTGCGGGGGAGACCGGGTCCCCCAAGTCTCAGCAGCCGCAGGTTCCTTGGAGAGACGCACCTCCTTCAGATCCCAGTCCTGCCCCACCAGCTGCTGCCTCCCGCGCCAGGCTCGGCCGTCTGCCTTATCCTCTTCGGTGACAACTGGGACCCGAACTCAAGGCCACCTGGGGGGTTGCTGTCGTCCTCAAGGAGCAAGTGTGGCGCTACCTCCCCGCCCCACCCTCACCAGTGTTCAGGCCAGCTGCCCGGCCCGCGGCGCCCCTTCTGTGAGAGGCGCTGGGGGAGGAAGCCTAGGAGCGCCGTAGGGAGGTGGGCTGGGCGCCGTTTCCCTCGGCGCCGGTGCCGGCTTAGCCTGTGGTTCACAGCCACAGTTGGGCGAGTCGGGGGACACTGGCTGGCGCGGGGCGTTCCCCCCTCTGCCTCGGCGAAGCCCACCTGCCAGGCCGGAGCCGAGGACAGAACCCCTCCCTCCTTGACCTCAGCGTAGGGCAGAGCTCTGGGCCTGGCCACTTGGGCGGCGCTGCCTCGGGGCTGGAGGTCTCTGCGCCCGCCGGGTGCCCTGCAGCCCCCGCGCGCGCCTTCACAGAGGGGCGTCCAGCGCTCCGGGAAATCGATGCGGCAAAGCGGGCTTTTAATGGGTTAATTGACCGGCGGCCGCTATCATGTTCAAACACCCGTTTCTTGCCTGGAGAGGCGGCCAGCCCCGTCCTATCCCGGTCGATGGCAGCCGCACCGCCCCTCACGGCCGCGGGTTTCCAGCCCCAGCCACCGTCAAAAATCCATTTCACCTTTGAAACTTCGCCACCTTGCCACCTTTCTTCTCAGCGGGCAGCTAAAGCAGGGGAATGGGAGGCGGAGGAGGGCGGCCCGCGCGCCGGAAGGGAGACTCGCGGCTGCGCGCACGGAGGACCGAGGCCGCCGCGTGCGGCGCAGGGAAGCCAATTTCGCTGGAGGAGGGCCTGCGAGCCAAGGGGGTGGGCGCCCGCGCGGAGTGGGATCCCTGCGGTCTAGGGCGGCCCGCCCGGCACGCGTGGCTTTAGGGCACCCCAAAGCCCGTCTTGGGGCGCGCTGCTCTAGCTCGCTGGACCGAGGCATCGGCCGCGAGCGGGGCTGCGGGCCAGGCGCCGGGTCCAGGGACGCTCGCCGCGCGTCCAGGGGTCCCTGCTCATGGATTTTGAGTGTGCGTGCTTGCGGCAGTATTAACACAGTCAAGACCGTCGGTCAGTCAAAGTTAAATTGATTCTTTGCCCAAAACACTTCTCACTAAATGGCACACGCTCAACATGTCAATTTTTTAAAGGCAATTTCGACCCACGGCTTTCGTTCTCGGCGCTGCAGGAGCGCACGGCAGAGAGCCGGAGCCGGGAGCCCGGGCCTCGGCGGGCGGGGGCGCGGGCAGGAGGAAAAGGGGACCCTGCGGACGCGAACCTCCCCTCTCCCCCCCAAAATCGACTGGGTCAACCTCCCCCCTCCCCCCAAAGGGCGACCCGACTGAAACTGAGTCTCGGTCCCTTGGGCGGTGGCCAATCCGGAAAGCCAAGGAGGAAGGAGGAGTGAACGCACAGATAAGAAAATGACAAATGTGGCCGGCGCGCGGGTCCAGTCCTCCCGCGGCGGCCAGCGCAGCTCCCCACCTGTTCTCAGCCGGGGCGGGAGCTTCGGGGACGCCCTACCCACCCCCCCCCTCCCGCCGCCGCCGCCAAGGTCGCTTAGGGACCCTCGCCCCCGCCCGGAGCCCCTCCCGCCCCCTTCCTCGGCTTGGGGCGGGCGGAAGACCCCGCGCAAGTTGGAGACACACTTACAGTTAGTTCCTTCGCCGGCTCCAGCGGGTCCCGGGAGCGGGTCCGCCTCGGCGGCGCCCGGGCGCTCGGCCCCGGTTGCCTCCCCGGCCCGGCGCCGTGCGCCGCTGCCCGGGGACCCCAGCCCGGCCGGCTCCGGCGGCGCCGCACGGCGGGCGCGGGCGCCACGCGCACGCACACTCACACGCGCACACTCACGCGCAGCCCGCTCGCACACTCGCTGCACACGCACACGCCGCTGCTCGCCTCGCGCGCCCTCCCGGACACGCACGCTGCCGGCGAGGGAGACGAAAATGAAATTTATTACTGATGGAAAAGACTTTTAAAGACAATTTCCAGTTATTGTTTCTCTCTGGAAAAAGGGGGATCCTTCCACATAATGAAACGCCTTTTGTGCGGCGCCGAACAATACCAAACAAGTATTCTAATAAATAGCCACTTTTTTGTTCCTACTCGACAGTGAATAGAATCGAGCAGTTGGTTCGCGAGCAGCTGCGACGCCGTTTGGAGCGGGGAGGTGGAGCCGAGTCGCCGTGCTCCCGGCGCCGCGCCCCAGCCCGCGCCCCGCTCCCCCCTTCGCTCCGCGGATCGGTCGTCGCCCCCACCCCCAGCCCCGGCCCGGCCCGGCCCGGCCCCAGAGATCAGCCCGATAAAGCTGTCCTGGCCTGAAAAAGCTCCCTTCTCTCCGGCACACCCCCCTCCCCGTAAACTAGATGTCACTCCTGTCATCACACAGGCTACGATTTCCGCCTGGAACTGCTCCCCAGGTCCCTTCCCGACCTCCGGGCGGAGGGTGTCTGCCCGCACCCGCAGGCCCGAGTCACCTGCGCCGGCTCCCGGGGTCTGGGCGCCGCCCCCTCGCTCCTCACCGCGTCCTCGCTGCAGCGAGGGGACCAAGCTTCAGCGTTGTTCTCCCGCCCAAGGGACACCTTGGCCCCGCTTTTATTTTTTCGGTTTTTGTTTTGTTGTTTTGCGCTGGTACGGGCCTTTAACTCCCCCAGCTCTCTACCAAGCAACTCGGCAGCTGCGAAAGCAGAGCCTGTGCCTAAGGGTCACTATTGCGGACACATCTCCAGGTAGGAAGTGGCTGCGGTCGGAGGCCGCCTTCCAGGAGCGCACGGCCGATGGGGCCTCCAGGGCTTCGGCCCTCCCGCGCCTGGACTGACGCTGCCGATGGAGGCCGCGGCCTCCCTTCTGAGGCCCCGGACGCCCACCCCGCGGGACCAGAAGCGGAAGCCTTCTGAGAAGGCCCCCCTGGCCGGAGCCGCCTCTCCGGTCTCTCTCCTCTCTCTCTAGAACTGTGCCTCTAGTACCCTTTGATCCTCTCTGGAAACGTCTCACAAGCAAAGCAACTGCTTGAAAATGATCACCCCCCATTTTCCCAAAAGGACTTACGACCCCCTCCCACCAGAAGAAAGGATATTTACTAACATTAAAAAAAAGTCTGCAAGTACAGCGCATTTGAACGTCTCAAGTGGCAGTCAGTCCCCCAGTCTTCCAGGGTTTAAGGCGGGTGTACTTATCAAGTTATCTTGGACGAATGTTTTTTTTTCCCCCCATTGCTCACAGCTGCAGTTTTCAGGAGGTCCTTGTCTGTCCGGCTCTAATTGTGGAGACAAACCCCCACATGACTTTATTCAATGGACCTTAATCTAGAGAAATACTCTGCCATTTGCAAATTATTTCTTAATTGGACCAAGCTATTTAGAGGTGTGGGGAGAGGAGTTTGTGTTCTAGAAATAACCAAAGGGCTCAGATGTTACCTAGGAGCCTTTACCCCGAAAGGCACGTTGGTGCAATTGTCAAATGCAAAATGAAGCCCTGCTTTACTTGGGGATTCTTATTATTCTTGCAGTCTACTTTTGAGAAATTGTATTCCCTTGGAGTTTAAGGCAATTTAGTTCTGTCATCCGAGATGTCGGTCATAATAGGAGGAGAGAGTTTGGTTTTTAAAAAACCAAACATTTTTTAAAAACCGGGTTTGCGCAGGAATCTTGGTGGTGGTGGGAAAGGAGGGAGGTTGAAATTGGCCTGATTCCAGCAGACACCCTGAATGCTTTTTCCTTTTGTAGGAAAATGGAAACATTTTGGAATCCAGATTTAAAACTTTGACTTATATTTTACATGTTAAATCACTGAAAGATTGGGTACAACACTGCATAAAGCTTCAAAACCTGCAAATATTTGAATGGTTTTGTAAGCCAGCAGCTGCCAGTCATCTGGCTCTGACAGGCTGCCACAATTTTGTCACTTAATAGTGGGTGTTAGGCTAAGTGCAAAACACTCTGGCAAACAGATGTCAAATCCATATCTCATATCAATGGGGGTTGTGAAGTGGAGTTTTAACCCACATCAAGGGCTGGAGCGCCTGAGCACATGTGGACAGCCCCCTGACGCCAGCGCTGGAAAAGTCCTGGCCGGGTGCTGGGCGCTGGCAACCCTGGAATTCAGTAAAGCGGGAGACGCTCCTCTCCGTCCCAGGCAGGGAGGAGCAGAGCGGATGCCCGGCTCCCGAGGGAGGACCGGGAGCTCCCCTGCCTCCACTGAAGGCCCCGCCTCCCGCGCAGTGGCAGCTTGGCAGATTCCAGCTCGAGGAGGGGCCGCGAGCCCCGCGGGCTCCTCCCCAGGCGCCCAAGCCTCTCCCCGCAAGGCCTCTGGCAGACAGCCTTGCCAGTGGCCTCTGGGAAATAGAGACCCAGGAAAATACCCGCCGTCGCTGCGGAACCAGCCGGCACCTCCGAGGTCGCCCATCTGTTCACGGCCATATCGGACCGCAGCGAGGCCCAGGGCCAGAGGCGGGCCGGCCGCTTCTTTCCCATCTCCCCAAGTCGGGGTGTCTGGGTGGGAGCCGGCTGTCCCTCACAGTTGGGACCAGGAATGAGGCCCTCCCGGAGGCAGGAGGACGGGGGAGGGGCAGAAGAGCATTTCCTTTGTTCTGGCGCCCCAGAGGCAGGCCTGGGACCCCCTCTCTCTCCCAGGCAGTCTCCCCTCCCCACATCTGGACAGCCCCTGGAGTCCGAAGAGGCCCCAGCTCTACCATCTGATTTGCCGACTCTCTATCCTGAGCGCAGGTAAGGGTAACACTTAGGCGCCGCTGGGCCTGGTGTCCGGCACTGCTCTCGGGAGACTGGGTGCAATGGAAGGATGACCCTGAAGGCAGAGTAGTTACACAGGCTCGCTCAGAGCCCAAGTCATCCTTGAAATGTCTTCCCAAAGTTTCACCTCTTGGTGTCACCTAACTTGTCCACCAAATGCAAATGTTGCCAAGGTCACATCCATCGCCGAATGTTACAAGGCAAGGTGGGAGTCACAACAGATGATCACTTGTTAGATTTTTATACCACGGATTGCAATTGACTTGCTGCTCTCTCCTTCCTTTTATACAGCCATCCTGCCAGCTCCTCAGTGTTAGAACTTATTCTTGAAGCTGGAAGGTCAAAATAGAAAACTTTGATCATACTACAACATGTGATGAAAAGCAAGTGTCGGTATGAAGATTAAGAAAATTCTCATGGCTTCCCTTGAAAGAAAGTGACTTTTCTGCCTCACAGATTCCCTCAGGATAGGCATTTCAGAAAATGTATCTTCGTATGGTGACAGATGGCAACGAGGCTTATCACGGTCATCACTCTGAAAAGTGTAAAAATATCAAATCACCATGTTGTGCAACAGGAACTCACAGCATGGTAGGTCAATTATGCTTCAAAAACAAACCCACCAATAGACTCACAGAAGAAGAGGTCAGTTCCGTGGTTAACAGAGCATCAGGGGAATCGGAGGAAGACTGTCAAAAGGTGCAGACTTCCGGTCCTCAGATAAATAAGCACAATGATTTGTGATTTACTGTTGTTGCTTAATTGCTAAGGCATGTCCTACTCTTTGCGACCCCATGAATTGCAGCACACCAGGCTTCCCAGTCCTCTACTATCTCCCAGAGCTTACTCAAATTCATGTCCATTGAGTTGGTGATGCCATCCAGCCATCTCATCCTCTATCGTCCCCCTCACCTCCTGCCCTCAATCTTTCTCAGCATCAGAATCTTTTCCAATGAATAAGTTCTCATCGGGTGGCCAAAGTATTGGAGCTTCAGCTTCAGTATCAGTCCTTCCAATGAATAATCAGGGTTGATTTCCTTTAGGATTGACTGGTTTGATCTCCTTTCAGTCCAAGGGACTCTCAAGAGTCTCCTCCAGCACCACAAGTTGGAAAGCATCAGTTCTTTAGTGCTCAGCCTTCTTTCTTCCAACTCTCACATCCATATGTGACTACTGGAAAAACCATAGAGTTTACTATATGGACCTTTGTTGGCAAAGTGATGTCTCTGCTTTTTAATGTGCTGTCTAGGTTTGTCATAACAATTATAATCACATCTTTAATAAGTGATTAATATAAGTAGCACTACTGCATGTTGTATATAAAGGCTGTTGATAGTAAATCCTGAGTTCTCGTCACAAGGAAAAATAATTTTTTCCATTTCCTTAATGTTGTATCTCTATGAGGTGATGTTGATCACTCCATGAAGGGTATAAGTTGAATCATTATGCTGAGTGCTATGTGCCAATTACATCTCAATAAAACTAGAAAAAAAATGTCTAGATTATTTAGGCTACTATCTACTCTATAATAAACCAAGATCAAAACCCTAACTTTGACTTGCTTTACTGTAAGATCAGCCTGGGACACATTCGAATCTTCTATGAATACACGTGCCACTGCTTCACGCTGGAAATAAGGGCTTTACTTGTTTCTCATATTCTCACTGATGGGATGGAAAACAAAACAAAATTTAATACCCCACCCTTGTCCTCTTAAAATATACAGAACAAATGTTTTACTGGGATGGCAGTTTTAGGACAACTGAAGCTTCCTGTGTCCATTGATTTTTAATTATATTTTAATGGAGAACCAGATGTGTTAACGTTTTAAGAGCCCCTTTCCCAGGTCCATAGAACTGATTAATTCTAAATATACAAAAATGAATTTTTGACCAGAGTTCACTATTTTCACAACCTACCCACGAAAATAGTTATTTAAGTAAAAATATTTCAAATGATAATCACTTAAGGCCTCTAGAACATTCCAGTGTGTGGGCCCATCCCAGGCCAGCTGATCCAATCTCTTGAAAAACTTGCCAGGATTTTAAAACGTGCCCCAGAGTGTTTGTGCTTGGACTTCAGAGAATCCCTCACTTAACCTAGTATTTTTAAGAGAGAACTTGAAGCTCACCTGAAAACCATACTGCCTTGCACTTACAGTGAGTTACTTTCCAGTTTTATGGAAGAATTATGATGTCAAAGTTTACGGCAGCCGACGTGGACACGGCTGTGCAGATTCCCGCGTGCTGACACGCAGCACGCATGCTTGCAGGTGTGACCCACTTGTATGTGATGTGCCGTGATTGAGCAGCTCACTCCCACTCCACGGGGTCCTGGCTGGTCTCTGGGAAAGGCAGAGGGTGGGGGAGGCAGGTCCGGTGGGCAGCCTTGCCTCAGCGCAAGGATACCAGGCTTTGAGCCCCAAGGTCAGACTCAGCAGGAAGCAGGTCCCCAGGGAACAGACCCTTCAGGTCTAAGGGATGTGCAGGAAGTGCAGGCGAAGGAGCCACTTCAGGGGAGAGCTGTGAGGTGCAGACTGCATCCATCAGAAGGCGCCCAGCCTGGAGAAGGTCGGTGAGACTGGGAACCCTGGGGCGGAGCGGGGAGGAGGAGGAGGGCTTCATCCAGGACAGGCCACTGCGGGGACTCCAGGCGGTGATGCCCCTTTCCAAAAGCCCAGTTAGCAGTGGTTTCCCCGTGGTTAGATTCACCGCTCAGGAACATCCTTCGCCTTCTAGCTACCCATCCTTTGTTAAAGTTAACTTTCAGGGTAGTATTTTTCTATGCCTTTTTTTAAATCTAAGGATTTAAACTGAACTGTTGAGCCATGAAGTAATGCATTCTGGCTGATTTGTCAAATGTCCGTATTCACGTTGAATGGGGCATAAGCGTCTCCTGTCCTCTCCTGAGAGTCAACCCTCATGGTAACCCAGGGGCATACCCTGAACCCCAGGTCATTGAGCAGGAAGACAGCTGGAATATCAGAATATTCTCTGTAGCAGAGCTGATGAAGCCCCATCTTTCATTCTGTTCCTGTCCTTTACCATAGAAGCTCAGCTGTAATTATTGAAAGACTTCACCAAAGGGTTGAACATTTTTGGTGAAGAACTTGAATAATTGTCCTTGAAAGGAGGGGGTGGGGGTGGGAGAGAGATGGCCTGGGAGTGTGGGTTGAGTAGATGCTGACTGTTATATGTCGGATGGATGAGCCACGTGACCCTACTACAGAGACAGGGAACGCTGTTCAGTCTTCTGGGACAAACCATGATGGAAAAGAACATAAACAAGAATGCAGTAGTGTATCACTCGGCCGTACGGCAGAAATTAACACAACATTGTAGATCAACTATATGGCAATAAAAAATAAATCAGAAAAAAAGGAGGAGTGGCTTGCTGGTGCATCTCTGTGTACACACACAACCACACCTGTGAATACAGAAATTTCTCTGTGAATATACGCTCATAGAACAGAGGAGCTTCTCGGTAATTAATATTCATAATTTAAACAGTTTACCTTTGAAAAGGGAATGTAACTGTGTAACATCTAATATTTGTGGTTGGCCTGCTTTCTGGTGATACACACAGGAGCCTGCAAGTGGCTCTGGCCTTGGGGTAGTGGAGTCGGGAGATCAGCTCGCACCTGGGAGGGGGCTGGGCACAGCACGTGCGGAGATGTGTGTTCATGATGGAGTGATTGCGACGGGGACATCAGTGCGGAGCCCGGCTTCCCTGCAGCTCCGAGCAGTGTGACCCCGAGCTTCTCCAGCCCTGGCCCCTAGTCTGTAGTGGAGACGTCAACGCCCACTTTCAGGATTCTTGCAACCACTGCAGTGGCTGACGCTGACTTCCCTGGACAGAGCGAGGGCCAGAGCGAGGGCCAGCCAGGCAACAGCGACTTCTCCTGTGAAAACACCACCCGTCTGACCAGTGCAGCCCCCGAGGGCATCACCATCTCCCATGCACAAGTGTTCATTTCAGGAACCCGGACTCTGACCACCTTGACATTTCAGTGTTTACCTCTGAAAACCTGAGATGCCTGGCCCCGCCCCCTGCAACCTGTGACAACAGGGAGCTGTCACATGGCTTCTTGTGATCAAATCCACTTCTTCAGGAAACTGACCAAATCTTAACTTCTTACTCCGTCCACGTTGGTGTTTACTTGCTAAGTCATGTGCAGTTCTTTGCGACCCATGGACTCTAGCCCTCCAGGCTCACGGCTTATTTACTGACGACGCAGTGGATACTCAGGGCGGTCCCTCTTTCGTAAACTGTAGGTTTTGGAGGTCTTACTCCTTCCTGGTTCGGGGAGGTGCTCTGTTTCAGAACTTCATGCAGTCACTAAGTGTATCTGTGCCAATGTCCTGCAATGTGCCAGGCACAGAGCTGGCCCCGCGGGTGTGGCCACGCGCTCGTCCCTGGAGTGTGACTCCCCTCCCGCCCCGCGGGAGCACGTCTGCAGGCCTGAGCAGACCTGGGCCACTCTTGCGGGACGGCCTCCCCACCCCGGCCCCCCACCCCGGCCTCTTCTGGGGGTCCTCCCTTTCATGGGTGCTCTTCTTAAAGCTTTGTTTGGAGCCAGGGTGGGGTTGTTTTCATGTTCGTTTCTGGTGATATATTTCTTTTCCTCCTTTCCTTTTGGGTCTGTGCTCACTCAGGGAAGGTGAGGACTCCGTGGAAGAAAACGCTGTAGGATTTTTCTCTGGCTTTGAGTCTACATGATGCCAAAGTCTCTGTGAACAATTCTGCCTAGATTTCCATGAGATTGTTGCTGTTCCTTCAATGCAGGCAAACCCCCGGTTCTGCCGTGGCTCCACCACGTCCCTTCTCTGGGACCTCGAGTTTTCAAGCTTTAAAGTGAGGCAGCAGTAATGCTTTATGAGTCTAGAATGGAATATTTTGTCACAGTTTAAACCTCTAGGGATTAAGTGTCTGACCTGAGAAGTGGGTGCAAAAATGCGCTTGCCTCGCGGGCCTGTGAGAGTCCAGAGAGAAATTCGAAGCTTCTGCAGATGTGAGTGCCCGCAGTAAGGATGTGTTTCTCTGCCTGCCCCATGTCGGGGGCAGGACGTGGGCAGGCGAGGGGATAAAGCGACAGTCCCTTGAGAGGAGTGAATTCTTGCCATGTGAATTTTGCAGCTCTGGCAGAGGACTGAGTATTAGGAACTCAAAGAGTGATTTCATAAAGAAAAAAAAGTGTAGTTTATACCAAAATGGAATAAACCCCCTTTTGAGTAACAACAATCTGCATAAATGCTTTAAGAAAGCCTATAATTATGATAAAAATGTTGCTCAAAGTTAAAATTATGAAGCAATCAAGATTTATAAACAGTCTCTCATCGACTTTTAATCATTCTTTCTTTTTTATATACAAACTGTACACAATATATGGTTGCAATATATCATACTATACATTTTATTTTCAGTAATTTAGCTGAGTATAATGTATGTGAGGTGACATTGAGGAACTAGGTTACATATGTACATGATTATGGGCATATAACTTCCTACATCACACACACGCACGCACACACACAGAGTTATGCATCTTTTTGGCTAGTATCTTATGCAGAAAAGATGCATGCTTTTTCTGTGTCAGAATGTCTTTAAAATTTTAATTAACACAGCTCCTCCTGCAACAGTTTGAAAAAAAATATGACTTGCATGAGTATTAATTTATTTCTGCCCCAAAGAAACTATTTTAATAACAGGATGATTGAAGCCAAAACTAACCAGATTGACCAATATTTGTCTACACTGAGCAAAAATTGCCTAATTTGAGTGGATAGTTACCAAGCAAATTTGGTGATCATGTGAACGGCTGTGATCATATGAGGTTGTAAATACTGTGTTTGAAAGCTTCTCTTCAATGACTTAAAAATGTTTTTGCTTCAGTTCAAGTATGAGACAGAAGAGTAACCTTGATCGCAATAGGCATTTACTAGTTGGCATCTTATGTCAGGCCTCCAAAGAAGATTCCGGAAACATTTCCAGTAATTATATAAGTGACTTTTCTGTGTGCCCTCCTACTCTCCGTGGTGTTTGTAACTCCTAATATCTACTGCCTCTTTACCTTAACACTTAAGCTCCAGAAAACTAGCCTGATGCCTTTAATTCTACTGTTTTCACTTGTAAGGTTCTTGCTACAGCTAGCTAACCCTGTGAAAGTACAGAGAACCAACAGGCAACATTTCAAAGGGCTTTTTAGGTAGAATTTTATTGTCTGAGGGCTTCCCAGGTGGCGCTAGTGGTAATGAACCTGCCTGCCAGCGTAGGAGCCGTAAGAGACGCGGTTCAATCCCTGTGAACGTTTGAAAGGGAAGGACTAACTATTGAGCTTTATCATCTCAATAAATACTGGCCTATAGCACACTGGGTCTTCTGAGGCGAACATCCTCAGCTGAGATTCCATCCTCTCAAAGATACATTCCTTCTTGTTCTTGGAGGACGTGGTGTGACAAACTTGTTGGGACCAGTCAGCATCATTGTTATCTATACTTAGGGCTTCCCAGGTGGTGCTAGTGGCAAAGAACCCAGCTGCCAATGCAGGAGACGTGAGACTCAGGTTTGATCCCTCAGTCAGGAAGATCCCCTGGAGGAGGGCATGGCAACCCACTCCAGTATTCTTGCCAGGAGAATCCCAAGGACGGAGGAGCCTGGTGGGCTACAGTCATTGGGATCGCAAAGACTGGGACATGACTGAGCACGCACACAGTGACCTACACTTAACAACACAATTCTGAAGGTGATCTTACATTTCCTTGGTGCTCCAGCTCTGACGATGTGATCTCATACTGTTAACGAAGCCCGTCTGCTATTCCATGATCTTGGGTGCTGTCCCCAGGCCCAAGGCCCCGGACGACTTCCGTTCCTGCCCCAGGGACCTCCTCCCACAATCTTTTCTTGGTTCTAATCTGTTCTTTTATCTCATATTTCTTCCCTCAAACTTTAGTTTGCCTACACATCACTCAGGTGACTTGCTTGAAGATGCCTTCTTTCTCAATCTAAATTAAGGCAAATGTTGTATTTTAAAATATACACCACCTACCACACCTTAAATAGCAGATTTATTTCTGTGGTTATTTGTTTAATATCTATTTTTTCCCATAGACTATAAACTTCATGAGGACAAGGTTCATGTCATTTGTTCACCCTGTATTTCTAATGCCTCCAACATTGTAGACACTCAAGAAATATTTTCTGGATAGGTAAAAACAAACAAAAACAGCCAGTTGTCTATGATGGGGAAGCCATCCTGGGTTGTTCTTCAGCCCCAAACAACTGTAAAACCTGACAAAAAATACAAGGCAATTGTTTTCCAGCAGCGGGTAACAGGTTTCACAAGGTCATGATCTCTAGCAGAAGGAAGCTTGTGAGCTCAGCCCTGTGGCCTGCCTCTCTTCCTGGGAGCGATTTCCTGGCCACAGTCCAGTGGTTGGGGACCAAGAGAGCCCAGTGGTCTCTCTAAGTCAGGAAAGCAGAAATCAGAGTTCTGGGTGCCTGGAGCCGCTGCAATCTGCAGAACAGTAGAGAAGAGAGCGCCATGCAGCTGGAGGGCCCTGGGTGTCCTGCGGGGGCCCAGGAGGGTGTGGCTGACGGCCAGGCTGTGCATGCACCGGGCAAGGCTAACCGGGCTTACCAGGTAGAAGCTCGAAAGGGACTGGCAGCCGAACAGCAACCAGAGCTGAGCAGTGTGGACTCTGCGGGGGACGGGGGCTCATCAACGCCAAATCAACACCTGCACATCCAGACGAGACCCCAGAGGACGGCCTCGGGGTGAGGCTCACACGCTTGGGCCCGATTTGCTAATGAGCCTAATGCCAAGCTCTGGGCAGATTCACAGAGGAAGCAAAAAGTCAGGCCAAGTGAGAGGGACTTGGGGAAACTTTGGACTCCCGCGCATGCACCAGCAGAGCATGGAACCAAGTTTGTGGTGGCCATCCAGTGACGGGTCATGGGCCAATGTAGAAGAGAGGAAGGAAGCAGAACTCAGTCTCTCTGACGCATCATCCACACTCTCTGTGTAGATCTGCAGTCCGTGTCTGTGATTATCTTGCCACAAATAACTGCCCCTGGAGCCCTCCTCACGGGAGCACAGGGCTGCAGCATGGCCGTGTGCAGCCCGCTCGTCTCCACTAATCCTTCGATCCTGAGGTTGTCTTCTTTGAACCAGTTTACGTTCTAGTCACTCATCATAATCTCGCCTTTGAAATACTCTCAGCCTCCTGCCTCTATTCTTGCTTCACTAACTATATGGCCAAACCACAGTCTTAGTTAAGGTGAACTTTTCACACTGTGTACCTTCAACTGAACAGCTGATTAGGGCTGGAAGTAAAAAGACTCTCTAGACATGGTGGGAAATAGCAAAATGAAGGCTATAGTCAAGAGAAAAAGCAGTCGATAGAAACCGACCCTGAGATGACCCAGATGTTGCCCTCAGCCAAGATTTCAAAAACACGTTCAAATGATTGAAGGAAAATATAGTATTAACAAGTAAACAGATTGAGAATCTCAGTGAAGATTTTGAAATTATCGAGAAGAAGCAAATGGAAATTATGAACTTGAAAGCGTAGTAACCGCAGAGAAAAATTCGTAAGACAGGCTTCCAGCAGGCAGGAGACATCGGAAGAGAGAGTAATTAATTCAAAGATACCAACAGAAATTATCCAACCTGGGGAACAGAGAGAGAAAAGGTAAAGAAAAAGTCAACAGAGCCTCAGGGACCTGCAGACATTATCAAACGGTCTAACCGCTAATGTAACTGGAGGTCAGAAGGAGTAGCAGGCAAGGTGCTTAGCCACTCAGTCGTGTCTGACTCTTTGGGACCCCATGGGGCCTGCCAGGCTCCTCTGTCCATGGGATTCTCCAGGCAAGAACACTGCAGTGGGTTGCCCTGCCCTCCTCCAGGGGATCTCCCTGATCCAGGAACTGAACCCAGGTCTCCCACACTGCAGGCGGATTCTTTACCATCTGAGTCACCAGGGAAGCCCAGCAAGCAATACTGAGGTGAAAGCTTTTTTTTTTTTTTGAGGAAATAATGGCCAGATATCAGACCAATTTGGTGAAAAACATGACCTACAGACCTAGGAAGCTCACCAAACTCTCAGAAAGATAAATATAAAAACAACCATACAGAGGCATATTTTAGTTAAACTGGTGAAAATAAAAAGAGAAGCTCTTCAAATCGGCTGGAGAAAAAGGACATATGTACAGGATTACACATTTATTTCTCATGAAATACAATGAAGAGCAGAAAATGAAGGAAAGACCTCTTTAAAATGATGAAAGAAAAGCCCCCCACACACCATCAACCCCCAGTCATTCCATATGAAGCAAAAATATCTTTCAAATGAAGCTTGTAATAAGATATTTTCACATCATTGAAAGCTGATAGTATTTACAACCAACAGATTTGCACTATAAAAAGCGCTAAAAGACATTCTTCAGAGTGAAAGGACGAGACCCTCGGTGGAAACTAACATCTACAGGAAGAAATGAAGAGCCAGAGATATGTGGAATGCTTCATTTTTTCTCCTAATTTAGTTAGAAAATAGCTCAGTGTTTAAAAAGCAAGTCTGCCCCTTCAGAACTAGTATGGAGTTAACAGATCCATATGGAGATCGAATCCATGTCTTTGTCTTCACTAGTTCCAACAAGCTGAACGTCTGCTTCCAGATAAAGCAAGAAAGAAAAAGAGAAAACCACACAACACGGTGTTGAAAATAATAATGCTTGATTACAAAGAGAACCGAAGTCTTGGGAGTTGGTGAATTTTCAGAATAGTTTGCCCACAGTGAGTTTTTAAGACCTCTTACCTTCTAGTCAGAAACTAGGCTGTGTTGAGGAATTGTTGCATCCTTTTAAGATACAATGTCTTCTACCAGCATTGTGTTAGCTTGTTCCTCTGCCTGTTTTTTTGATCGCCTCAAGAGTCCTTGCTTCATTAGAGACAAGGGACAGGATGTCGAGTGAAGAATCTGGCCCATTTTTACAAACCCTGCTTTGTTTGCAACATAAATTGAGTAGTCTTTCATGTTCTGCCCAAGGGCATTTGGGATAATTTCTCCTCGCAAGAGGTTCATGGGGGACACATTAAAATTGAATAGTTACTGGACTCTGGATCTCTGTGTATAATGGTAAATAAAGATGCTTCCTTTTGAGATGAAGAACTAATTCCTGTCTTCACTCCCTCCTTCCTCACTCTCTACCGCCTCCTTCATCTCCTCCTCCTCTTCCTCCCGCCTCCTTTTTCTTTCTTTCCCTCTTCTCCTCCTCCTTCTGTCTTTCTCTTTTCTTTAGTCTCTTTCTCATTGGATACTGACCGTGCATTTTTTTTTGCGATAGAGAATGATTTTCTATGTTTAGTTATGAGTCTTTATGTTAGGTGAATTACACTCTTTAATAAGGAAAGCATATTGAATTATATTCATTGAGCTTAGCATTTGGAAAGAAGAAAAAAAATTTTATCGATTAGGATAAATATAGTACTGTCTGTGAGGACATTTAATTTTCATTCTTTTCCTATTTATTTTCTTTGCCACTTGACAGAAAGACACAGGATTGTTTTACCATCTTTATAAATTTGAAGGTATCACACACACACACACTTCTCCCCGTCTTCTGATGACATATATACTTACCCAAGCTTTCTCTTTGAGGTTCCATGGGATGCTCTCTCAACAACTGTTGAAGCTCTTCTCATCAATAAAAAAAAATCTGAAAAAGTGTGTTTCACATGCCAGCTTGTAGTCATTTTGTAATGTTAGAAAATAATTTTAAAAGAGCAGGGCTAAGCAAAAATTTTCTCCTTATCTAATTTTGTAGACAAATTTACTTATGCTTGAAAATAAGTAGACTATTATTTAAATTTTTATTGATAGAATTACTGGATTTTTCTCATATCTTCTATATGTGATTCAAAAGCTACCTTTCTGAACTCTGCATTTTGAAAATGAAACACCCGCTGACTCCAGCTCGGGCATCACTGGGAGCTTGTTACAAGTGCAGTGTCTCAGATCCCATCCCAGACCTATTGAAGCAGGATGTGCATTTGCAAAGGACCCCTTTAAAAGGAAGTGTCACGGGTATTGGACTGTCTATAGATTGATGTTTACTAGAAGAGTTTCATGGGATAAAATAGTGTCAAGTACTTTGAGGCAATCTCATGCAATCACCTGATGCAAAGAGCCAACTCACTGGAAAAGACCCTGATGCTGGGAAAGATTGAAGGCAAAAGGAGAAGGGGGTGACAGAGGATGAGGTGGTTCACTAGTATCACTGACTCAATGGATATAAATCTGAGCAAACTCTGGAAGACAGTGAAGTACAGAGGAGCCTAGCGTGCTGCATTCCATGCGGTCGCAAAGAGCTGGCCATGACTTATTGACTGAACAACAACAATGACAATGTGCAATCCATCCTCAAAACAGAAGTTAATATGAATTTTTAATGATTATTTTTGATACTCTTCTGAAGCTTATTTTATATGCAGTGTGCTGCGCAAAAAATTTCACTGTATTGCATTTTAAAACAATGACTAAAAGTATATTATAATTCATCTAAGTCAACTCAGGAGTTATTTTGGGGTTAGATTATTTCAAATCTTAGTTGAGCGTCTAAGTACTTAATTATTTAATATCTAGTTACTTATCATCCCATGCTGCTTTGTACTTACTAAAATGTAAACTAGCTTTCATGATTTAAAAACTGTAAACTTGTTTTCCACCTTACATGCTTCCTATAATATGTGTACATCTGTATTATAACTCCTCCATCATCTAGACGCTGAGAGAAGGAAAAAGAGCTTTGCAGTGAAGTAAATACCCATGAAATGCCATTATAAAGTTGGGAAGCAGAGAACTGGGGGTTACACTAAAGACCAGGGACAATCAGTCTCTAAATTAATTTTACCTCTCTTCTCTCTGGGTTTCTTAAGCCATTATTTACAAGCTGTCAAATTTTATGGTTGAACTGATTTGTATAAAATATGCAGTGAAAGCATATTTTATCCATTGATTTCTTGGCTGTTCACAGTTGCCACTCATCTCCAGAAGAAGTCCTTTTTGCTGCATGAAGCAGAGATTAAAATATCAGTTTTCATTCCTGACTCTAAAGCAGAGGCAAAGAGAATGGGCCTCAAAGTCAGGCAGGCCTGGGTCTAAATCGTGCTGTGCCCTTGCCTGGCTGCTTATCCACAGTTAAGTCATCCCCTGTCTCTGGGCCACAATCTCTGTCACCTAAAAATGTGGATAATAATAGCACAACCTTGGAGATCATTGTAGTGACACTAAATGAGTTAATACATGCGAACCTCTATTACTTGGAAAATTTTTGATGGGCCTTTTTTTTTTTTACATGAAATTTTTATATGTACAGCTTTATCTGTCCTTAAGTTTCTTGTCGAAAGAACTGCCACTTCAAGTAAATGGCAGACTAGATGATTTGCTGTAACATTATATTATAAAAGCAAATACAATTTCATAAGGTTGTAAAAGCAAATATAATAACTAACATAATTAGCTATAACAACTATATGACTTGCTATGTCTTACAGAGGATAGCCCAATAAGCTGGGGAAAATCAGTTTTTTAAAGCCTCAAAGAATTGAGACGATAGTGAGAGATTACTGGACTGAAATCCAAGATGGAGCTGGAACAGAGACAGACTGGCCAGGAAGGATCTCTTTGAATCTTATAGGCAGCAGCTGGCCGGGAAGCCGTGGCTGAGACTTGAACTCTGCTTCTGGGGTTCTCCCAGAGCCGAGGAAAAATGCTGGAATCTGCGGCGCACCAAACTTTGATAAGGGAACCCCCACTGGGGGCTGGCAACCCCTAGGGGCTTCGCACAGAAGTGAGGGTGAGGCGAACCATCTGCCCACAGTTCTGCAGCCCCCTTTCATGCCAGCGAGGTGGCCGGGAAAACCTCAGGGCTGCCCTCTGGTTTAAGGTGTCCCAGACAGCTACCTCCCAGCCCACCCAGGGAGTTACAGAAGCAAATAAAGCTCTTCCCTAAAGGAAGATAGTGTCATCCGAGGCCTCAAGTGGTTTCCTCCAGCACTTAGACACATACACACCCCACTGTGTCCAGCACACAGTCAAAGATAAGCAGACACGACAGACAACACCACCATGAGTGAGAAGAAATGCAGACAGGAGTCACCATGAACAGAACCACAGTGACTCCAGATGCCAGAGTCACTAGCCGTGGTCTGGGATGATTATATTTACTGCCTTTTAAGAGATAAAACCAAGCTCAAAAATGGCCAGGAATTAGAAACCACAAAAAGTGAAAAAAATTTTTAGGGTTTCAGAAGAAAAAAAATGATAATAACTCAATGTCTTCATAAAATCTATCTTCATAAAATCTATCTCACTGGATAGATTTAGGATAAATTAGAGCTAAAGAGAGAATTAGTGAATTGGGAGGCAGTTGAGCAGTAATCCAAAAATTATCATGAGCAAACTATGGCTGAAAAACACGGAAGGCAGAGTCCTGTGTCTCTTACCTTTACTTCTGTGTTTTTATCCTTAGTTTGCTTCCAGTCAGGCTGGGCCCTGCATCAGGGGGATGAGACACTCACCCCGGGTACAAAGTTTAAGCAGGTGCCAATCTCCTAGTTGTCAGGATAAGCAATAGCTCTGGGCTGGGCTGGGGGTACACGGATCCCACTCCCCAGCAATGCCCCTGGAAGCAGGCATTTCCAGTATTCAGGCAACAACAACATGGTTAATTCCCACTTAGTTCAGAATTTTATAAACTAACCTTGACTAAATTTTAAGTGATACAACAGCATAAAAAAATTCAAAGGATTCAAGGAAAGAAAATAAACAATTTTACCACTCTGAATACCAACGATTTGGTCCTTCTTAAAAGATTAACAGTATTAACATAGGAGAAGGCTGATCCTCTTTCCAACGAGTAATTGCGTTAAAGTTTTAGTCAAAGGAAGTACACTCTATGTTTCCATGCATTTCCACGGCTTGTTTGAGATTTGTATTTTTTCTGCAGAAGTGAGCACTTGTGACTTACCCACTGAGGGGCTGCTGTGATAGAGAATATTTTTTTTTCCTCAACAACCGCCCACATAAAACCACTTATGCAAAATGCCATTCCCCACGCCTGTGTACAAAGCAGGCAGCACGCTTGGCAGAAAGCACTGGGCTCAGCGTCTCTGCCCAATGGGATTAGGTTTGCGCCTACATCAAGGTTATTTAGGTGCAGTAGGGGACGTTTCTTTCCAGGGAGTCTAAAGCCATTGAAGTAAATGCACTAAGCCAACTTCCAGGGAGACCCACTGGGAAGAGGGGTCCGAGCCCAGAAAGTGCCTGTGCCTGGTTCCCGGAGCAGTCATGAGGGACTAGGGGGTCATCATTTCTTGCTGTCCTTGTCCTGTGTGGGCCAAGTGTGATCTCACACATGTATGTGCACATTCTCTTCTTAAAATGAAATCTGAATTAAAGTCCTTGCTCATTTGGATCATTCTGGAAAGAGAACTCTGATGGCCATGAGCATGTTGCCTCGGAGTTTTAGAATCCTGTTGTCTTGAGCAAAGCTTGTAATAGATATCATTATTAACACTCAATAACCATTTGGCAGATATTATGAAGGTCCTCGATGAGCTGGGTGCTGAGCGCATTCAAACCACGGCCAATGGCAAAAGGATGGAATGGAATGATCCGCTGCTACACACACCAATGTGACTGAGTCTCTTGGATGTCACTTTGAACCAAATAAGCCAAATCAAAAGAATCCATGCTGTGCATTCACTTTAGAAGCCGGAGAGCCAGCCTGTAATGTCTGGAGTTAGGATGACAGGAGGGGATAGTGACTGGACGTCTCTGGTCCCAAGTCTGGGGCTGGTAACGGGGTTGAGGGGGCCCTAGGGATTCACCTTTTGGTAGTTGACTGGGCTGCGCCCTTGGAGCCGGTCATCTCTCTGTATGCACCTTAGATGGAAGTTCCTCAAGAAACAGTGGAGGGTGTTGAAGCAGCGACGTGACGTGGCACAGACAGAAGAGCTTCTCTTGCCGCAAAGGACAGAATTGATGGCCAGAAACAGTGTGAGGCTCCAGCACGTGCACTGGGACGGGGCCCAGGCGGTGACAGCTGGCTGGGAGAGGACCCAGAGGTCAAAGCATCCTCGCGAGGAGAGACGCCAGGACCTGGTGAGCGCCTCGTGCGGGCAGGAAGGGGCCACGTCCCTCAGGAGGACCAGTGCAGGTGGGCCCGATGCACTTCTCCATCGCCTCACACTCAGAGTCCCGCAGACTCAAACCATCTAACCCGGCACATGGTGGAGACGCGTGCAGGAGCAGTGATCACTTTGCCCAGCATTTACTTCCCACGTGTTTTCAGATCAGCCCTGCGTCGCCAGTTTCAGCATGAAAGCCAAGCCCACTGAGGGCGGGTCAGCTCTCAGCTGTGGTGACAGAGGCTCGGGCTGCCAGGATGCAGGCTCGGGTTCCCGACCCGTGGTCCAGCGTGGAACAAGCGGGGGCCACAACCTGCGTGTTTCCAAGTCTCCAGCTCCCTTTCCCAAGCTGTGAGAATCGCAGGTTCACTCCCACACATTTTAGGGGAAACAACACGCACATCGCAAAGTCCCAGTGGCAGCTGTGTTTCCCCAGCACTTGTGATCACGGGGCCACGGAGACAAGTCCTGGCTGAGTCTGGGCACCAGCCGGGGGATCTCCCCTGTTAGGGGCTCCCAGGGTTTCCCGGGGGAAATAGGAGGTTGGCACCAACTCTCTGGGACAAGCAAAGGCACTTTCCAACTGGTGATGCTCAGACTCACCCTCTGTAGCTTTATTTCTCTGTTTCTTTTCTTGCACACATTCCTGTGGAATCTAGCAAGATGGTTTATTGAAATGATTTTATGAATCTGCTAATTCTTGTTACCATAATATGATATTTAAACAAGATCAGTTATTTTCTTTCTGTCTTATTTAATTAACCCCAATTCATTCCCAAATAGCTGCAAACAGAGAATGATTCCAGGGTCAAGTGTTTAGAGTTGGGCTTTCAGGAGAACTTTCTGTGCCGAAGGCAACGTTCCATGTCTGACTGTGACCACCCATCCCCGTGGCTACTTAGCCCTTGACCTATAGCCAAGCAGCTGTCTCCTGGCTTTCATTCCCTTCATCTTAATTAAAGACCCACACAGAGCGGCCCCGGTGACCCTGCAGGTGCAGACACAGCACGGCCGGTGCGTCGTCTCCTCTTTGCGATGGAGCTCCTTAACAGGGAAAAGATGTATTTTATTTTCCTCCAAAACCAAGCTTGAGACACATGCAGTGACCAATATTCTCATGAAGGAAGCTGTGTCTGTGTCACAGCAGAAACAAGAGATTGGCTTAGGATCTGGGGATGTAATGGATTTCTTTTTCTCAGCTGACGGTTATAGGAGTGAAAGGAGCTCAGTTTTGCATTGATCGAACACAGATTTACTGAGAGCCGCTTACAGGCCCATAATCTGGGTCCTGGAGGTGTAGCTGGGGACAAGAAACTCACAGATAAGAGGATTACCTGCCGATGCTAAGTGGTGGGCCGTGCTCTGGGGAAGATAAACCCAAGTTAAGGGGAGAGGGGGCCTAGGTTGGCCAGGGCAGGTCTCGGTGATGAGATGACGAGCAGAACATTCTGAGGCTGAGGTGAAGGGGAGAGAGCTCAGGGCAGTCGAGGAGCCACAGGAGCTGGTGGAGCAGAAGGAGAGAGAGGAGGGTGGGCAGGTCAGGGGAGATGTGGAGGAGCGACACTCCAAGGGTCTGTTCCTGAATCTGGAGGATTCTGAGCAGAGAGAGTGCTCTCTCCTTCCGGGACAGGGACACAGGGTGACTGCCACGGCAGCACCCTGGGGATGCCCCTGACAGTGTGCTGCAAGGCGGGCTCTCGATGAAGACCCCTGGACCCAGACACATGGGCCAGAGGACTGTGCCCCGAGATGCTTGGGTGACTGGGCGAGTTCCGTGCCTGGAGTCAGAGAAGCAGGGAGCCAGGGGGACTCCTGAAGTCAGGGGAGCAGGGAGTGAACCTGGGTTTGGGTTTGGTGGAAGAGTAGAACCCCAACTGCAGTATGGGGTCAGATTTTGTGCCAGAGGCTGCCTTCAAGCAGAACGCTAACCGGTGACCCCAGACTCTGCCCTGGCGAGAGTGTGGGACTCCCACGGACTCCAGAGAGAGCAGGTGAGGGGCAGGGCAGCAGGAACCCTCCCACCAGGCTGGCCCCCAGGGCAGCAGCCCTGAAATGCCCGAGCTGGCCTGTCTCCATTTGGAATTGAAACTTCAGAAACAATTCCTAGTTTTGCTTTCAGTTTTGATGGGTCCTGGGGAGGATTCCAGAGAGGGGACACAGCAGGGGTGAGGGAGGCGGTGTGGGGTGGGGAGGATGGTGTGAGTTGGGGGAGGCAGTGTGAGGTGGGGGAGGTGATGTGAGGTGGGGGAGATGGTGTGAGGTGGGGGAGATGGTGTGAGATGGGGGAGGCGGTGTGAGGTGGGGGAGATGGGGTGAGGTGAGGGGAGGAGGTGTGAGGTGGGGGAATTGGTGTGAGGTGGGGGAAGGCGGTGTGAGGTGGGGGAGGCGGTGTGAGGTGGGGGAGGCGGTGTGAGGTGGGGGAGATGGAGTGAGGTGAGGGGAGGAGGTGTGAGGTGGGGGAATTGGTGTGGGGTGGGGGAGGAGGTGTGAGGTGGGGGAGTTGGTGAGGTGGGGGAAGGCGGTGTGAGGTGGGGGAGGCGGTGTGAGGTGGGGGAGATGGAGTGAGGTGAGGGGAGGAGGTGTGAGGTGGGGGAATTGGTGTGGGGTGGGGGAGGAGGTGTGAGGTGGGGGAGTTGGTGAGGTGGGGGAAGGCGGTGTGAGGTGGGGGAGGCGGTGTGAGGTGGGGGAGATGGGGTGAGGTGAGGGGAGGAGGTGTGAGGTGGGGGAATTGGTGTGAGGTGGGGGGAGGAGGTGTGAGGTGGGGGAGTTGGTGAGGTGGGGGAGGCGGTGTGAGGTGGGGGAGATGGAGTGAGGTGAGGGGAGGAGGTGTGAGGTGGGGGAATTGGTGTGGGGTGGGGGAGGAGGTGTGAGGTGGGGGAGTTGGTGAGGTGGGGGAAGGCGGTGTGAGGTGGGGGAGGCGGTGTGAGGTGGGGGAGATGGGGTGAGGTGAGGGGAGGAGGTGTGAGGTGGGGGAATTGGTGTGAGGTGGGGGGAGGAGGTGTGAGGTGGGGGAGTTGGTGAGGTGGGGGAGGCGGTGTGAGGTGGGGGAGATGGAGTGAGGTGGGGGAGGCGGTGTGAGGTGGGTGAAGGTGGTGTGTGGTGGGGGAGATGGAGTAAGGTGGGGGAGGCGGTGTGAGGTGGGGGAGATGGGGTGAGGTGAGGGGAGGTGGTGTGAGGTGGGGGAAGGCGGTGTGAGGTGGGGGAGGCGGTGTGAGGTGGGGGAGGCGGTGTGAGGTGGGGGAGATGGAGTGAGGTGAGGGGAGGAGGTGTGAGGTGGGGGAATTGGTGTGGGGTGGGGGAGGAGGTGTGAGGTGGGGGAGTTGGTGAGGTGGGGGAAGGCGGTGTGAGGTGGGGGAGGCGGTGTGAGGTGGGGGAGATGGGGTGAGGTGAGGGGAGGAGGTGTGAGGTGGGGGAATTGGTGTGAGGTGGGGGGAGGAGGTGTGAGGTGGGGGAGTTGGTGAGGTGGGGGAGGCGGTGTGAGGTGGGGGAGATGGAGTGAGGTGGGGGAGGCGGTGTGAGGTGGGTGAAGGTGGTGTGTGGTGGGGGAGATGGAGTAAGGTGGGGGAGGCGGTGTGAGGTGGGGGAGATGGGGTGAGGTGAGGGGAGGTGGTGTGAGGTGGGGGAAGGCGGTGTGAGGTGGGGGAGGCGGTGTGAGGTGGGGGAGGCGGTGTGAGGTGGGGGAGATGGAGTAAGGTGGGGGAGGCGGTGTGAGGTGGGGGTGTTGGTGAGGTGGGTGAAGGTGGTGTGTGGTGGGGGAGATGGAGTGAGGTGGGGGAGGTGGTGTGTGGTCAGGGAGTTGGTGAGGTGAGGGGAGGCAGTGTGCGGTGGGGGAATTGGTATGAGGTGGGGGGAGGCGGTGTGAAGTGGGGGAGGCGGTGTGAAGTGGGGGAGGCAGCAGCTTGTCGTGTTGACCACCTCAGTAATGACCCTTTTTCTAAGTACAGTCACATCCTGAGCTCCTGGGTGCGGGGGCTCCAACATAGGAATTGGGGGGCCATGGTTCACCCACACAGCCTTGGCCTCCAGCTCCCAGCACAGGGAGAACCATCTGCTGGCTTCCAGGCCAGGCCTCCACGCCAGGTGCCCCACATCTGGCGTGATGGTGACCATGACTGAGCCAGACAGGTGAGTTTGTCTTTAATGAGGCCAGTGAGCTAGTTACCGCTGGACAGTGCCTTTCTTTTTCAAATTCGTAAGCATTTATTCAGTACTTTTAAGTGACGCAGGATCCTTGTTGAAAATCTACACAGTACAGAAAAGTTGGAAATGAAAAACAAAATCCTCTGCTGGAAGATAGCTACGGCTGACACACAAATTATTTTCTTCCATTATGTGATTGGATTGTATTTTCTTTCTACAGTTATGACTATACTACGATTTATATATTTTTAAAACTACAGCTTTCATAACAGCAGAATTAGTTGTGAATTAACCCACTTTTTAGGCCTAGGGAAAGCCCTGGATCACATCAAGTGCCCAATGAATACAGATGAAAAGACAGTTTCTATCTACTTACTTGCAAAGTAGATTAAAAACCAGGCTTTTGTTTTCACCGTCGACGCTGAGGGCCCCACACTTGCCTCCCTCTCTGCTTGCCTGTTCTCAGGCTTCCTTTCTCAACTCTGCAGATTAGTCCATGGGGTCAAGAGAGTCAGACATGAATGAGGGACTTTCACTTTCATCCTCCACATACCCACGGGCTTCCAGGTGGCACTCAGTTCAGTCCAGTTCAGTCGCTCAGTCTTATACAACTCTGAGGCCCCATGGACTGCAGCACGCCAGGCCTCCCTGTCCATCAACAACTCCGGAGTTTACTCAAACTCATGTCCATCGAGTCAGTGATGCTATCCAGCCATCTCATCTTCCGTCGTCCCCTTTTCCTCCTGCCCCCAATCCCTCCCAGCATCAGGGTCTTTTCCAATGAGTCAGCTCTTCGCGTCAGGTGGCCAAAGTATTAGAGTTTCAGCTTCAGCATTAGTCCTTCCAACAAACACCCAGGACTTATCTCCTTTAGGATGGACTGGTTGTATCTCCTTGCAGTCCACGGGACTCTCAAGAGTCTTCTCCAACACCACAGTTCAAAAGCATCAATTCTTCCGCACTCAGCTTTATTTATAGTCCAACTCTCACACCCATACATGACCACTGGAAAAACCATAGCCTTGACTAAACAGACCTTTTTTGGCAAAGTAATGTCTCTGCTTTTTAATATGCTATCTAGGTTGGTCATAACTTTCCTTCCAAGGAGTAAGCATCTTTTAATTTCATGGCTGCAGTCACCATCTACAGTGATTAAGTTTGTCACTATTTCCACTGTTTCCCCATCTATTTGCCATGAAATGATAGGGCCAGATGCCATGATCTTAGTTTTCTGAATGTTGAGCTTTAAGCCAACTTTTTCACTCTCCTCTTTCACCTTCATCAAGAGGCTTTTTAGTTGTTCTTCACATTCTGCCGTAAGGGTGGTGTCATCTGCGTATCTGAGGTTATTGATATTTCTCCTGGCAATCTTGATTCCAGCTTGTGCTTCATCCAGCCCAGTGTTTCTCATGATGTACTCTGCATATAAGTTAAATAAGCAGGGTGACAATATACAGCCTTGACGTACTCCTTTTCCTATTTGGAACCAGTCTGTTGTTCCAGTCTAGTTCTAACTGTTGTTTCCTGACCTGCATACAGATTTCTCAAGAGGCAGGTCAGGTGGCCTGGTATTCCCATCTCTTTCAGAATTTTCCAGTTTATTGTGATCCACACAGTCAAAGGCTTTGGCATAGTCAATAAAGCAGAAATAGATGTTTTTCTGGAACTCTCTTGCTTTTTTGATAATCCAGTAGATGTTGGCAATTTGATCTCTGGTTCCTCTGGCTTTTCTAAAGTCAGCTTGAACATCTGGAAGTTCACGGTTCATGTATTGCTAAAGTCTGGCTTGGAGAATTTTGAGCATTACTTTACTAACATGTGAGATGAGTGCAATTGTGCAGTAGTTTGAGCATTCTTTGGCATTGCCTTTCTTTGGGATTGGAATGAAAACGGACCTTTTCCAGTCCTTGGTCATGGCTGAGTTTTCTAAATTTGCTGGCATATTGAGTGCAGCACTTTCACAGCATCATCTTTTAGGATTTGAAATAGCTCAACTGGAATTCCATCACCTCCACTAGCTTTGTTCGTAGTGATGCTTTCTAAGGCCCACTTGACTCCACATTCCAGAATGTCTGGCTCTAGGTGAGTGATCACTCCATCGTGATTATCTGAGTCATGAAGATCTTTTTTGCACAGTTCTTCTGTGTATTCTTGCCACCTTTTCTTAATATCTTCTGTTTCTGTTAGGTCCATACCATTCCTGTCCTTTATTGAGCCCATCTTTGCATGAAATGTTCCCTTGGTATCTCTAATTTTCTTGAAGAGATCTCTAGTCTTTCCCATTCTATTGTTTTCCTCTATTTCTTTGCATTGATCATTGAGGAAGCCTTTCTTATCTCTCCTTGCTATTCTTTGGAACTCTGCATTCAGATGGGTATATCTTTCTTTTTCTCCTTTGCTTTTCACTTCTCTTCTTTTCACAGCTATTTGTTAGGCCTCCTCAGGCAGCCATTTTGCTTTTTCACATTTCTTTTTCTTGGGGATGGTCTTGATCCCTGTCTCTTGTACAGTGTCATGAACCTCTGTCCATAGTTCATCAGGCAATCTGTCTATCAGATCTAGTCCCTTAAATCTATTTCTCACTTCCACTGTTTAATCATAAGGGATTTGATTTAGGTCATACCTGAATGGTCTAGTGGTTTTCCCTACTTTCTTCAATTTAAGTCTGAATTTGGCAATAAGGAGTTCATGATTTTAGCCACAATCAGCTCCCGGTCTTGTTTTTGCTGACTGTATAAAGCTTCTCCATCTTTGGCTGCAAAGAATATAATCAACCTGATTTCAGTGTTGGTCATCTAGTCATGTCCATGTATAGAGTCTTCTCTTGTGTTGTTGGAAGAGGGTGTTTGCTATGACCAGGGCATTCTCTTGGCAAAACTCTATTCGCCTTTGCCCTGCTTCATTCTGTACTCCAAGGCCAAATTTTCCTATTACTCCAAGTGTTTCTTGACTTCCTACTTTTGCATTCCAGTTCCCTATAATGAAAAGGACATCTTTTTTGGGTGTTAGTTCTAAAAGGTCTTGTAGGTCTTCATAGAACCGTTCAACTCCAGCTTCTTTGGCGTTACTGGTCGGGCCATAGACTTGGATTACTGTGACTCTGAATGGTTTGCCTTGGCAATGAATAGAGATCATTCTGTTGTTTTTGAGATTGCATCCAAGTACTGCATTTCAGGCTCTTTGTTGACTATGACGGCTACTCCATTTCTTCTAAGGTATTCTTGCCCACAGTAGTAGATATAATGGTCACCTGAGTTATTTTCACCCATTCCAGTCCATTTTAGTTAATAGATTCCTAAAACGTCGATGTTCACTCTTGCCATCTGCTGTTTGACCACTTCCAATTTGCCTTGATACCAGGTGGCACTAGTGGTAAAGAACCCATCTGCCAATGCAGGAGGCGTCAGAGATATGGGTTCGACCCCTGGGTCAGGAAGATCCCCTGGAGGAGGACATGGCAACCCATGCCAATATTCTTGCCTGAAGAATCTCCATGGTCAGAGGAGCCTGGTGAGCTGCAGTCCCTGGGGTCACAGAGAGTCAGGTACGACAGAAGCGACTTAGCACGCATGCATACATGCCCAAGGTCACATTTAAGTGTTCACACCCTTACAGAAGAGAGTCACCAACATTCGCTTTTTATTAGTACACTGGATTTCCATCAATAACACACCTTCCCACTGAACCCTTCCCGTCAGCTCTCCATGACAGAGATGCCCACGTGGACCCCCTCTACAGGGGGTACATCATCTCCCATTTACAGATGAGGACATGGGGGACCAGGGGCAGTAAGGACCTGTGAGGTCACAGAGGTGCCCAGGACCACGTGCCAGGGCTGTCTCCCTGGGCGATTATGGGGCTCTCGAGGGGTGCTTCCCCTCGACGACATGGTCACAGGCGGGAGGACCCGTCTTGCGCTTCCGTCGGCAGCTGGTGGTGGCCTCTGAGCGGCATGTGCTATTCTCCAGCTCTTTCCAAGCCCCTGGCGGGGCCGTACACCACTTTGAGGAGTGACGCGCCGGGGCGCATCCTTGCACTCTGCCCCGGCCCCGTCATCCTGCTGGAGGGACTCTGGACCCACCGTCTGACGCCGTCTGCCTCCAGACGAGCAGTGACCCAAGCAGCTGGAGCAGCAGCAGCCTGGAGGGGGAACCTGCGTCCACTGTGCCCTCCCAGCTCAGGGGAAACTTGCAGCTTCTCCAAGCAAAAATACTGGAGCGGGTGGCCATTCCCTCCTCCAGGGGACCTTCCCAACCCAGGGATCAAACCCGTGTTTCCTGCGGCTCCTGCATTCAGGTGGATCCTTTACCACTGAGCCATCTGGGAAGTCCGATTACAAAAGCAGAGTCGGTATTCACACGCGATGCTTCCCAAAGGCAGCAAAAAGAACAATATCTACCATTTATTGAGGACTTACTGTTTACCAGAGGATGAGATGATTGAATGGCATCATCCACTCAATGGTCGTGAGTTTGAGCAAACTCCAGGAGATGGTGAAGGACAGGGAAGCCTGGCGTGCTGCAGTCCATGGCGTTGCAAAGAGTCAGACACGACTGAGCCACTGAACCACAACAGCGGTTTACCAGGCCTCTCATGGACCACTTCATTCATTTCATCCTCACAGGAGTCCAGTGAGGTAGGTGTTATCATTATGCCCATTTTACAGAAGGGGAAACAAAGGCTCAGAGAGGTTAAGTAATTACCACCAAGTCACACAGCTAAGTGTAGCTGAGTAGAACTGAGATTCAGCTTCAGTTGTCTGTCTCTTCTTAACAATAACAAATCTGCGTAATGACCCATCCTCTGCATTTACTGAGTTTAACTGTTGTTTGGATCCTTAACGCTTTAGATACGAAAATATACACTCTGTGTAGGTGCGTGGGGGTTTTCTTAGTTTTCTTGACAAAAATTTCCATTTTCCCTCTCATGTCCCGTGTTGTATTGTTTCACACCACACACATCCTGAAACGCACACACGTCTCCCTAGATGCCTCCCCAGGTGTGTGACACTGGAAAGACCTTGAGAAGCTCACCGAGACCCGGTTGGTCAGCCAGACCACACGTCCAGGGCCGGCGCGGGGCGCTGGCATGAGGGGCGGGCAGACCCGGCAGGGGTTAGGTCCCACGGCAGCAGGCGGGCCGTGCGCTCCCCGGTAACTGCCCGGAAGGACCGCTCCTCTCTGTCCTGAGCCTGCAGCCAGTCCTGCTAGTCGGATGCCGCCCAGGGCAAAGGGGTCGAAACCAGGAAGCAAACGGCCAGGTAGGCGGGACTTTGTGTTGGTGGCTGGTGTTCTTGGCTGAATATACTCTAATTAGATTTAGCACATTTATAAAATAACCACCCTTATGGGTAAAATGTGAAGCCACCATACATACAATTTACCATGCATCAGTGACATAAAAAAACACATGGTAAATACATTATAATTATTGGTTAAGAGAAAGTGGAGACAGTTCTCTCTTTCTAAGTGTTCATTTCACTGTAAAAGGTTTAATAAATAATTATATTGCGGTAATGTAGTCCCCTTAATGGCTTATTCGATAGTAATAAAGTCATCAGCTGCTGGTCCAAACAAGACTTAAAAACACCTTGCAAATACTTGGTAATGTATTTTCTGTATAAACTAGTTATGAAATGTCAATATTCTTAAAATATCAATACACATTAGCAATGCATTCACTTTCCGTTTTTAGATCTATCCCATTTTGTTTCAAAAAAAGCATATTAAAGACACTTGTACTCAGATACACAACCTTTAAAACAAACGAGCTGAGAGTCGCTGTTGCTGGCGTCCATCAGGGGCTCAGAATACTGTACGTTTTCAGCCTTGTTTCACTTTTGCCTGAATCGAAGCCAAAAAGCTTTCAAAAAAAAAAAAAAAAAACCTGTGTTCACCAAAAACAGAGTAAACTGCCAAGGCATAAATTGAATTCTAAAGATTAACTGCAGCTCTAGCTATTGTTAGCTTTTATTGTCTTTGTTTTGCTTAAAAAAAAAAAGGTTTTTATCGTCTAAAATGTGGATCTCCTGCATACTAACTGCATGCTAACAAAATTTTACAAATTTCATCCACTTTACTGATATGACATTTTTCATATATTTTCATAGATTTCTGTTAAGACATTCTGTAGGATGCAAGCACCATTCCTATTTTTTTAAAATGAGTATTAGCTCTTATTAAAATCACCCACAGTTCCAATTATACTGCGATCCATGTGCTCTTCCCTCCCCTCATTGGGGGGGGGGGGCGGATTTCAAGAGCGTGGAAGTAGGAGGAGCTTGTTCAGCCTTTTCTGGACAAGCAGAGATGCCCGCTGCCTCCCCCAGCCTGCAGTGCCCAGTGGTGCTGGTTTAGGCATTGAATTCTTATTCAAGCTTCACTTGCAAGTTGGTAGAGATGGCCTCTCAGATCAAGGATGCCAGTTTGCTCTTTATAACAGCATACCAGCTCTTTCCCTGTACAGCTCTCCAAGCGAGCCAAAGGTTTTGGCTACTTCGATAGAAAACAGCATCGCCTGGCTTGGGTTATTTTTATGAGTTTCTGGAGTCCTCATAGATTCCTAGCAAAACAACTGCTTTTTGTTTTGACCCTTACCCATCATCTAATTTAGCCATTTTCAAAATGTGGTACTCAGTTACCTGGGGAACCCTAAAGCCTTCACAATAGGCCCCAAGGCCCTGACTGTCTCATGAAGTTGCCGCCGTGTTCTCGCCCTCTGCCCATGTGGACATTTGTGCTGACGGTGCAGCGTCCCGGTGGCTGACCTGCTGGGGTCCGGGCCCACGCCAGGGCAGGGGCTCCCCTCGGTGCCCGCTGTCACGGGGAGCTTCATGGCCCATGCTCATGGGATACAATAATAGCAAGAATTAATAATGCCGGCCACACTTGAGAAATGCCTTGACGATACTGTGAAAGTGATTATTTGAACTCTCGGCCCTTGAGTGTGTGTCTCTTCCACGCTCTGTGTGAGGGGGTGGGAAACATGACGCTGGTCTCATGAAGACATCGTGGCCTTGACCAAGAAGCGCTAAACGAGCCACTCTTCTCCTTCACCAAGTGCAGTCTTTACTCCAAAGAACCCGACAGACAAGTCATGATATCAAGACTTGATATCTGATGAACGTGAAAGAAGCAGCCCGTCAGCTCAAGGAAAGTAATTGCCCCCCTTTGTTGTTCATGGTAACATCTGACTTTTGAAACAGAAACGCAGATTTGTGAAAAAGTGCCTCTGTGACTTTAACACCTTCCTAATTCTCAAAGGCTGTTTGTTGTTGAAGCTGGTGGTAATATTAATGAGTGATTTTGGAATATAGTTTAAAGAAATGTCTCAACTGCATGACTGCACGATTCAGTGTTTTCCAACTGACCAGTGTGTGATGTCACAAAACCATGAATGTGTACAAGATTTATTCAAACACAGGATAACCCAGTGGATTTAAATATGAAATACGAAAACAAGTTTATTGACGTATTTTCAGAGTCTGTGCAATTAACCCATAGGATACTAAATATTGTCCCCAGTTTCGGTGCAGTGACAAAGAAGAATGTCCACAGTTTGTTAAAAGAGTATTAAAACATTCTCCCCTTTTCCAAGTACAAATTGGCATGAAGTCCTTCAACCATATCACACCAACAGACTGAATACTGAAGCAGGTATGAAAACCTGCCTGTCTTCTCTCAAGCCAGATTTAAAATAATATACCCTTTCCACTAAATGGCCTTTTATTCTCTTGAAAATATGGCTGTATTTTTCACAAGAATAAGGTTAAAAGTAATGTTTATTTGTTAATGTTATGTATTATAGCTATTTTAAAATAAATTAACACTTTCTAAAAATTCTCAGTGTTAATTTGCCATGTGATGAGTATTTACGGGTGTACCTCACATAGACAGGTCTTTGCATTTTCTAAGAGAGCACTGTGCCCTGGGGACCAATATATTTAAGGATGTCTGCTCAGAAACTGTTGTGTGATGACCTCCCAAACTAATGTGCTGCAAGCATGCTTTCCTTTCTTGAATTGAGGCTGGTGAAGGATTACATTAATTGGGAACCAACGTCAATTTCCTATATTTGCAGCTCAGAAGAGAATATTTAAAATGCACTGCATTTTGTTATGTCATAATCATGAGTCATGGCAGCTCAGTTTCAGTCTTGGGTGGGCCACCAAGGACATCGGCCAGAGTGTCCCCATTGGATAAAATTAAAACTATGTTTAGTGAAAGATTATGATAATGTTTCATCCAAGTTAGGAGGCTGGGAGCTATAAGCAAGTAAAAAAGGAAACCTTCTGGGAAAAGCACTCGCTTTTCTGCTCTTTATCTGCACAGGTGTTGGGTTCCTAGACTTGACCCGTGGTCCCTGGACTATCTCCTGATGCTGGCTCAGCAGACTGGTCATAAGACTGGCGTGTCACAGCCGGGCCTTGGTTTCATTTACAGGAAACAGTACAAGTGCCTCCGAACACTTGCTCAGTGAAACAATAAGGTCCTTGAAACTCTCAGTTTTTAGCAAAACAAAACAATGTGTTAACAACTAAAATCTGTTACAGTTGAAGGCACACCTCTGTGAATTAAATTATTATTCCATTGTGCATACAAGCATCCACATACATAGACATGCATACCCACAAACAGACACTTGAAATCACACAGGTCGTTCAAGAGTATTGCAGAAGTGTGTAATTCTGCAAGACTTGACTTCGGCTGCAGCAAAACTTGAACTCAACACTGATTAGAAGAAAGAAAAAAAAATCAAAAAGTGAGGAAATCTCTCAAGGACATAAATACCTTCATTCTATTTGAATTTTATTCACTGTATGGACCCCAAGTTCTGTACTTGTTTTCAGAACATGTTTCTGATAGAACGCTCTTAAAAATGAGAATGTTTTAGTGTTCCTGCAGAGTTCATAATTTTCAAATGTTAATAATCTTGCTAATTTTAGCTCAAAAATTCTTCATACTTCATAGGACTTCCATTTTCACCAAGGCCTCCCCATGCATTCGAAGTTAATTCTCTGATGTTTTATAGTGTTTAAAAATGAGAATAATTTTATCCTGACACAGCTAGAGCACACAGAGGTTAAAAGTTATCAGAAGCATGCTGTCACTAGACCTCCAACCTCGGGCCAGGTGAAATCTAAGACTTTAGATCTGGGTAGCTATGACTGTAATTAAGTAAAAAACATTGAGAAAATGTCTTGATTTTCCAAACACTGGGAGGGCGGGCCACGTGTGACAGGAAATTCACAGAGCGGCCAGCACGTGGGGCCTCTGCCCACAAACACACGCCCAATTTGGATGTTTGTAGAGGTGTGTCCTCGATAATAAAGCGCTGCTAACAGCTACAATCCTTCCTTCAGGCATAAAACTTGACTAAAGGCTTGACTAAAAACTTGACTAAAGATGTCGTCTCATGTTGAAGGCAAAGGTGTGATTTGCGAGGGGTGGAGTTAATCAGGGCTGACGGGCTTTGTTCCCCATGGGAAGGAAAGTGATAGTAGCTTAGTCGTGACTCTTTACGACCCCATGGACTGTAGCCCTCTAGGCTCCCCTGTCCATGGGATTCTCAGGCAAGAATACTGGAGTGGGTTGCCATTTCCTTCTCCAGGGGATCTTCCTGACCCTGGATTGAACCCAGGTCTCCTGCATTGGCAGGCAAATTCTTTTTTGTCTGAGCCACCAGGGAAAGCCCTATGACACTGCACTGTTTGTGTGCGTAACTCTGAGCACTTTCTCGTTTAGACGAACGCTACTCTTGAAAGGATATCTGAGAGTAAAGGCACACACAGAGCTTATGTACCACTCGGGACGAGAAACAGAAATTCTAGTTTATTCAGTTCTGAATAGTTTGGTGACAGCTCATTTCAAAATCCAATTTAGCCGGGGCTCGTGTCTTACCCAACATGAACATTATGAAGAAGATCCGACACATGCTTCATGGAGGATGACCTTCAAAATTAACTTAATCTCTTGTGGAGAAAAGGGAGCCCTGCACTCTGTTGGTGGGGATGCCAGTCAGTGTCCCACTGTGGAGAAGAGTATGGAGGGCTCCGCAAAAAACTAAATGTAGAGTTACCATACGACCCAGCAATTCCACTCCTGGGTATTTTTCCGAAGGAAATGAAAACACTACTTCAAAACCTACATGTCCCTCAATGTTTACAGCAGCATTATCTCCAATTGCCAAGATATGGAAGCAACTTAAGTGTCCATCACCAGATGAAAGAAACAGATGTGGTGTATGTACGATGGAATACTACTCAGCCATCAAAAATGAAATCTTGCCATTTGAAACAACATGGATGGCTGCGGAGGGTATTAGGCTTAATGAAATGAGACAAAGACAGACACTGTATGTAAGCACTTATTTGTGGAATCTAAAAAATGAAACAAACAAATGAATATCGCAAAACAGAACCAGACTTACAGAAGTAGAGAGCAAGCCTGGGATTACTGGCGGGAGAGGGAGGCCCGGAGCGGGTTGCCCCAGGGCGGCTTCTGCATCTACGCAGGGACACAGTCGGGTTGGGAGGAGCTGACCCTCTGGTCCTGTTGCTCACCTGCTCCTCCAGCCTGAACGTGGGAGGGAAGAAACCAACAGCTGGGGTCAGACAGGAAAGGAAGACGAGGGGACTCTTCCTAGTCTAAGAAAAAATAGAAGCTGCCTCGTTGACGTCAAGCCAGTGTGGATGGCATTGAGAGGCCTGACTTCATTAGTTTTTAAATTAATTTATTTTAATTGAAGGATAATTGCTTTATATATTTATATTTCCAAATAGGAAAAGGAGTACATCAAGGCTGTATATTGTCACGTTGCTTATTTAACTTATATGCAGAGTACATCATGAGAAACACTGGGCTGAATGAAGCACAGGCTGGAATCAAGATTGCCAGGAGAAATATCAATAACCTCAGATATGCAGATGACACCACCCTTATGGCAGAAAGTGAAGAAGAACTAAAGAGCCTCTTGATGAAGGTGAAAGAGGAGAGTGAAAAAGTTGGCTTAAAGCTCAGCATTCAGAAAATTAAGATCGTGGCATCCGGCCCCATCACTTCATGGCAAATAGATGGGGTAACAATGGAAACAGTGTCAGACTTTATTGTTCTGGGCTCCAAAATCACTGCAGATGGTGATTGCAGCCATGAAATTAAAAGACGCTTACTCCTTGGAAGGAAAGTTATGACCAACCTAGATAGCATATTAAAAAGCAGAGACATTACTTTGCCAACAAAGGTCCGTCTAGTCAAGGGTATGGTTTTTCAAGTAGTCATGTATGGATGTGAGAGTTGGACTATAAAGAAAGCTGAGCACTGAAGAATTGATGCTTTTGAACTGTGGCGTTGGAGAAGACTCTTGAGAGTCCCTTGGACTGCAAGGAGATCCAACCCTTCCATCCTAAAGGAGATTGGTCCTGGGTGTTCATTGGAAGGACTGATGCTGAAGCTGAAACTCCAATACTTTGGCCACCTCATGCGAAGAGCTGACTCATTTGAAAAGACCCTGATGCTGAGAAAGATTGAGGGCAGGAGGAGAAGGGGATGACAGAGGATGAGATGGTTGGATGGCATCACCGACTCAATGGACATGGGTTTGGGTGGACTCCAGGAGTTGGTGATGGACAGGGAGGCCTGTTGTGCTGCGGTTCATGGGGTTGCAAAGAGTCAGACATGACTGAGTGACTGAACTGAACTGAATTGCTTTATGATATTGTGATGGTTTTTGCCGTGTATCGGCCTGAAGTGGCCACAGGCACCCCGTGGCCCGTGTCGCCTCTCCTGCTCCCTGCTCCGGCCTCCCTCCCTCCCCACCCATCCCTCCAGATTGTCACAGAGCAGCTGCTTGGGGTTCCTTGCATGAGGCCTGACTTTAAATGAAGACAATATCCTTCATTATTTTCATTATCTGTCATTTTCCATATTCTCACATTATCGGCATATAATGAATTAGTAGATGATTTCTAAATGAAAGATGATTTGTAAAATAAAAAATGAAGCTCTCCATGAAGGCAACTTGAAATATTGTCTTTTCTGGAAGTCTAATTTCTCAAAACCAACTCATTTTGATCAAATATGGCTTATGATAGAGGCTTCTCAGGTGGCACTTGTGGTAAAGAACCTGCCTGCCAATGTAAGAGAGGCAGGTTTGATCCCTGGGCCGGGAAAATCCCCTGGAGGAGGGCATGACAACCCACTCCAGTACTCTTGCCTGGAGAATTCCGTGGACAGACGAGCCTGGTGGGCTACAGCCCATAGGATTGCAAAGAGTCGGACACGACTGCAGTGACTTAGCATGCAGGCATGGCTTATGATAAATAAGCCAATCTTACTGAATCTTAAATAAAATTTCATGAGAAATTGTAGAAAACTAAGATATAATGATAGGTCCAGTATAAAATGCATTGCTTGGGTCACAAAAGAAAAAAAATGCTACAGTTTATTAATTATTGAAGGTTTTCCTATAGCTCTGTATCTCCAGAACAACTGATTCAGTCGTAGAGAGGCAGGCATAACATTTAAATGTTTTTATGTATCAAAAAATAGAATCTATATTTTGTGTATAAACTAAAGGTTTATCTTTAACTGGGTGTAGATGAATTTGCCATAAATATAAAGAAACACATTCAATAGGGGAAGGAAAGAAGACAAATATCTGGGCATAAAATACACGTAAACACATCAAGGTCAGGTTTTTTCAGCTACACACTATATACGGTCAAGTGGCAGAAAACGAAATGACATTGCTGCAGCCAGATCCTGTGAAAATAGTACTTAGGAGCGTTAGCAGCAGTCCGTATACACTAATCCCCTCGCCATCACTTAATTACATCACCCTTTAAGATAGACGTATAATGTAATTAGAGATTTGAACAGTTCACAGCCAGATCACTTAAAGTAACATTGTTAATGGGCTCTAGAAGTTCTCCCTTTAATATTGCCAGTGTTATAACTTCTAATTACCTTAATAATTAGGGCTCTGTCACTCATGATGGAGGTAACAGCTCCTAACACTAATGGGCGTTGGAGGTCTGGTGCGAGGCATGTTTTGATGTTCCCGTCTAGTTGCTTAGGGTCGGAAGGAGCTATTTGCCCTTGGAAACCTGGCGGTTGCTATGAGGTGGCCTGGGCATCCTTACCAGCTGCTTTAACGCTGCCTCTGCCACCGCTGTTTTCATTCAAGAGCGAATGTATAAACTCTATTCACTAACGACTACTCTTGAAATGCAAATGCGGCACCTCTGGATGAAATTTTCTGAATCTCAATCGCCCCCGTCGCTTAGAACCACAAAATAACAGTATAAACTTGGACGTCAAATCAACCAGGATTGAAATTAAAAGGCGCCAGCATTTCTTTTATGTGCAGTTAGGATCTGCTGTTAATTGACGAAGGTGAGAGATGTGAAAGTAAATGGGGGGGAAATGAGAAGGATCTCGCTGCTCTGCTGAGAGCTGCATGGGAGCGTGTGGATGGGGGGCGTGCCTGGTAATTTTACAGAGATCTATTTGAACAGAACAGAAAAAAAGTGGGAAAGAACATTGCGGGGATAAGACTGTAGTCATAATACTGACTTCTAAAAAAGGCTGGTTCTCACACAGCAGTGATCCAGGAGATAGTCCACTGGCCCTGGTACCCGCTGCACATGAGGGGGTCAAGGCTGCCTCCAGGGCCAACCTGGCCATGGGTCCCCCTAGACTCCTCGGCCAGGGGCTGTTCCTTCCCTGGAGCCAAGTCGGCCTCTGATGGAGGCACTTTGGCCGTGCAGTCTCACGGGACTACAAGTCCCCTGAAGACAGTGGCAAACCTTGGCCATCTGCGGGTCTCTGGGGCTCTGTGGCGCCTTGCACAGAAACAGGCAACAGCGTGGGGTTGAATGAATAAAGCGACCAACACCTGGATAGATCAGTGCAAAAAAAAAGACTCGTGACAAGCTTGATGAGGACGTAACACCAACATGTTCACCAAGCAGGAGATTTACAATTTATTCTCTCACTGTATTTGAGTATTCTTCTGTACTTTAAAGGTGATCAGCAGAAATGAAGCTAGTTCATCCTGGAACCACACATCTCTTGTGCCACTGGACTCCCGTGGAGATCACAGAGGGATGCGGCCAGTCTCTAAAGATACAGATCGTGGGAGGAGCTGGTGCCCTTTTGCGATTATACCGGGGTAGCCTTCCTGTGTCTTTCCAACCCGAGACAGCGTCTAGCCCATGTGCTCCCAAACACAGCTCAAAGACGGTGCCCCGGGAAGGCAGGCTGCTCCTGGTAGCCCAAGTTGTCTGGAATTCTATCCCAAGAATCTGGAGAACCCGGGAAACGCTCACCGTCTATGGAACTTTCGGTCGACTTGGGAAGCTCGCGTGCCGGAGTGTGGGAAGGAGGGACAAAGCAGCGGTCTCTGGCGCCGGCTCACGGCCGTGGGGTCCTCCCAGGTCCCTGCCTCACATAACTTGGTTTTTTAAAAACTATGTGGTTGTTCCAACTTCCCACTTGATTATTTTTTATTTTTCACGCTTCTTCATGGCATTGGGACCTCAGGCTCCCAGGGGCTCAATAAACATTTGCTGATTGACTTCCTGATCGAGTCATCCCTTTGTATTGAAGGACAGCACCGGAGGGATGGGGCCGTGGACCTTGCGTCCCATCCAGTCTCATCCCAGAGCAGTGGTGATCGTAGGTAGGGGCGCGAGAGCCTAGACTTGAAGACAGACACAGTGAGAGACACAGACCCCTAAGAAGCAAGTCCATCATCCTTTCTGATCCAAGATGAAGGATACAGCTGCCTTCTTTATTGAAGTATGTAGGTTTATATAAGATGATCAGAACTCAACCAGCTAATAGTGAATTACTGGCTTCCGGGATGGCTCAGTGGTAAAGAATCCGCCTGCCAGTGCAAGAGACAGAGGAGACGTGGGTTCGTTCTCTGGGTTGGGAAGATCCCTTGGAGGAGGGCATGGCAACCCATTCCAGTATCTTTACTTGGGAAATCCCATGGACAGAGGAGCCTGGTGGGTTATAGTCCACAGGACCGCACAGAGTCAGACACGACTGAAGCGACCGAGCCCAGTAGTAAATTAAAGCCCTCTGTGGTTTCGTGTATTTTTTCCCATCAGTTATTTTCAGGACATAGTCACTCAGAAGTGAGCTTCGGTTCTAGAAGGTGATAAACTTTCACCTTGGGGGTTTCAACCCTGCTATCGACCTGCAGGACGTCTGGTAGGAGCAGCGGCCAGGAGTCTGGTCTCTGAGAACGCTTTGCCAGCAGCCTTCTCGCCTCAGGACGTAATTCAGGGAAGTATACGGTTCTCGTGAAAGCAAAGAGACAATCCTGGCAGGATGAATGCTGCCTCTTAGACGGTGTCTGCAAGTAGCAAGCCCTGTCTCTGAGGCAGAGGTGTCCCCCAAACCGCCACTCCCTAGAGGGCAGACAGGCAGGTGATTTGGGAGGCAGCTCAGATTTTCATCGGAAATATTTCAGGCTCAGATGAATGAATTTGCAGTATTCCCTGGGGCTTCTGGACTAAACGCAGACTTTAATAATTACTCTAATTACATCTGTGGTGATTCCACCTTTGAATCTACATCAAACAAACATATAGCAATGATTACGCTTTCATTTAATATGCTAGTTCTCAGAAAACTGACGTGATCATTTCCTTCTTATGCACTTTTGCCTGTAATACAGGCCCAGAGATTTAAAATTATTTTTATTTAGTGATAAACATGTTGTTGGGCTTCCCAGGTGGCTCAGTGGTAAAGAATCTGCCCACAATACAGGAGACGCGGGTTCGATCCCTGGGTCAGACAGACCCCCTGGAGAAGGAAATGGCAGCCCACTGCAGTACTTGCCCAGGAAACCCCATGGACGGAGGAGCCTGGCGGGCTGCAGTCCACGGGGTCACAAGAGGTCTGACATGACTTAGCAACTAAAAACAACAGCAAATATGTATTTAACAGCTAATGGCACAGTTTCCTTTTACGTGAAATGTAAGGACACTGACTTTTCTGAAAGCCGCTGCAGAGCTGCTCTGCGTCGACAGCATAGACCCCGGAGCCTCCTGTAACGGGATGGGGGTCTCGAGAAGGGCAGGGTGACCTTTGCCCCCCAGCCCGGGTCCTTACAGCATGTGCCCCTTGTGGTCTGGCACATCGGCACAGCCACCTTCTGGAAAACAACTCTTTACGGTGACAGTTTGTCACCAAGGCTGAAAGAGGAGGGATGGACGTGGGTGTGAGTGGGAACCCCAGGCTGCGCGGAGACCCCGAGCTCCCGCAACCCCCAGCGTCTCCTCCACTCACCACCACAGGGTCTGAGGCGGCCTCTGCGGCTTAACTGCGGGCACGTTCCCCCTCCAGGCCCTGTTTCCTCATCGGTAACTGAGAGTCATGGCGAGAGTGAAAGGAGAAATTTGGGATTTCTGAAGCTTGGTTTTGTTAGAAATCTGCTATTGTTACAAACAGCAAAGATGCTCTTGAAGTGAACTGTCAGTCACTCAGTCGTGTCCAACTCTTTGCAACCCCACGGACTGTAGCCCACTGGCCCCTCTGTCCGTGGGATTCTCCAGGCAGGAACACTGGAGTGGGTTGCCATGCCCTTCTTCAGGGGAAGGACGCTTTTGGAAAATGTGTATTTTCCAGCCCTTCCTGTGGGGATGCTAACTTAGGAGGACTCGGGCAATTGGGACAGTGAGAACCTGGATGTTCAAGGCGTCGCGGGACAGTCCTAGGACCCAGGACAGAAGGAGGAACGGGGCTCTCGGCGCAGTGAACCCGCAGGCGTCTGCTGAAATGCACTCGCGTCTGGCCTGGGCCCTGCCAGACCCGCGGCAGACGTCAAGAGCTGCTCTCTGGGCAGGGAGCTGGGCCCCAGGAGAAGGGTTGATGTGGGAAAGTTAGTGGGAAAATTCAGATGACGGGGCTCCCAGAGAAGGAAGGAAGGAAGGAGAGACCGGGATGAGGTGGAGAGACCTCGGAGCGTCAGGAGGGCCTGCCGAGGTGGACAGACCCTCAGTGAAAGGCAAGCAGTGCTGTGGGCATAGCCCCTGGCCACCCCCGATCCCTACCCCCAACGGCCAGGCCAGGACAGGCACTGCCCTTCACACCCAGAGCCGTGGTGCTCACCCTGCCTCCTGCTGGCACCGCCAGGGGCCTTCTCTGCGTGTGGGGCCTCCCCGCAGGAGGGCCTGGTGAAACAGGCCCAGAGCAGGGCGGCATCTGCCAGGGCTTGAAAGCTGCCCCGGGCTCCTGCAGGGTCAGCCCTGGAGTCCACACCAAGCCCAGCTTTCCCCGCCGCCAACCTTGCCCCCTGCACCGTCCCTGGCTCTCTGGGCGATCAGGGCTCTTTGTGCTGCGGCGGTCCAGGCCCTGCCCCTGCCGAGCCCGCCAGCAAGGTGGATTCCCACAGTCAGAAACACAAGGAGGCTGCCAACTCATTTCAGGGAGAAAGGAGCAACAAATCGCCAAGTGCTTCCCCGATAAAGCAGAGGCTGGAACGGCAGCCTCTGGCTTCGAGTTCACAGGACGCACCTCAGGCTCGGTCGGCTTTGTTGAAGAGGTGCCGGAGAAGTGCAGGTTCTCTGTGAAATGCGTCATTGCTGAGCAAAAGGCTTTCTGTCTCTTTCACGGGTTGAGTGGTATCTCTCTGAAACTCACCCATTAATGTCCTGAGGCTGGTTAGGGAGGTGAAGGGAGGACTGGGATGTGCGTGATGGTTGGACATGCATTTTCCCAAGCTGCCCGAGAAAGTGTGAGACATCTCCTCCCTTCCCCTCTGCTCTACGCCAACCCTCTGTCCCATCCTAGGGCCACCGCAAAAGGATCCATCCTGTCACTTACACTTCTGTTGGGCATTTACCTACGCACACCTATTCACTCTACCCCAACGGCAAATGTCTGGAACCCCTTCAGAGCCCCCCCAACAAATTCCTTGGAGTCAGAACTACAGTTGAGTGGTCACTGCACAGACAGCCCCTCCCGTCTCCTCCAGACCCCCCGCCTGGCTGAAGCACTGGGGCTGGGGATTAGTGGGTAATCAGAAAAGAGTGTCCCAATAAGAAATAAAAAAATCCAAATTTATGCCTGAAACTTTTAACGCAACTCATGTACTTATTTTGAGGTAGGGCTAAAGCTGCTGCTGAGGGGGTTTCATAGTCCTTCCTCTTGTACACACAGCTTCTATCTATAATGCATCCCTTGTGTTTCTTTGAAATGAACCAATTAGTTTAAACCGCTTGTGAAGCAATCTGAACATTGATTCTTAGGTTTCAAAGATTTTCCGCCAGTAACTGATACTGATCTCACCTACAAGTGATTCTTTTTTTTTTTTTTTTTTTCACATAAACCGCTCGTTTATTAGCACTGGTGCTGGGACAGGACCTCCAGGAGACATGCGGAGCGGCGTGGAGGGGGCCGGCCCAGGTGAGGGGCAGGTGTGGCCTTACTTCTGCGGCTCGTCCGTGCCACAGTCCCGCTCGGCCGAGAAGCCCTGGATGGGGCCGCCTTCGCCCCGCGCGTCCTCTCGGTCTGCTTGGCCGCCCCAACAGTCTGCGGATGTGCCCGCAGTGCTTCTCCAGGTGACAGGGGTGCCGAGAGGCTGAGGGCGAGCAGGGCAGGGCCCAGCACCGCCTCCCGCTCGTCCGTGGGCCCGTCCACGTCAGCAGAGCTCCCGAACTCCAGCTGGTAGAGTCAGACTTTCTCATCAGTGGAGATGCTGCCCTGGGAGGCCTTCTCTTCCCTTCAAGGCCTCTGGCTGGCAGACAGGTTCTCGACGCGGGCCACGTCGGGCAAGGGTACGCCTGTCCACGTAACCCAGGAGAGAGTAGTCAGAGCGTGGTCTTCAGTCCTCACATCACTTCTGTGTGCTCACACACACCAAGGTGGAAAGTGCCTGCCTGCCGATTAGGCTGCACGCTCTGGTACCAACATTCTGCTGTGTCCGCCCAGCTGCGGCCCAACCTGCCTGCTTGACTGCCCTCTGCACCTTGGCTGCCCGCTGCCAGAGGAGCAGTAATTCTATATACTTTAAAACAACTGGTTTTATCTGGCCTTTCCTAAATACTCACTTTAATTTCCATAGAAAAATATTCTTTATGGTTTTTTTGCACTCATATTTCAGTGGCTCACATATTTAGTTAAATTAAAAAACAACAGTAATTGCATATGGTATGATTTGATGTTGGAGCAAATCTAGCACCTCTGACAGGGTCAGGCGCCATTCAAGTGCCGTATCCCAGGGAGGAAGAGGGTTGGGGGTGCTGTACCCCAGAGTCCCTGGGACTGCGAGGAGATCTAACCAGTCCATCCTAAAGGAAATCAGTCCTGATTGTTCATTGGAAGGACTGATATTGAAGCTGAAACTCCAATACTTTGGCCACCTGACGTGAAGAACTGACTCATTGGAAAAGACCCTGATGCTGGGAAAGATTGACGCCGGGAGGAGAAGGGGACGACAGAGGATGAGATTGTTGGATGGCATCACCGACTCGATGGACATGAGTTTGAACAAGCTCTGGGAGTTGGTGATGGGCAGGGAGGCCTGGCGTGCTGCAGTCCATGGGGTCACAAAGAATTGGACATGACTGAGTGACTGAACTGAACTGAACCCTAGGGAGGAAGAGGGTTGGGAGTGCCATATCCCAGAGAGGAGGGGGGTTTGGGGAAGGCTGGTTAGGACGAGGTGCGTGCAGAGAGCTCCCTCCGGCTGCTGATGCCCCTGGAGGCCTACCCCATTCCCCTCGCAGACTTTAGATCCTGCCTCCACTTCACCCCATGCAAGGACGGCAGTGGACGGGGAAGGATGGGGAGAGGCAGGTCAAAGGGCACAGATTTTTGGCCTAAGGTGGACAAGGTCCCCGCGTCTGATGTAACACTGTTGATGAAACTGTGTTGTACAGAAATTTGCTAAGGGAGTTGAATTTCAAGGTTCTCACATCCCCCCAAAAAATAAATATGTGAGGTGATCCTTGATAATAAATTAGATGGGGGAGGCCCTCCACAGTTCATATATATATACAGCAAGTCACCATGATGAACAGCTACTATAGACGGTGGTTTCATGTGTCAAACACGCCTCTCTAAGGCTGACGAAAGGCGGTGGTGGGCAGCTGGAGGGTCAGCTCTCTCCTCTGCGCCGCTGGAGAAAGAAGTCACCAACACGTGTTGATGCTTCTTCACTACTTATTCATTTAGTCCTTCCCTAAATACCAACTCCTTGAACAGAGTCCGACAACCCTAATTCTGTGTACAAATCACGCCACCAGGAATGGTCGCCAAGGCCAAGCGAGATCCTCCTTGTGGGTCATTTTGGGGAGACAACGTGTGTCTTCACTAGAGTGCCTGATACTTTATTTGAGAGGAAATGTCAAAACCAAACTTGCAGGAATGATGCAGAGCTCCCTAAATCGGGGCTTCAAACCCACCGGCCATTAAATCCAAGGGCTGGAGCATCGAGTCACTGACGGGTGCCCAGGACCTGTCATTCACACCACAGACCCGCCTCTTCCATTCCTTTTCTCTTCCGCTGCTGTGCAACGTTTAAAACATAAAATCTGGCATTTTAGCCATTTTTAAGTGTGCAATTCAGTGGCAATAATGACACTCCCACCATTGTTGGACCATCACCATATTTCCCAAACTTTTCCATCACCCCAAACGGAAGTGAAGTGCCCAGTAAGCAAGAAGCCTCACCCTCCCTGTCACGGCCTCCACCTCCTTCTTAGCTTTCAGTTCGGGTGAGCCAGCATAGGTTTTCCTTTTCTATGTATCTTGATTTGATCACATATTTAATCAAGAAGCATGTGCTCCTTGTTTTGTGGACATTCATGCCAAAGCACATTCATTGTACATAGAGATCTTATGCAATTAGTGAACTCATGAAAATTATCTACTTAGACTCATTTAAATCAAATGATGCTATAAATTATCTGATAAAAATGAAGTGGGGTTAGAGGGGAGTCATACAGGAGACGATTCATGGTTTAAAGGTACCGCACGTAACTTGCAAATTTAGATTTTACACCTTGGATTTTCCTAAAGCAAAATTCATTTATATCATTTCAACACTTTTGTATCTAAGAGAAATCACCATCATTTTCCTTGGGTATAGAAGCACTTTATTTTAAAACTAACAGGCATATTTGACAAATTTCGGCTCAGTTAAATACATTGCCATCTTGATGCTCTCTGTTTCAGTAGATTTCCTTAAGTCATACCAGCCCTTTCATGATAGCTCCACACTATTCATATTCTAGGTAGGATAAAATTCCTGCCTGAACCCTCCACAAATATTCGAAATTTGAGACGATCAAATAAATGCCAATGAAAAAAAAATGTTTCTGGAATTGTACTAGCTGTTATCAAAACAATAACAGCAGTGATAAATGTTTTAGAGATTGAGCACCAGGGATTTTTCCGACATTCATTACATGCCAATCTCGGTAAGCGACATGTAATAAATGCAAACATCCTTAAAAGCAAATAAATACGTTTAAAAGTATAATTTCTCTTAGCCTGTGTACCGATTTTTCAAAATGTTTCTAGCAAAGTGAAATTCCATATCAAAATGCGTGTATTCCATCAGACTCTGAGAAGGAAAAGGGACTCTGGGACTCTGTGTCACTGGGAAGATCCGGGGTGGCCTTAATCCCCAGACGACTCCAGTGTGACAACACGGAAGTCTCGGAGGCTCGGAAATGGCTCGGGTGCCGGGAGCCGGGAATGTGTTCCCAGAGTATAATCCGGCTGATACAGTGTTCTCTGCAAAAGGCTGTGAGGTCTTGGCCTAATAAGCATAATCTCATTACACTGCAAATAAAAGTTTCCTATTTATCTCCAGATTTCAAATGAATCTAATAAGGCTTATGATACAGTCACCCAATACCCTAATCATATTTCTGCCTATCTAAAAGCAATCAGTAATTGTGTTACAGCAGACCGTGCTGACAATACCTCTGACACAGAAAGGAGAATGAGAGCCCAGCTGTACTAATTAAATTAAATGCTAGGCTGATGGAATACATTTGCTGGAGCCGGGGAGTATGGGTGCAGAATTAATAAGCATTACGGCTTAGAGCGGGAGATGATATCATAATGGAGGGAAGGTTTTGATGTTGAGAGCCTCATTCAGATTCAATGCGCCATAATGCACGGATCTGACAGCTGCTTAGAGAGGTGCAGCGCCTTGAACAAATTGCACAGGATCTGTGTCGTTTCTGTGCTCCTCGCTGGGCCCATCACAGCTCGCATCACCCTTGCAGCCTGCAAGCCGCCCGGGCGGCCCCACCGGGAGGCGGCCACGGCTGGCCTGCCCTCTTCCTGCCTGTCTCTCCCCCGGCTCTGGGACTCTCCTGCCCATCCGTCTAGGCTCGCTTTGGATCACAGAGACGGGCCGGCAAGCGATCGTCTTAGAACTAGATTTTCCTGTGAGGCCTTCCCCCGGTTCTCCTAGGGAAAACCGAGCCCGCCCCGCCTTGTGACCGGCCCAGGGCGCAGCGGGGCTGGGGGCCCGGCACGGTCTCCTGCCGGCGATCAAGCGCCGCTATCTCTCCGGTTGCAGCGCGGAGGCAGCCGTGCTCGCGGCTGGCTGGGACTCATTATCATGAGAATTTTGACAGGATATTAAATTTACTAATCCTGCACTTTGCGGACTGACCCTCCCTGGGAGCAGACAATGCGGCTGTCTGCCGGAAAAGCACTTTCTCTGTCTTCTCTTGTCCTTCCGCCTTTTCTCCCCTGCGACCCCTCGCGTGGCCCCACCGGCCCCAGTGCGCACCCCAAAACCTGTGCTCCCTCAAGCGTCACCGGCGCCCAGGCCGCGGCCCCCTCCGATGGGCGCACGCTCCTGCAGGTGATCCGAAGAGGGCACCGCACCCCCTCCTTGGCTGGAAACACTGTTCAGGGTCCTTCCGGCCTGAGCCGCTTGGCTGGAGCCCGAGGTAACTGATGGGTTTGTGGATGGACGGGGATGGGGCATCCACAGCGTGTCTGTGCAGTTCCGCCTTCCGCAGGCGACTTTGACACGCGGGGACCAACCGGCATGCTGGACACGGATTACATGCCATCCTGCACGCGTGCACACATGTGCACACACCTGCGTCACCTGTGATTCACCTGTAAGCCAGCCCAGAAGACTCAGCTCCACACGGATGCCGTCCACTAGAATTTCGGAAAGGCCGGCACCCGTCCCTGCCTCTGTCTGCACATTCTCACAGCCCTGCTGGCAATCAGGCAGCACACATATGTTGTGGTAGCAACTGTTACTCTTTGTTTATTCCGTCTTTAAATAAACTACATCGGAGCCCAGGAATATTTTTAGAAAAGTTTCGGGTATCGCAGCAGAATCCCAGCATCTTGCCCATTCATAAGCTCTCCCTGCTCCAGAAAAACAAAACGCACCACACATTTCCACTGACATTCTGCCAGTGTGATCTCTAAATAATTCAGCAGTAAAATCTGGTCAGCTCTCCCACCTCCCCGAAAAAACTCCTGCACACACAGTGCCAATTAAGTTGCTGAAAACAGCAGATTTCCACTGATACTCCACAGATAAAGCTGACCATTAAATCGCAATTTAACATCCCAGGCAGTGGGAGCTGCTGACAGACTCTGAAGCTTGTAATCTCATTTAACCCCCTCCTGTCAGGAGCAGGCCCACCCCTTTAGCATAATGCCGCCAAATTAGACCTGACATGGCAACAAGAGAAAGAAAAACCTCTTTAGCTTAAAAGTCAGGCCACAGTGGGCAACCCTGACCTTCAGCGTCCCCCGCTCACCCGCGCCATCCTCCAGGGACCCCGGAGACATTTACGCTGAGCCGGGGGAGCGGGAGGGGGGGCGGGGGGACGCAGGGGTGGAGGGGCCCGGCCGCAAGGCACTTGGGTTTCCCTGGGGGCAAATTACAGAGAATTTCCCTAGACAATGGAAGGAAATTTCACCTGGGCTTTTTCAAGTCTTTCTTTGGTAATAAAAGATGAACCCCGATGGTTCTGTTCAAACTCCTCCAGCTCAATATTTCCCTCTGCCTGCGGTGGCCTCTGACTCGGAAGCCGGGGGACGCCTCTGCTGGAACACAGAGTTCCCACCCCAGGCCTGGGACAGCGTGCATTTTCAATGAGGTCATCCTAGCTGGTGGCTGCAGGCTTCAAAGCCTTTTCCGTGACTGGCATTTACTGGCTCTGTTTTCATGAGGAATCTGGCCGCCTCGGAGGCCCCTGACAACCAGCTCTCTGGACTCAGGCTTTTCCACCAACTCCCCTATTTTGTTAAGAGTGGGTGGGGGCCAGAGGGGAGGGGCGTGGGGTCCCAGTACAGCCTCAGAAGGTGACTTTCACAACATTCACAGCACTTTTCCCAGGTCAAGCCAGAGCCGCTCTTCAAGACCGACACTGCGTTCTGGGCCTGACTCACAAGGACAAACCCAGATTTTTGTGGGCTCCAGTGTGCATTCTATTTCAGTGAATTTGTGTCTTAAAAAAAAAATTAGCTGTTAATTTGAAACAGCTTGCTTCTCTAGTATAAAGTAAATTTTTTGTCTTTCTGCTCCTGCAAAAATAAAAATGTTTTCAGGCCAAAAGTTAGACAGACACCTTCTAAAGCTGGCATTCATGGCTCCTTGGGACCTCGAGAAGACCAAAACCAAGCCTGCACTCAAAAATCCTATCCTCGGTTCCTCCAGGACTTGAATTTCAAAAACAGATGGGGTCTGTAGCAGACCAAAACCTGCTGTAAGTCGAGTAGAGTTTGAGAGACACAGAGAGGAGCTTGCCCACACCTGGCCCCCACCAACCCTCCTTAGGGAGCGGCTCAGGAGACGAATGAATAAATCATGCCTTCCAGAAAGAAGAGACACGCCAAGATGCTTGCAGGAGGGGAGTCTGGACCTTGCAGAGTGGTCAGCGGCTCGGCGGCTCCGCGAAGCCCCCAGCCTGCCCCGCGCTCCCGGGACTCACCTGTGCGGCTCCCGGCCGCCCAGCAGGATGGGCGCTCGGCTCCCTGGAACCACAGCCTCTCTGCCCGTCCGTCACCTGCCGCGGAGGCCGGCTCTGGGCGCTGCTGGCCGGCTCCAAACCTCCAGTCCCCCCGACTTTCCCCCCCCCAGCTAAAGTGAGCCGAAAGGGCTAGCAGAAACCGCCTCAATGTTTATTTCGAATTCCCGGGGCTGCACTGGAGCGAAGTCCTGCCCGCCCGAGCCTTTCTGCGCTGGAGTGGTTTATTTAATTTGTCAGGATAATGGGAGCGGCTGAATGAGAGACAGAGAATGCAGTGTGGTATAAAAGAAACAAAGGCTAAAAGTACCACTATTTTGATTCCCTTTTTAAAATTACTTCCAAAGTGTGGTGTCTATTGTGAAGAATAATGCTGAACAAAGCACAGTGTCTTGGCAATATTCACAGGGCTTATTCACGCACAGCCAGCTCTGTCTGTACATTCAGAGGTAGAATACACTTATAAATGATGTATTGGAAGGACTGCAGCTCCCATTGTGTCCCCAGTGTAAACAAAAAGGCGGACAGGAGCCGAGTGGCCTCTGGGCGGCCGGGCCGCGGGGGGTGCTCCCAGCCCCCCCGGTTCCGGGAGGGAAAACCCGTATCAGCAAAACCCACCGGAGTCCACGTGACGGGGGCTCAGCCCAGGGCGCTCCCTTCTGTCCCCCATCAACCCCACTTGGGGCGCACGGGGGCTCCAGAAGTTTTGCTTAGGCAGCGTCAGCCTGGGCATGCGCCCACCACCCACACTCCTGGGTGACCCCTCTGCCCATTTCCAGAACCTTCTACTTGGAGGACACTGGCCTCCCCTACTGAGAACAGGCTCCATCAGTCCCAGCATAAACTCAGCGATGGCCTCCACGTGCCCTGCGTGGGGGTCCAGAGCGCGAGGCCTGACTCCACGTTCTGTGTGTTGGTGGGCGTAGCTGCTCCGTCTCCGCTTCAGGCCTAGCAGCTAAACATTGCTTTGTAACATGCCTGGACTGCAGTTGTGAGAAGAGGGCCTGCTAGTTATAACCTGTAAACTTCTTCTTTCCCTGCCAGCTGGAGGAAAAAGCGTTCTTGAATTTCAGTTTTCTGCCAGTAAGACGTTTTCCCCACTCATGGCAACAGGGAAAGACAGGTCACGGCTGTAACTGTGGTTCTCAGCCAGGTGCGGGGGCCTGGGCCGGGGCCGCCCAGACCCAGGTCTTTCCGGGGGTGCGCTGTCCTGGAGCCCCACCGCCAGCCCTTCGATCCCCAACCTCGGGCTGTCTCCAGCTGTCCCCCGTCCCCGGACGTCCCCTTCCAAGGGGGAGCCATGTGCCTGCTCAGAGCTGCGCTGTGCGGGCAGAGAAGGCTGCGACTTTGGTTCTAGGTTTCGCTCTTCTGCAGAGAGTGGCTGCTGCGGCTCGGGCGGGGAAGCGCCGCCAACGCGACCTGCTTGTGCCGCGCACACAACGGGGGATGGCGGTCACGGCGAGCTGGGACGCGTGGCCAGCCCACGGTGACCCAGAGCTGTCCCCTCCTCGGGGTGCACACATGCAGAGGCCCCGGCCTGCAGGGGTCAGACTCCCCAGGCCACACGGGCCTCGCTGAGCTGAGAACATGGAGGCCGCTCACCGGACTCTCAGCGCCGAGTCCCTGCACTTACGGGGTGTCCGAATCCAGGCCTTCCTCTCTCATTGCATTTTAGTGACTGACTGTGTCTGATCTCCCCCTGAAACAAGCACCTCACACCTCTAGCTGGTTCTCAACGTTTTTTGAAAGAGACGTTTCTGTTTTCACATTTAGAGCTGGAGGTCTGTACCTTTGATCACTTTCACCCTTGCCAGCCCGCCGCATCCACCATCTCCGGAAACCACAGGCTGCTGAGTCTGAGTTCAGTGTCCTGAGATTCCAGCTGTGAGGCTGGCCGTGCGGCTGTCTTTCTCACACCGGCTCCCCGGGCTCAGCGTCCTCGAGGTCGCTCCGTGCCATCCCAGTGGTAGGATTTCCTTCCTTCCACCATGAAAAACCTTCCTCTCTCTGTACCTGCACTTGTATCTGTACCTATATCTAGGTGGAATCTTATTTATATGGTGGAACATATATAATATATAACATTATTTAGTGGCGTAAATAGTGAAAGTGAACGTGAAGTCGCTCAGTCCAGTCCGACTCTTTGTGGCCCTGTGGACTGTAGCCCATCAGGCTCCTGTCCATGGGATTTTCCATGCAAGAATATTGGAGTGGGTTGCCATTTCCTTCTCCAGGGGATCTTCCTGACCCAGGGATCGAACCTGGGTCTCCCGCATTGTAGGCAGACGCTTTTACCATCTTGCCACCAGGGAAGTCCTAAGTGTATATAGTAGGATATATAATATAACTGAGCCACTAAGGAACCCCACATATATATATATATAACATATATAATATTATATACAATACATAATACTATGTATAGTAGAATATATGTATTATATAATATATAAAGGTACATATAGTAGAGTATATGTAGTGGAATATATAATATATATGGTAGAATATTATATATATAGTGAAATATATAGAATATTATCTAATATCACTATATAATATTACTAATATTATGTATGTGAAATACGTGAAGTATATGTAGTGGAATATATTATATATAACATACAATATTATAAGTAGTGGAATGTACACTGTAGGATATACCTCACCATGTTCATTGCAGCTTTATTCACAGTAGCCAAGGTACAGAAATGTCCAGTCTGTCAGTGATGAAAAGATTTTAAAAATGTGATATGTATACATTCTATTATATGTATATTCCACTATATACATAACATTATTATATATTCCACTACGTATGCTATATATTATATATATTTCACTTTATATAGTATCATATAACATATGATAGTCCCTAGACAGCGTATTACAAAGCAGAGATATTACTTTGCTGACAAAGGTCCGTATAGTCAAAGCTATGGTTTTTCCAGTAGTCATGTACAGATGTGAGTGTTGGACCATAAAGAAGGCTAAGAGCTGAAGAATTGATGCATTCAAATTGTGGTGTTGGAGAAGACTTTTGAGAGTCCCTTGGACTGCAAGGAGATCCAACCAGTCCATCCTAAAGAAAATCAACCCTGAATATTACTTGGAAGGACTAATGCTAAAGCTAAACCTCCAATACTTTGGCCACCTGATGTGAAGAGCTGACTCATGGAAAAAGACCCTGATTCTGGGGAAATATCGAGGGCAGGAGGAGCAGGAGGCAACAGAGAATGAGATGGTTGGATGGCATCACCAACTCAATGGACATGAGTTTGAGCAAACTCTGGGAGATGGTGAAGGACAGGGAAGGCTGACGTGTTGCAGTTCATGGGGTTGCAAAGAGTTGGACACGACTTAGCGACTGAACAATAACAATACATAATAGAGTACAATGTAACCTATTTATAATATAATTAAACATCAAATATGCTGCTGCTGCTGCTAAGTCGCTTCAGTCATGTCCGACTCTGTGCGACCCCACAAACAGCAGCCCACCAGGCTCCGCCGTCCCTGGGATTCTCCAGGCAAGAACACTGGAGTGGGTTGCCATTTCCTTCTCCAAGGCATGAAAGTGAAAAGTGAAAGTGAAGTCACTCAGTCGTGTCCGACTCTTAGTGACCCCACGAACTCCAGCCTATCAGGCTCCTCCGTCCATGGGATTTTCCAGGCAAGAGCACTGGGGTGGGGTGCCGTTGCCTTCTCCGTCAAATTTGCTATATAATATAAAATTGTATATAATCATATTACATTGCAATATATTATAGTTATATAATATAAACATATATAATGTTATACTTATGTAACTTCATATAATATATAATATTATATAAAGTGGAATAGCTATAATATGTAGCATATGTGGTAGAATATATAATATAATGTATATTGTGTGCGTGTTAGTTGCTCAGTTGTGTCTGACTCTTTGAGACCCCCTGGACTGTGGCCCGCCAGGCTCCTCTGTGCATGGGATTCTCCAGGCAAGAATACTGCAGTGGGTAGCCATTCCCTTCTCCAGGAGATCTTCCCAACCCAGGGATCGAACCCCAGTCTCCCGTACCACAAGCAGATTCCTTACCATCTGAGCCACCAGACTACCTCTTATTATGTATATAGTGGAATACACATATAACAGAATAAATACATATCACATTTTTTACCCATTCATCACTGATAACACTTAGTCATTTCTGTATCTTGGCTTCTGTGAATAACGCTGCAGTGAACGTGGCGATACAGGCTTTCCCCAGTGTCTTGTTTCCATTTCTTTAGGATAAACACCCAGAAGTGGACTTGCTGGGCCGCACGGTGGTCCTACTTTAATTCTGGAGGAGCCGACAGTGCTCACGGGTTCCCTTCTCGCCACGTCCTCACCGACACTGGTTACCTCTTGTGTTTTAGAAACTAGCCTGTTCTTCAGTGTGTTAAGGGCCCTTCTGCCCCTGGCCTGTCCAGAGCGCCCCTCATGCCAGCGTGTCCTCTCGGGATGACCCTTGCCATCGCTTTCATGCTCCGGAAACACGTCCCTCTGCAGCAACAGGAGACCAAGTGAGTTTCAACAACGTCCGACACACGGTGACCTGCTGCTGTGATTTGGATTTGGTAGTGGGACATTTGTAAAGATCTCTTTTAAAAATGTTTATTTCCCATGATAGAAATAGTTATCGGGGCACAGCTTCTAAACCAGGGGTTCTTTGAATGGCTCTGAAGGCACCATCTGGGCAGATTCTGGAGAGCTCTCCATTTACAAAGATCACAACACTGAGATCTTAGTTGAGCTTCTACAGGAAAACCATCAGTAAATGTGCTATGGCTGAAAGTAGACAATAAAACGCAGTGGAGTGGCGAGTCCCGGCCTGGCTGTGACTGGACCCGTCCTGCTCTCTGGGCCTCTGTTCCTTCAGCTTCCGTGTTGCTAGTACTTTTCTGAAGTTGGAACACTTTCCTTTTTTAAAACAATCACTGCAGTGCTACGTGACCAGAAAGCCTGGTTGATGAAATCCTTGCTGGCTTTATCTGGAGCCCTGGGGGCTCTGGGCTTGTCCTGGAATTTAATGTTTTTATTTCTCAGTAGAGCAAGCTGAGTCCAGAGCCTAAGGGTTGTGGAAACTCAGAGAACAACAGGATTTGGTAGGAATCTGAGAAATCAGTTGGTCTAATGTTCTCATTTTAGAGAGGGAAAAATTGAGATTCAAAGCAAATTGGCTTTTCAAGATCAGTTAGCCAACAAATTGGGATAAGTTCTCAGATCTGTTAAGCTATTTAAGTACTTAAACAATTTTTTTAATTTAGAAAGGTTTAAATATAGTGGTCCATGAAAAGCAGTAGTAAATGATGCAATTACTTTTGGGGTAGAGACACTCCAGTAAACCTCTACTATTTTCTACAGGAGTTTTCCATTTTGTACACAGATTTTCAGTCTTTCGATGACTCAAAAATGATCAAGTGAGAGGTGACTCAGAGATTGCTTGATGCGGGGCTCCTCCATCTTCGAGGATCCCTCTGTGTGATGCTAAAGCCGCAGGTATCACCTGGAGGTGCTTGTGCTCAGGTAACGTCAGTTCTCAGAGGACCACTGATGGCAGCTGAGGCAGGCCGCCCTAACCTGCGGCCTGGAAAACAGGCTCAGCTTCTGGACCATTCCTCAGCCTTAGAAAGAGGCTAATTCATTTATTTCCTATGCCATCAGCATGCAGCAGATGGCCGGTCACAGAACACACCGCTGTGTTTCTCCTAGTTGGCCAAAGGTAAGTGGGTGGGTCCAAGATTCAGGGGCTGGAGTGTCTGCTGAGGGGAGGAAGTGAGTCTACATCTCACTTCGGGTTTTGGGGACCCGATCTGGGCTCCCAGTTCCCCAACTTTAAATCTGGTCTTCCGGTTCTCCAACTTTAAGATGGTCTTGATACCACTTACGTGCAGAGTCTAAACTAGGACACAAATGGCCCCATCTGTGGAACAGAATCACGGACTTGGAGAGCGGACTGGTGTTTGCCAAGGGGCGGGGTGTGGGGAGGGGTGGAGGGGGGTTTGGGGTTGGCAGACGCAAACTACTGCACACGGGGTGGATGAGCAAGGTCCTC